>NC_077228.1:355663431-356263431 GCF_027887165.1 Monodelphis domestica
ATGTTGTTATCAAGGTTGGGGCAATTTTTGAATCCTAGAAGTAGCAAGATTAAGGCTAAGGTTGCTTTTGTTGTTGTTTGTTAATATCTTATTGATTTTGTTACATGGCTGTCATTTCTCAATGTTCTACCCAGTAGAACTCTCCCTGTTCACAAAGATGTACACTTGGTATGGGAAGGAGGAAGAGAGGGAGGGAGGGAGGAGGGAGGGAGGGAGGGAGGAGGGAAGAAAGAAAGAAAGAAAGAAGAAAGAAAGAAAGAAAGAAAGAAGAAAGAAAGAAAGAAAGAAAGAAAGAAAGAAAGAAAGAAAGAAAGAAAGAAAGAAAGAAAGAAAGAAAGAAAGAAAGAAAGAAAGAAAGAAAGAAGAAAGAAAGAAAGAAAGAAAGAAGAAAGAAAGAAAGAAAGAGATGGAGGGAGGGAGGGAGGGAGGGAAGTAGGGAGGGAGGGAGGGAGGAAGGAAGGAAGGAAGGAAGGAAGGAAGGAAGGAAGGAAGGAAGGAAGGAAGGAAGCGGAAAGAGGAAAGAGGAAAGAAAGAAAGAGAGAGAGAGAAAGAAAGAAAGAAAGAAAGAAAGAAAGAAAGAAAGAAAGAAAGAAAGAAAGAAAGAAAGAAAGAAAGAAAGAAAGAAAGAAAGAAAGAAAGAAAGAAAGAAAGAAAGAAAGAAAGAAAGAAAGAAAGAAAGAAAGAAAGAAAGAAGAAAGAAAGAAAGAAAGAAAGAAAGAAAGAAAGAAAGAAAGAAAGAAAGAAAGAAAGAAAGAAAGAAAGAAAGAAAGAAAGAAAGAAAGAAAGAAAGAAAGAAAGAAAAACAAAAATGAAGGAAGAAAGAAAGAAAAATGAAGGAAGAAAGAGTTGATCATATTTAATAACACATACCGTATTACGCAGCACGAGAACACTACTTTCCACCAGAAGGTCACAGATATATATTTGACACATTGTCATCATTAGTTTTCCTTAAGTCAAGAATGGTCTCTGAATGGATCTGAGTTCTAAAGTTTTTCAATGTACCCATTTTTATTTTTTTAATGATTATTGTGTCAATTGTTTTCTTGATTCTGTATATTTTTCTCTATATCAGTTTTTAAAAATCACCTTAAGTGGTTCTGAAATCTTCATTTTTCTTTTTTTTTTCTCAAGGCAAATCATTCCATTACATTTATATATCACAGTGTCTATCCATTCACCAGCATATGGGCAGGAACTTTGTTTACAGTTTGCTATCATAAAGAAAATTGTTGTGAATATTTTGTTATATACAGAAACTTTTTGTCATGGAGTTGTTGATTTCAGTAACTCAGATGATGGTAACATCCATGACAATGAGGCTGAGTGAAGATATCAGTGTAGAGGCAGTGAAAGTTCAGACCTCTGAAAACTCTTCCTTATGGATTAAAATCTATATGCTCGTAGGGGACTGAAAACCAAACCTAACAAAAGGACAGAGCGAAGGAACCCTTCTGCTGGACTCAACATAAAAGGTAAGCCCCCGAAAAGTCTGAATTCAAAAACACATGAGGGGAAGAAAGAAGGAAGTTTCCCAGGATCCCTCCCCCACCTATAGCACTGAGCCTCCAGGAGTGGCTGGAACCTCTGGGAGGGCAAGGGTGCTAATCTGGAGGGAGTACCTTGTGGGCAAAGCTGTGCCAGGCTCAGCGCTTTGAACACAGGTGATGGGGAAGCAGTTGTAGAAGATGTGCAGAGAGCTAGCAGCCTAGTCGCAGCCAAGACACTCTATTGCCCCTCCCCCCTTCCCTAGGTTTTGGCCTCAGAGCACATCTACCTCTGCAAGTTCAACTCATCTTGGCTTAATTTCATCAAGCCTTCAGAGGGCAGGGAAGCTCAAGCTCCAACACCCCTCACAGACTGCTCTGAGAGATTTGCTGAATAAGCTCCAAGGATGAAGATTGACAGAAAAGTCCAAAACCACAGATCCAGCACATAATGAGAGGAGCAAAAGTGCAGGCAATTACAGGGAGAAAAGAAGGGGCAAATATAAGCAAACAAAGAAAAAAAAAGAAATTACAATCGACAGTTTCTATCCAGACAATGAACAAAGAGCGAATGTTAAAGAGGATGAAAGAACACCAAGCAAAAACACAGAAACTCCAGCAAATTGGACACAGGCTTTGGAAGAACTCAAAATACAATTCAAAACACAATTAAGAGAGACTGAAGACAACTGGGAAAAGAACTTTAAAAGCAAGATACTTCGTCTGGAAACATAAAATAGTGTCTTGAAAGCCAAAATTAATCAGCTTGAAAATGAGGCAAAGGAGATGAAAGATGCGGCAAAGAAAATGAAAGATGAGACAAAGAAGATGAAAGATGACCTCCAAAGAAAATCAGACCAGAAAGAGAAAGATGACCAAAAAGCCAGGGATGAAATTCAGTCTTTAAAAACCAGAATACAATAATTAGAAGCAAACAACTTCACAAGGCAGCAGGAAACTATAAAACAAAATCAAAAGAATGAAAAAATTGAGGAAAATATGAAACACCTCATTCACAAAACAGAAGATTTAGAAAATCTCTCCAGGAAAGACAAGTTCAGAATCATTGGTCTACTGGTAGAACACAACAAAAGAAAAAGCCTGGACATCATCCTACAGTAAATTATCCAAGAAAACTGCACCGGCATTCTAGAACAAGAGGGAAAAGTGGAGATTGAAAGAATTCACAGATCACCGCCTGTACTTAATCCCCAACTGACAACACCCAGGAATGAAATAGCCAAATTCAAGAACTATCAGACCAAGGTAAAAATATTATAAGCTGCTAAGAAGAAGTCATTCAGATACCATGGAACTACAGTGAGGATAGTATAGTATCTGCTGAATCTACACTGGAGGACCAAAAGCCATAAAATATGATATTCCAAAAAGCAAGGGAACTAGGTCTACAACCAAGAATCAACTACCAAGCAAAACTGACTATATTCTTATAGGGGAAAATATGGTCATTTAAAATAAAATAGAAGAATTCCAAGCATTTGTAAAGAAAAGACCAGATCTGAACAGAAAATTCGATGCCCAAACACAGAACTCAAGAGAATCATCAAAAGGTAATTAAGAAGGGCAGCGGGGGAATGGGGGGGGGGGAACAAAACAAAAAAATATATTTTTTTCTTTTAAGAGACCTAATAAGTTAAAATGATATGTATCCCTATAAGAAAAGAGGACATTTGTAAGTCTTAAAAATTGTTATCATCACCTGGGTAGCTAGAAGAATTATACTTAGAGGGAACAGTGACAAACTGCATAGGATGAAATGCAAAGATATTAATATGTATATAGATATATGTATGCATAAATATATGTGTATGTATGTGTGTATTGTGGAAGAGGCATGAAGGAAGAGATAATTTTAAGCATGCAAGACAGAAACCTGGGGACATCATCTGTCAATCAAGGTGAAGATTCCAAATTAGAACGTTCCCAGGAAAGGCAGTTGAAGAGTCCATTAAGCTGAAGAGGGAAGAAGCTCTGAACTGGATTGCTCCTGTTAGCTTCTGTCCTAGACTGAAGGACCTTTGGGGGGAGGAGGCCTCTGGATTAAGGCTGAGAAGAAATTTACTTTTGTTGGTGGCTTAGAGCCTGAAGAACTAATTGTATATTTTGTGTGGCTAAAGAAGAGAGAAGGTTAAGCAGTTGTCCTTCCATCTCCCTGACAGACTTTTGTGTCACAGCTGTGACAGGATTGATATTTCCTAAAATCCTTCTAACCCTCACTATAAATTAGGGCAGTGGTTCTCAACCTTTCTAATGCCGTGACCCCTCAATACAGTTCCACATGTTGCAGTGACCCCAGACCAAAAAATTATTTTGGTGGCTACTTCAAAAGTGTAATTTTGCTACAGTTATGATTCAGAATGTAAATACCTGATATGCATTTTGTATCCTCATTGCTACAGATCAAACATAATTCAAACACAGTGATTAATCACAAAAATAATATTTAATTATATATTGAGAAATATTAATCCAGCAGGAGGCAGCCTGAGTACTGGGGCAGGAGGTAAGTCCTGCCTGGGGAAGAGGTCCACAGACACTGCCTTCTTCTTCCTATCATCTCCCTCCAGCTCGAGCTGAGGCTTCACTTTCCTGGGGTTACTCAGCTCCGTTATCTGCCTCAGGAGTTATCCACTCCAGGATTCGTTCTTAACCCCTCCGGAGCCAGCCCCCGGGTGCTCTCTCTGGGTCTCTGTTTGAGTCCGGCCTCCAGGTAACAGGGTAAATCCATCGCCCTTCATAGGGGGAGGGCTTCTGATAGGTAACTAATATTAGTACAATGTGGGGGCAGCAGGGTCCCCTTTCTTTCTGAGATCTTGCTGTAAAGTAGCGTGATTTCTCAGCAGCAAAAGCCATGAGAAATATGTATTTTCTGATTGCCAGGATTGCGACCCACAGGTTGAGAACCACTGTATTAGGGAAACCCTCATCCCATCTTACCTCAGTTCTCCATCCTATTGTTCCCAATAAACCCCTTTACTTGAGAAAAGAAGAGTAAAGAATATTTCCCTGAAATCTCATAGTTTCCCTCAGTTATATAGAAAGATGGCTGACTAAGACCAGGGGAAGGGAAAGGGAGGCAGGAAGGCTTGGGGGGAAACTGGGAAATGACCAGTGGAGGGTAGGAAATAATTTGATCTATTAGCCATCAGTAAGGATCAACAGGCAACCCCAGAACATCTCTCTCTAATAGTAGTATCTCTCTATATCTCTCTGTAGTGCTTCTATTTCCATTACAATTAGGCACCCTCAGGTTCTCCTAGTATTTCTCTAGTCACAAGCCAGAGTACATAATTTACTGCAACTAGAAATAGTTTCTTAGATTATCTATTCTATTACAGAGTATATACATACATACATACATACATATATATATATATATATATGGGGGGGGGAGTTAGTGTGTGTGTGTACAACTAGAGTTTTAAAAAATGTTAACACTAAGAGATATGGTAAAAGAAACAAAATGGGGTAAATTTATGTCACAAAGAAGGTCATGGTGGGAGGGGAGGAGAACATCAATGCACTGGAAGGGTAAAGAGCTTGGAAATAGGAAATACTCAACTCTTATGTGCATTGAAATTGACTCAAAGAGGGAAGAACAATCAAATACATTGGGGGCAGAGAATGGATTTGTGCCCTATAGGGAAGGAGAAGGATAACAGATTGGTAGGGAGGGAAGCAATACAAGGGGGGGGGCAGTTTTAAAAGACTATAAACAAAATAAGAGGGGAATAAAAAGGGAGGGGGTCGAAAGGGAAGTAAAATAAGGGTGGGAATTAGGGGGACCAATTAAAAACAAAACACTTGGGTAGAAGGAAATAGTGAAAGAAGAAAGGGCAGGACTAGGAGTAGAAATCAACAAGCTGGGAAATACACAGCTGGTAATCATAACTCTGAATGTGAATGGAATGAACTCACCCATTAAACACAAGTGAATAGCAGAGTGTATTAGAAACCAAAACCTACTATATTCTGTCTACAAGAAACACACATGAGGAAAGTAAACCCACATAGGGTAAAAGTAATAGGATGGAGCCAAATCTATTGGGCATCAACTGATAAAAAGAAGGTGGGAGTCACAATCATGATATCTGACAAAGCCAAAGTAAAAATAGATCTAATCAAAAGAGATAGAGAAGGTAATTATATGCTGATAAAAGGCAGTATAGACAATGAGGAAATATTCATACTCAACATGTATGCACCAAATGGCATAGCATCCAAATTTCTAAAGGAGAAACTAGTGGAGCTCAAGGATGAAATAGATAGAAAAACAATAGTAGTGAGAGATCTGAACCTTCTTCTATTAGAACTAGATAAATCAAACCACAAAATAAATAAGAAAGAGGTAAGAAGTGAATGAAATCTTAGAAAAATTAGAGTTAGTAGATATGTGGAGAGAAATAAATAGTGACAAAAAGGAATACACCTTCTTTTCAGCAGCACATGGTACATTCAAAAAAGACTCACCATGTACTAGGTCATAAAAACATTGTAAACAAGAGCAAAAGAGCAGAAATAATGAATACAGCCTTCTCAGACCACAATGAAATGTAAATAATAATTAGTAAGGGTACCTGGACAGGCAAATCAAAAATTAATTGGAAATTAAGGAATATGATTCTCCAAAATCAGTTAGTAAAAGAACAAATCATAGAAACAATTAATAATTTCACTGAAGAAAATTATAATGATGAGACATCCTTTCAAACTCTATGGGATGTAGACAAAGCAGCATTCAGGGGGAAATTTATATCCTTGAGTTAATATATTAACAAACTAGAAAGGGCTGAGGTCAATGAATTGGGCATGCTAATTAAAAAACTTTGAAGTGAACAAATCAAAAATCCTCAGATGAAGACTAAATTAGAGATCCAAAAAATCAAATGAGAAATTAATAAAATTGAAAGTCAGAGAACTATTGATTTAATAAATGAGATTAGAAGATGGTACTTTGAAAAAAAAAGAAATAAAATAGACAAAGAACTGGTTAAGCTAATTTTAAAAAGAAAGAAGAAAACCAAATTTACAATATCCAAGATGAAAAGGGAAAGCTCATCTCTAATGAAGAGGAAATTAAGGCAATCATTAAAAATTATTATGCCCAATTATATGGCAATAAATATGGAAATCTAGGTGATATGGATGAATACATACAAAAATATAAATTGCCTAGACTAACAGAGGAAGAAATAGAATACCTAAACAACCCCATATCAGAAAAAGAAATTGAACAAGCCATCAAAGAACTCCCTAAGAAAAATTCCCCAGGACCAGATAGATTCACAAATGAATTCTATCAAACATTCAGAGAACAACTAATCCCAATATTATACAAACTATTTGACAGAATAAGCAAAGAAGGAGTTCTACCAAATTCATTTTATGACACAGATATGGTACTGATTCCAAAGCCAGGCAGGTCAAAAACAGAGAAAGAAAATTACAGACCAATCTCTTTAAAGAACATAGATGCAAAAAGAAAACTATCCATGTAATTGACCCTATTAAAAAGCAAGCCAACAAAAATCACATGAGTATCTCAATAGATGCAGAAAATGCCTTTGACAAAATACAACACTCATTCCTATTGAAAACACTAGAAAGCATAGGAATAGTAGGGCCTTTCCTAAAAATAATAAACAGCATATATCTAAAACCATCAGCAATCATCTTCAATGTATAAAAATGTAGACTTGAATCCAGGACTTCAATCCCCAGAAGTCCTTGCTCCACTTCCCCAGAATGCTTTGTAATATCACTGAATTCTCACCTGGGCTGAGATTGAGATGGGGTATTTAACCTGATTGGAAAGAGTTTTGGCTCTCTTCTCTTCCTGTCTCTGCTGGCAAGCAGATGCATCTCATGATGTGAGTGAAATTGAATTGGGCCTCTCGGCCCACCTGGCACATGCCTTTTTTACTTGTATTTTGCTTAACTCAACCTTTAATAAACCTCTAAAAATATAATACTCCTTTCAGAGAGAAACTAATTTCTACCTGCCTCAGTTTCCTCCTAAATTATAATCTTTACAGTTATGGTGACCACTAGGTTGGATGAGAACTTCTCACATTTTTTAGCCTAGAATATTTTTTAAGCCACGTTTCTCTGGTCAAGGTTTTTTTACCCTCGCAAAGCTGCTGCTCGTTCCAGCCATTAGATCGCTCACCCAACCCAGCTCAGCCGCTTCTCCCTGCATGCCTGCAGCCATCCCCTCCAGACTGATTTGCTGTTTGACCCAGATTGCAGCTCACCTGCCAACCCAGGCTGCCTGCTCCAGCTCCCGACCCAGATTTCCTGTGTTCCTGTCCTGATCCTGCCCATGCCGGTGCTCTCTCTCGTTCATCTGGTCCCTGTTCAACCCAGATCCTCGGAGGACTCATTTCTACCAGTTGGTAACAAACAGGGTAATTTTCCCTTAGGCTAAGCCTCCAGGTGGACAGGGGTATTGACCACGTGGGCAGATCATAGAAGGGGAGAGAGAAAATGGAAAGGAGAAGAAAGAGACTTATGAACAGGAACTTAAAATCATGGCTATTTTACAAGAATATCTTTTAATTGCATTGATTGTTTTATTGACTTCACCTGCATGTCAGGGAAAATATTCATCTCTGTACAACTTTTTAGCTAACTTTGGGTAGGCAGCTGGGTGTCTCAGTGGACTGAGAGCCAAGCCCAGAGACAGGAGGTCTCTGGTTGAAATCTGACCTGACACACTTCATGGCAGAGTGGCTCTGAGCAGATCTTTTGGACATTGCCTAGCCCTTACCAATTTTCTGCCTTCTGATAATAGACATCTAAATGGATAATTCAAAAACAAAACAAAACAAAACAAAGAACTTTGAAGATTGGAGGTTATATATTTTAAGGCATTTCAGACTACAATGGTTTATATAAATCTCTGTAATTCTATTGCATTTTACTGTTTGCTTTGTTTAAGGTTTAACTGTGGTTTTAAATTCATGTATTACTGCATTCAATATTATTCTGTTACACTGAATCATTTTAATGTACTGAGTTTTTGAATACTGTTATATTCTGTTGCTTTTCCCCTATAACTATATTGAACAAATATCATTGTAATTAAGCCCATATATGAAAAAAGGTTTTCTATTTTGACTTTGTAAATTGTCACATAGAGGATAGATGGACTTCATCAGAGCTGGTTACAATTGTATAACAACCTTTGAAAATTTTAATGTGCTAAATACCTCAATTGATTTTAAGAGTTTTTTTTTAAAACATGATTTTTGGTATTTTTTTAAACAATCTCTTGTTATTTTGCTTGCCCCTACCATGAGGTAAGGCCCATTCTAGTAGCTGAAATGAAATACATTTTATAACCCCCAACCTTCCTGCATTTCTAAGTATGTGAATGGAAGTTGGGGGAGTTAATCTCAGGGCATTTGTACCCCTAAAAAGCCTCCAAAAAAGAAGCACCTCTCATTTATACTCTTCAGCTCACTACTTTACTTCCACCAGAATGATATTTCTTGATGATGTTCTAAACCCAAAATGAGTTTTACTTTGTTTAAAAATATGTTTATTACCAAGGTTGAAAGATTTAATATGTTTATAAAAAAATGTGACAAATATCCATCCATTCATGGGTTTTTTAAAAATGTCATACAGCAACTTAAGTGAAATATGATAGTGTGTTTGTTTGCTATTATAATTAATTGGGCTATTGAGAATTTGGGGATATTGATATCTACATATTTGTACTACTATTCTTTAACAATGAAAAATGTCACCTTGTTCAATTCATTTGCTCATACTTACAGTGGATCATGGCCAGATATGAAGAGGAAATGGATCTCATTTTTGGTGAGAAAGCCTTGCATTCTATATTTTCTTAGCTGACACAGTGTGTCAATGATTATAAGCTATATTTTTAAAGCTCTTTTATTATTATATTTTTCTTGCATGTGCAATATACTATTTCAGTTTTTTTTCTCTTGTTTTATATTTGAAGCACATGTCACCAGTATTAAGATTTTCTTTAATTTTTTATTTTGCAGTACTATATGTTTAAGATACATTTGCTAGTGTATCTTGCTAGAGACTATAAAAATGATGCCACTAATTATTTAAAATAAATTATGGGACTTTGCTTAATGATTCTGTCTGATTCCAGGACAAGATATACACAAAAGAGCCATTGCATAGTGCCAATCGAGCATAAGGTCAAAGAGACCAACCAATCCTGGTGGGATTGATGTAACTTTGAGCATAGACAAAGAGGACTTGAACATGTTTGGGGTTCAATGTTGTGGCTGTTTAACAGGTGTTAAAGGCAGGTCTTCCTTGTTCCACATTCTACCAAGTATCTCAACCTTGGCTCCTATAATCTGGTCCCTTTGCTGTCTTTCATAGTGTGGTACCTTTCTGTAGTCCTGGCTACTGACTGGGTAAATGCATCATTGCTTAGATCATTTTGATTGGGCCCTGATTCAAGGGCCTGTTATAGATTTATTTTTTTTTACTTAGAATTTTTACACATAAGATTTTGATAGTCTATATTTTCATCCAGAATTTTTTCTTTTGGATTTTTCTGATATCTATCTTTTTAATTTCCCTTGCCAATTATTTTATATACCTCATACCTCAGCCATGCATCCCTAAGTGATCCTGTATTATTCAATCACCCTCTTAATGGGAGAATGTAAAAAATATTATTATTTAAATTGCAAAGTTTAAATTCCTTTTTAGAAGAATTTTAGGTAAAGAAAGATGTTACCTCTCTGAATCCAGAAACTGGATTCGGAGACTGTTGGAGAATCCAGAACTGTTGGAGAAGACACCATGAAGAAGCCTCCAGACCACAAGCTGCACAAAAATGAACTTTGTGTGTAGTTGACTGAACATTTATTTGTATATATACTTTCATGCCAAAGGGACTGACTGCCCCCTAACTGGCTTTTTGTCAATGCATCCAGCAGTTATTTGTTTTGTTCTTTTTTTTTTCTCTTATCCTCAAATTATTGTAATCTTTAAATTGATTATGTTTTTATAATCCTTTCGGGAAGTCCTTCTTTCCAGAGGATCAAACAGGGGAATGTAAAAATGGAGACTTGAATCCAGGACTTCAATCCCCAGAAGTCCTTGCTCCATTTCCCCAGAATGCTTTGTAATATCACTGAATTCTCACCTGGGCTGAGATCAAGATGGGGTATTTAACATGATTGGAAAGGCTTCTGGACTCTTTCTTTCCTGTTTCTGCTTGCAAGCAGACACGTCTCATCATGTGAGTAAAATTGAATTGGGCCTCTTGGCCCACCTGGCACATGCCTTTCTTACTTGTATTTTTCTTAAATTCTCAACCTTTAATAAACCTCTAAAAATATAATACTCCTTGCAGGGAGAAACTAATTTCTGCCCTGCCTCAGTTTCCCTAAATTTTAACTCTTACAATGGGGATAAACTAGAAGCCTTCCCAATAAGATCAAGAGTGAAACAGGATGTCCATTATCACCTCTATTATTTAATATTGTACTATAAACACTAGTAGTATCAATTAGAGAAGAAAAAGAAATTGAAGGTATCAAAATAGGCAATGAGAAGACCAAACTATCACTCTTTGTAGATGATATGATGGTCTACTTAAAGAATCCTAGAGAATCAACTAAAAAGCTAGTCAAAGTAATCAACAATTTTAGCTAAATTGCAGAACACAAAATAAATGCACATGAGGAATCAGCATTTCTATATATCTCCAACACACCTCAGCAGCAAGAATTAGAAAGAGAAATTCCATTTAAAATCACCCAAGATAATATAAAATACTTAGGAATCTATCTGCCAAGACAAATACAGGAACTATATGAACACAACTACAAAACACTCTCCACACAATTAAAACTAGATCTAAACAATTGGAAAAACATTAACTGCTCATGGATAGGACGAGCCAATATAATAAAAATGACCATCCTACCCAAACTTATTTATCTATTTAGTGCCATACCCATTGAACTACCAAAATACTTCTTCACTGATTTAGAAAAAACCATAACAAAGTTCATTTGGAAGAACAAAAGATCAAGGATATCAAGGGGAATCATGAAAAAAAAATGCAAAGGAAGGTGGCCTTGCAGTCCCAGATCTCAAACTATACTATAAAGCAGTGGTCATCAAAGCAATTTGGTACCTGTTCAGAGACAGAAAGGAGGATCAGTGAAATAGACTTGGGGTAAATGACCTCAGCAAGACAGTTTATGATAAGCCCAAAGATCCCAGGATTTGGGACCAAAATCCAGTATTTGTTAAAAACTGCTGGGAAAATTAGAAGAGAATATGGGAGAGATTAGGTTTGGATCAATATCTTACACCCTACACCAAGATAAACTCAGAATCGGTGAATGACTTTAATATAAAGAGGGAAACTATAAGTAAATTAGGTGAACGTAGAATAGTATACATGTCAGATCTTTGGGAAAGGAAAGATTTTAAAACCAAGAAAGAGCTAAAAAAATGTAAAATCAATAATTTTGATTACATCAAATTATAAAGTTTATATATTATATACAATAAATATAAATTATATACTATATATATTATATACAATAAATATAAATTATATACTATATATATATTATATACAATTATATATAAATTATATACAAACAAAACCAATGCAACCGAAATTAGAAGGGAAGCAACAAATTGGGAAACAATCTTCATAACAAAAACCTCTGACAAAGATCTAATTACTCAAATTTATAAAGAGCTACATCAATTGTACAAAAAATCAAGTCATTCTCCAATTGATAAATGGGCAAGGGACATGAATAGGCAATTTTCAGTTAAAGAAATCAAAACCATTAATAAGCACATGAAAAAGTGTTCTAAATCTCTTATAATCAGAGAAATGCAAATCAAAATAACTCTGAGGCATCACCTCACACCTAGCAGATTGGCTAACATGACAGCAACGGAAAGTAATGAATGCTTGAAGGAATGTGGCAAATTTGGGATATTAATTCATTGCTGGTGGAGTTGTGAATTGATCCAACCATTCTGGAGGGCAATTTGGAACTATGCCCAAAGGGTGATAAAAGACTGTCTGCCCTTTGATCCAGACATAGCACTGCTGGGTTTGTACCCAAAAGAGACAATAAGGAAAAAGACTTGTACAAGAATATTCATAGCTGTGCTCTTTGTAGTGGCAAACAAATGGAAAATAAGGGGATGTCCTTCAATTGGGGAATGGGTGAACAAATTGTGGTAAATGTTGGTGGTGGAATACTATTGGGCTCAGAGGAATAATAAACTGGAGGAATTCCATGGGGACTGGAACAACCTCCAGGAATTGATGCAGAGTGAGAGGATCAGAACCAGGAGAACATTGTACACAGAGACTGATACATTGTGGTACAATCGAATGCAATGGCTTCTCCATTAGTGACAATGCAGTGTTCCTGAATAACCTGGGGGGATCTATGAGAAAAAATACTATCCACATTCAGAGGAAAAACTGTGGGAGTAGAAACACTGAAGAAAAACAACTGCTTGATTACATGGGTCAAGGGGATATGACTGAGGATGTAGATTCTAAATGAACAACATTCTAGTGCAAACATCAACATTAAAATAGGTTCTGATCAAAGACACATGTAATACCCAGTGGAATTGCATGCTGGCTATGGGAAAGGTGGGGGGAGAGGGGGAGGGAAATAATGTGATTCTCATAACCAAGGAATAATGTAAATAAAATAAAATAAAATCCAGGACAATATCAGGGAATGGCTGTTGCCTTTCATTAGAAAGCTAGCTTTAAAGTAAAGAAGACCTGGATTCATTTCTTGCCTCTGAAATATAGCTGGTTAATGCTGAGCAACTCACTAAATCTCTGTGTTCTAGAAGCTCTCTAAGCCTGGAAATTTAAGAGAAACTGTCAGTTTGCTTTGGTAGAGACAGTTTACTGCCCTGTTGGTTCATTATGATTGATGAAATCACAGCTTCAGTCCTTATCTTTTTCCCTACATGGAAACTTTCTTTATATCATTGAGGTAATTGATAACAATTACCCAGCTGATACCAAATCCATGATACTACCAGGGAAGAATAGTTAACTTCTTCCTGAGCATTTCCTAGGTTATGGCGGTAGAACATGGGAATATTTGGCACTTACATCTATAGCCCAAATTCACTATATTCAAATTCTAGATCTCCAAAGGACACACAACCTAGTGCCAAAAAAAAAAAAAATCAGACAACTTTTGAGTAGAGACATTAGGAATCTCTCTGGTAAGGAATGAAGCCAAGAAAGGTCATTATGAATAATAAAACTAAAAGGTATTCTTTCAAAAAGTTGTTTTTACACCCTCTCTATTCCAATGGCAGTTCCACTAAAGAAGAAAGGCTACAGCTCATTTTCTCTTTAGGAAATAAGATGAGGAACATATAATTCAAATATAAGTGAATTAAAATACCAGTCTCTGTCACAGCTACATTTTAATAAAAAAGACATTTTCTATTCATGAGACTGAGAGAATTTTT
The DNA here is from genome assembly GCF_027887165.1 of Monodelphis domestica. Classification (NCBI taxonomy): domain Eukaryota; kingdom Metazoa; phylum Chordata; class Mammalia; order Didelphimorphia; family Didelphidae; genus Monodelphis; species Monodelphis domestica. Next base: position 355,677,441 of record NC_077228.1, read on the forward strand.
TTCGTACTACCTCTTAAAAATTCCCTACCTTCCATCTTAGAATCAATACTAAGTATTGAATACAAGACAGAAGAGCAGTAAGAGTTAGGTAATTGGGGTTAAGTGAGTTTCTCAGAGTTAGGTATCTAGGAAGTATCTGTGACCAGATTTTAACCCAAGTCCTCTTGACTCCAGGTCTGGTGCTCTATCTATTGTACCACCCTACCTTACTACTTTTAATGAGACTACTCCTGACCCACCTTGTGGCTCATTAAATATTTTGAGTTCTCTGAGGGAACTGGAGAAAGGATATATTAAATGTTTAGTGAATTTTGGGGCGATTTTTAAATTCTCCTTGACCTCCTCTCGAAGATCCACAATGAAAGTACAAAATATAGCTCTCCAGATACCACATACCTTGAAGAAAATTAGGAAACAGCTTGTCATATTGATGAAAACTTTTATCCATCACTTTACCCAGGGGGAGGAAGAAACTGTACCTTTGTCACCTACAGTGAAAAGTCTAGGGAAGGTAAAAAGGCCACTTGTCCCTCCAGAGACCAAGTGGCACTCAAGGCACAAAAGGAATGATTCATGAATTTGGTTGATTGTGACATGTTATGTATGACCAAAATGTGCAGTCTGAGATTTTTGTTACCACTGACAAATGAAAATGTGGTAGAAAGGAGAACAATTTCTATTTGAAGGTATTTTGTAGGGAAAATCTTAACTTATGTATAAGGTCTTTACTGCTCACCCCATCTGTTAATCCCTTGACACCTCCTAATTCAGAACACCAAAATTATATTGAGTATTTGGGGGGGGGTGTATTTTTTTATTATATACCTATAAATGTGCATTTTATTCTCCCTTTTATTCCAAGCTCCTTGAGTATGAGGCCTAACTTAACAATTGTCTTTGTATACTCAAAATTTATCCAAGTCCCTGATCCAGAGTAGGTGATTAATAAATGCATTAAATAAGGTGCTATCCAAGCTATAGGGGTGTCATATAGAATTCTAGTGACAATCTTTGTATTCTAAAAACCAATGTATTATATACATAAAGGACAATTATCCACCTTGCTACAGGGTGGTTAATTTGGAGACCAAGAATACCTCATAAATTTATGTGAGGAGTACCCAAAACAGTTTCCTAAAGAAAGTGTGTGGGGGTTAGAAGATATATACTACCTTAGACAAAATAAGTCAGTAAAAGTAAATTCTAAGAAATTCCTAGGGGTGAACATTTTTCTTTTAACTGATATCAGAATTTCTGCATTATTCCCCAAGTGGTGGAGGTTGCATCTATAAATTATTTTTTTCTTAATTCAAGGCTTCATATGATTAACAATATGGAGGATTGGACAGTTTCTCTTATCCCCGTGACCTCTCAAACCTTTTCAAAATAAGAACTACAAGGGATAAAATCATTTCAACTTTCTCAATGTTCTATCACATCAGCAAATCTAATGAAGTAACAAGCCACTGAACTAACAGCAGAGACTAATCACCAGTATTTGATGTATTCATTTAGCACCCCATCTCCTGCTATTCACCATGCTCTGGAACCATGCCCCATAACTTGAAACAAAACTCATCTCTTCCACACCAGTCTTTCAACACTATCAACCCCACCCCTCCACATGTGGCAGGAATTCAAAACCCAGAAGCTTCCCCTGGCAGGAAAAGCAACACATAGCCAGAGAACTGAGAAACAGGGGGAACTGGGACTGGAAGCCAAATGTATGTGCATTTCTACCAAAACTGAAGCAAAGGGGACAGACATCAAGCTGAAAGTAGTTCTGGCCCCACAAAACTCAGTAGAGGTAGAAGTTAAAGAGAATGAAATGTTCATTGCCCATTATGGGAAGAGGTTGAGACAGATTTGAAATCTCAAGAAACTGCCACCAAAGGTTCAGGAAGAGTACAATAGGGGAATATTATAAGGAAAATAAAAGCCTAAAATTAATTAAGATCTGAGAAAGAAAAAGAGTCAAAGACTTTGGACACAAGCAGATAAACTGATAGTGAGGAAATTAAAAACAGAAAGAAATATGGCCTCAGTGAACAAACCTTAAATGAGCAGAAAAGAAATATCAAAAATTAGAGTAGAAATAAACTGAAAAAAAAAACTTAGAAATGATGAAACTAAAAGTGAATTCATAGCAAAAATATAAAACTGGTAAAAATTTAGTTAATCCAATTTTAAAAGAAAGCAAAAAAATTAAATTAAAATACCAAGTGAACAAGGTGAAATCACAACAAAACCAAAAGAAATGAAAAGAATTATTATAATTTATGTATAATTATAAGCTGCCAAAACTGAGAATACCAAATAAATAGAGGAATATTTTAAAAGTAGAAAACCTAACAGAAGACTAATTTAAAATCTGAAATAATCCACTCTAAACCAAACAAATAGATAAATAAATAAATGAACCAAACTATAATGGAACTATCAAAGGAAAGAATCCTCCAGTTCTGATAGATTCATGAGAGAATTGCATCATACTTTTAAAGTACAACCAGTAACAATACAATACAAATTATCCTCAAAAATTAAGAAAGAAGGCACCTTACTAGACTTTTTAAAAAGGGAAATATCATTCTGATACATAAATCAGGGAAGGATAAAGTACAGCAGAATTATAGGCCAATATCATTTAATTAATACTTTGAAACAGTAAAACAAACTAGAGAGATTAATCTAAGAAATCATTATGATCAAATAGAATTTATACCAAGACTGCAAATAATCAATAACAATCATCATCATAATTTGAAAACATAAGTCTTCCAATTGTTATCCCCAAAACAAATATCTCACATGGCTACCTTCATAGACAGAAGAAGAAAAAAAAACAACCCTCTAACAAAGTACATTGCTCATTGATGCTAGAAAAACCTAAAAGAGTAGTTAAAGGGTAGACTGTTTAATATGATAAAACATATGTTTCCAAAACTTAAATTAATTGTTGTGTGCAATGAAGGCAAATTGGAAGCTTTTTCCAAAAAAAAATAGGATAAAAGAAAGAATCTCCACTCCATCTATATATTTGGAAATTATCTTTGTATAGAATTTGTTGTTGGTCTAATTTCTTCCATATTGCTGCTCAGTTTTCCCAGGAGTTTTGTCAAGTACTAAGTCCCAGTAGTTGGGGGTTTTTGTGTTTATCTAAAACAAAGGCATTAGATATATTTGTTTCTATACATTGTATACCTAATCTTTTGACTGATTTAGCTCTCTATTTTTTAACTAGAACTAATTTAAATAGGTATTGTTTGCAGTTTAGGTTAAACTGACACTGCTTGACTCATTTCATTCTCATTCATTTCTTTATGTCTTTTGAGACTAAACATTTTTTTCTTCCATGTTAATTTCATTATTATCCTTTATGGTTATATTAAGTAATACTATAATGATCATTCATTCCAGAAAACAAATAATGAAATAGCTATTATAGAAAAGTGATGAATTTAGGGTGAATGAGATATATTTTTATGTACCACCATTGAGTAAACTTGTTTTGCTAGGTTATGGGTATTCTTACACATAATTTATTTCCTTTTTCTCTTTTTAATAGATGGGAAATGAAAAGAAAAAAGATTTATATCAATTTCTAAAATAGAGAGAGGTAAGGGTACTCCAGAAGTGAATGTTACATATACTTTCAGATGAGTTCACTATGTTATTAGTTTCAGTTAACTAGAAATAGACATCTCTTGAAGTGAGAGTAATCTGAAATTGTTTATAAAGTGAGAACCAAAATAAATTGCAAAAATAAACTCTAAATGTTTTCATGCCTTTTTACTTAACATGTTAGTAATGAAAACAATTAAACAGCTATTAGAGAACTTTTTTAAGCTAAGATTTTTTAAGTGTGCTTGTTTGTGAAATTCTAAATTTCACTGGTGAGAACATATTGAATCTCTATGTCAAATCATTCCTCTCCTTACAAGAGAAGGGGAAAAGAAAAAGAAGAGAAAGAACATATTCCACTTTAATTAATTTCTAAGACAATTTTCTCTTTAAGTGAATTTGTATGCTTTCTGTTGTCAACAAATGAAAATTAAATAACAATATGTTTATTTTTATCAGTTCTTGGAAAAAACAAAAGCTAAATTTATTATATACATGTGCTTTCAACATTAATTCAAATTACAAGAAATCATTTTTGCTTATTTTTTTCATTAGACTTGTTATCTTTTACTAGATTTTAATTTATGAACAGCTTCCCTTCCTTTTGCATATAGACTGGCTGCAATGCATCAACAAATATGTATTCAATGATTATGATGTGACAGACATGGCACATATATAAATATGTATATATAGATACTATGTATGTATACTATATACACCCATATATATCCACATACATTTATTCCAGTACCTTCCATCAGTTAACTATTTTCAATTTATCCTATATAAGCTTGCTTTGTATATATTTTCTTGTATTTCATCTTCACCAGAGAGTGTAAGTCCCTTAGGGACAGGAACTATTTTTTGACTCCTTTTGAATCTCAGGCTTAGTACAGTGCCTGGAACAGAAGCACTTAGTGAATATTTCTTGAATTGAATTTATTATATTTTTAAAGGTATAGGCAAAAATTTTCCACTAAAGTCCTACTCTAATACTTTCAGTATGAAAATGACTCTTAAACTTTCTTAGTTGATGCCAGTGGAATGCAAGATATAGAAAGTTCAACCAAGTAAGAAAAACTGAATATAGGCCTTACTTTGGGCTGTATATCTGTAGTCCATGGATTATTCTAGCTTTCTTAGAAGATTCTTATCACTATAATGTAGGCTATTATCACTATATCACTATAATGTAGGCTAATGTAGGCTAGTAGTATTTTTTTTTCAAGAGTAACTTAAGAGATCAACCTCTGGTTGAAAGATGGAATAGGAACCATTCTAGAGCCCACAATCCACCCTCAAAACAATTACCAAATAGCATAAATTCCACAAAATAAATCATGCAGCAGAAGAAAGGGTGAAGCAGTAATACAGTCCAGAATAACATGGAGAAACAGCAAGGAGGATTCACCTCATGGGGGGTTTTAATTATATGGTTGGACTGAATATATTTAATTGGTCACCAGGGATTTAATTTCTAAATCCCCAAAATGAATTACTAAAGTCAAATGGAATTTATGGTAGTGTATTTTACAATAGAAGGAAGATAGTAAAGAAGAGAGAAAGAGAAAAAAAGGGGGAGAGAGAGACAGAGAGAGAGAGAGAGAGAGGCAGAGAGAGACAGAGAGAGAGAGACAGAGAGAAAGAGAGAGACAGAGAGAGAGAGAGAGAGAGACAGAGAGACAGAGAGACAGAGAGAGACAGAGAGAGACAGAGACAGAGAGAGACAGAGACAGAGAGAGAGAGACAACTCCAGTTTCCTCTGAGCCAGGTAGCAATTCTTAAGCCCCAGCCAGGGGAAAGGAGTCTCAAGATGATGGGCCTTTTTCCAGAGGCTTACACCTCCAGAAAAAACAAGGAAAGGAAGTCAGCCTTTACACTCACCATGTGTCAGTTCAATCAGCAGATCATTTATCAGCCTCAATTCCAGTAGAACTTCTTCTTACAGGAGGCTCCATTCCAAGTGTGTCTCTTTCAAACTCCCAGAAGAAGGACCACCACCAACAACCAACCTCATTCAGGCCCTTGTCTCTCTTTTTTTTTTAAACCCTTACCTTCTGCCTTGGAGTCAATACTGTGTATTGGTTCCAAGGCAGAAGAGTGGTAAGGGCTAGGCAATGGGGGTCAAGTGACTTGCCCAGGGTCACACAGCTGGGAAGTGTCTGAGGCCAGATTTGAACCTAGAACCTCCCATCTCTAGGGCTAGCTCTCAATCCACTGAGCTACCCAGCTGCCCCGCCTTGTCTCTTTTTTTAAAAATATCTTTTTTCTTGCATCACTTCCCCTAATTCCACATATACCAATCACAACTGACACTCTGCTCTAGGACTGCCCAGAATGCAGTTATTTTATTCTAATTCATTACCCACTATTGCACACATGGATCACAGACCTCCTACTTCATGACTAAGTGGAATATTTATACCTTTGGTGATTAGATCTAACATTGGCAGATCTTCCCAATCAACTTTAAGTACTGTACATACATCTTTGGGGATTAAATCAACAAATAGACAGTGGATTACAATTTGATCTTCACAATCAAGGAAGAGCTAAGTACCTTCATTGTTACAATCAGGGGACAGCCAAATCCAGTCTTCACAGGGTACAGTGAGAGAGCCCTGAACAAGCCTTGGTGGAAATAAGACATTATATAGCACAAGTAGCAGGGGGAAAAAAAGCACAGCAAACTGGGTTCAGCCTCGTCAGTGTAAGAGCAAAAACCAATGTAACATAGACAGGCCACAGTGGGACAAAAGTGTCCTCACATAGTCCTGCTAAAACAGAAGCCCAGTGTGACCCAACATGCGCAGAAGTAGAAGAAACTCAGTTCCACAAAGTTTAATGTCTGTGGAATTGGGCACTAACTCAAAAACCTAACTCAATCCAATGTAAACAACATCTGAACTGAACAGCTACAAACAACCACATGGCAGGCAACAAGGCCACATCTACAGTATGTTCAATTTGGTAGCAAAAGAGGTGCATCAATCCCAGGCACAGTACAAGTGTGAGATAGCAGTCCCTCCACCCTAGGAATAGAAATAAGCTTTAGTCTATAGATAAAGGTAAGGGGAAAAGTAACCCCCAAATAAGCAAAAGCAGAAAAGCTCTGTGCTAAAAAAAACATTTCAGCAATAAAGATGACCAAAATACAAGCTCAGAAAAGAATAGCAACATAAAAATGAAGATGTGTGAAGCCTCAAAGGAAAATGTAAAAGAATATAAAGCCCAAAAAGAACTACTGGAAGAGCTCCCAAAAAAGGATAAATAAACAAATAATAAGAGACTTAAAAGGAAAATTAGGGGGGAAATGATAGAAAAAATCAAGAGCTTAGAACAAAAACTCACTGAAAAATAGTTCTCTAAAAAAGGAAAAGCTGCCTTAAATAGGAAAAATACTTCCTAAGAAGGGGTGTATTAAGCCTCAAAGAAGAAAATGGCTCTCTTAAAATTAGGACTGGCCAAATAGAAGCTATAGCTTCATAAGACAATGGGAAGCAATAAAACAAATTAAAAAGAATGAAAAAAAATCTCAAATTTCTCACTGGAAAAGCAATTGACCTGGAAAATAGATCCAGGAGAGTTAATCTGAGAATCCTGGGATTGCCTAAAAGCCATGATTAAAAAATAAACTTGAATATTGAAAGAAATTAGCAGGAAAAACTGCCCCATATATTCTTGAATGAGAGGGGAAAAGAGAAATAGAAAAAAATCCAGTGATCACCTCTTGAAATAAATCCACATTTTAAAATCCCAGGATGATTATAGTCAAATTTCAGAAATTCCAAGTCAAAGAAAAAATACTACAAACAGCCAGAAAAAACCATCAGTTTAAATATTGCAAAAACACAGTCAGGATTTCTAGCAACTTCTACATGAAAGGATCAGAAGACATGAAATATTATATTCTTCAAAGCAAAGAATGTATGACTATTACCAGAAATTATCTACTCTAGGAAACTAAGCATAATACTCCAGTGGAGGAAATGTATATTTAAAAAAAATGGAAGACTGCCAGGAATTCCTGACAAAATGACTAGATCTAAAAATAAAATTCAATGAGTAAATTCAGCACTCAAGAGAAGCTTTAAAAGCAGACAGAAAAAACTGAAGAGATTCCATGGAGTTAAACTAATCACATCTCAGCATGGGAAAGTGATAACTAGAATACTTACCATTTCTATGTTATAAGACAGGGGTCCCAAAACTTTTTACCCAGGTGGCCAGTTCACTGTCCCTCAGACCGTTGGAGGGCTGGATTATTAAAAAACTATGAACAAATCTGTATACCACTGTCTGGGATAGCAGAGGCTGCAGTGCTGGCTGTGATGGGCCTGTCACACCTTGCAGAGGCCCACCACCTCCACCACTATACTGGGCAGCAGTATACACAGTGCAGAATCCCCTCCCCCAAATCACCATTCACCATACTGACATCTTCCATTGTGCAGCCACATAATCCTTTGTGTGGCATCTCATTCTTGTTCAGTTACTCTCAGAACAAGGTGTCATGCAAAGGATTATGTCACAGGAGGTAGTATTGTACATGAGTGATGCCATACTTTGTGGAGCTGCCACTTACAGTACTCCTCTCACTGACCACCAATGAAAGGTTCCCCTTCTGGAAGTGTGATGGGGGCTGGATAAATGGTCTCAGGAGGCCACATGTGGACTGTGGGCCAAAGTTTGGGGACCCCTGGCATAAGAGATACCTAAAGCACTTAAGATAATCAAGGGAAACAAAGGAATTAAACTGATTATATTAGAAAAAAGAAAGTGATAACTAAGATGCTTAAGATATCTATGACACTTGAAGTACCTAAGATACCTAAAATACTTATGGAACTTAACATACTGAAGATACTTTAAAGTGTTATCACTATTAGGGAAATTAATAGAAGCATAAATAAACAAAGAACAGGGAGAAAGTTGAGAATGATGGGATGATACAAAAAAGTCAAAGGATAAGAAAGAGGAATACACTGGGAAAAAGAGAAAAGGAGAGAAAATTGAGGGTAAGCTATCTCATATAAGGAAGCATGTAAGAATCAATACAGTGAAAGGGAAGATTAGGGGATAGACACTGCTTGAAACTTATTTTCATCAGAAATGGTAAAAAGAAGGACTAATATCCTCACTCAAGTAGGTATAGAGAACTTTCTTACCCAATAAATGAGTTAGAAGGGGAAAAGGGACTAAAAAGAAAGGGACAGAAAAAAGGGACAGGGAACTCAGGAAAGTTGAGGTAAACAAAAGCAATGTTTGTGAACAAGGAAAGGCTGAAAGGAGAGAAAGAGAAGGATAACTGAGGAGTGATCCAAACAGTCTGAAGAGCATTTTGGAACCATGCCAAAAGGGCCATCAAATTGCATATGCCCTTTGACCAAGCAATACCACTACTACATCTATATCCCAGAGTCTAAAGATAGGGGAAAAGAACCTACCTATATAAAAATGCTTATAGCACCTCTTGTTTGAAGTGGCAAAGAAATGGAAACTGAAGTCCATCAAACTGATGTCCATCAAATGAGGAATGGCTTAACAAGTTGTGGTATATGCTTGTAATGGAATTCTATAGTGCCATTAGAATTGATAAACAAAATGATAAAAAAAAAAACCTGGAATGACTACTATGAAGTAATTCCAAATGAAGTAAGCCAAGCCAGGAAAACTTTGTGCAATAATAAAGTATGACTATTGTAAACCTTAAAATTTCACAGACTTATGAATGTTAAAAATTTTACTCCACATTGAGGAATCCTCCAATTACCTACTTGAAATAATTCCCTACCAGATAGTGAGAACTCTACTTGAATGTGAAAACTCCTTGCTATGGGAGGATCTCTACCCCATCCCTACTTGGGACTGCTTTAGGGGAGAAAACTCCTTGCTATGGGAGGACCTCTATTCCATCCATACTTAAGAATGCTTTAGGGCAGAAAACTCCTTGCTAAACAATGAAAGTACTTGAAAACCATACTTATAAAGGAAAGGAGTTCTTTGAGCCATGCCTATTTTTGGAATTGATACAATGGGATGCTAAGTGCCTATAAAGGTGGGGAAACTTGTAAACTATTTAGACCTAAAAGGTGACAACTTACTCAGAGGTTTTCTCTTAATGAAATTAGTCGACACAGCAGCATTTTTTTTCTGATTTACTAAAGAGATTAATCTACTCAGCTGTGAATTCAAAATGGGCTGTCTTTTGGAAAACATCTACAGTGATTGGTAGATGGAAGAACTTAGGGGAGGTGACATAGGAGATTTTGCCCTTAAAAATAACAGCTCAGAGAAGATCTGGAGGTCATTCTGAAACATTCAGATGGAGGAGGGAGCTGGTGAAAGCAGCTGAGATGATGCTGGCCTGGTGTCACTAGAAGCCTTGTTTAGGAAGACCTTGTGGTGAGTGTTAAAAGACTGACTGACTGATCTCTCTCTCTTAAGACTCAGGTCTAGGCCATGTTGGCTTAAGGCCCTTCATATTTATTTCCTTTTTCTCTCTTTCTCTCATTTCTTTAATTCCACATTTGTATTAATTAAATTCTCTATAAAACCCAGTTGACTTGGGTATTTGAATAATTGGGAATATTTCCCTGGTGACCACCTTATATTTGATTTAAAAACCAAGATACTGTAGTGAAACATATTTTCTGCGGTCAAATTTACTCACCCTCTCTTATATCTATCACAATTTATATCTTCCACCATTTAAACTCACTACAGTTTAAGACCTCAACCATTTTAAATCTCATACTATCCACTATGAATGACTTAACTATTATCAACAAGACAAGGATTCAGGACAACACCAAGGAAATCATGACAAAAAAAGGTATCTACCACATCATATTTAAAGGGATTATAGAGGGTTGAAGAGGGACAGGGGATAAGGAAGGTATTGTAACAGGGAATGGAGGAGTTGAAGGGAGAGAAGGAATATAGCTGCTGGTGAAGTAAAAGGAGAGAAATGCCCCCTGCAAAGAGGGTATCTTTGAAAAATGGGGTTCCTGAGAAATGGACCACCTATGGCAGCCTCAGGGGACATCTCCTCTATTGATTGATGTTGAAGATACGCCAGGGCAGGTAATCATGGACCCCCCTGAGGGACAAGCCTCCCCCCAGACCAAGGTTGCCTGGCAGGGGTCCGATAAGGACTGTTTATGATTGAATGGCAATCTTTAGGTTCAACTCCCTCTATGTCCCCTGAAATGATAGTCCTCTTATCTGACAGTGGTTATTTAAATAAAGATGAATTTAATAATAATTTATATATATTTAAATAATAATAATATTATAATAATTTAATAACAAGTTTGGATTGGGGAGGTATCAGGGAAGAGGGAATCAGGACTTCTCTAGATTGGATTTGAGCCTCTCTCAGCTTTTGAGCTGAGGCCAGGCTTCACAGTCTGGTGGAGGTTTTCTTTTATTCCTATCTATGCTATATCTGTGCTAGCTTTCTTAAGTTCAAAGTCTTAGCAGTAGACAGCAAGAGGAAGAAAAGGTTCTGGCCTTCAGGGCTAGTTGGGCCTGTCTCCTTGGGCTGATGCCCCTAAAGACCTGCCTTGCAGTTCAAACTGCTCCCCTTAAATTCTTTTGTCCAATGACAAGGAATCCAGATAGAGCATACAGTTGGGAAAGACCCAGGAACAAAGGTACTTCTATCCAGAGACAGGGAGAGAGGATCCTTCCAGTCCAGGCCAGGAAGAGAGTCCTGAGACCAACTGTCACTCCAATTTCCCCTTCCACCCACACCCCCAACTGTAATTCTTATCAATGATCTTCTCTCTAACATTCCAACTGCTGTTTGTTCAACCTGAGTGGCAGAAAGTCCAAAACTTGCTTCAGTTTTCCTTTCTATAACCATCAAAGAAGGAACAGAGCCTCTGCACAAGTTGAAACATATAATTCTTTACTTTATTTCCTTCACGCTTTTTTCTCTAGGGTAACATTATGTGCCTTCTTTCACAACATTAGAATGTAGATGTTTTGGGTTATATTCTTGGGAACAGGGTAGAGCTAGGAAGGAAAGAGAGAGAGAGAGAACCTAGATACAAAATATCATGAAAAATTTTTGGGAAATTGTATTAATATGTATTATGGAAAAATTCATTATATTTTTTAAAAGAGGACAAGCAGAGTAATTAAAATGGAAGGAAGGAAACTAATAATATTTGGGAATGGGAATGGAATTAACTCAGATAAAACAGAAGAGGATAGCAAAATGGATTAAATACCAAAATCCCACAATAGGCTGTCTATTTTTTTAATCATTTAAATTAGGGAGACATACTATATGTAAAAGGCTATAGCAAAATCTACTATGCTTCAAGTAAAGTTAAAACTGCAGTGTTAGCAATTATGATCTCAGAGAAAGTAAAAGTGAAAAATAACATAATTAAAAGAAATAAGGAAGGAAATTACATCTTGATAAAAGGAAACATAGATGAGGTAATCAGTATTAAATATATATTCACCAATATTGTCATAGCATTCAAATTCCTAAAGTATAAATTACATGAGTTGCAAGAGAAAATAGACAATAAAACTTCATTAGTAGGGAACATTAATCATCTGCTCTCAGAATTAGTTAAATCAAAACAAAAAATAAGCAAAGAATAAGCTAAGGAGGTGAAAAGAATTTTAGAAAAGTTAGCCTTGACAGGCCTCTGGAGAAAATTTAATAGGAATAGAAAGGAATATCCCTTTTTTTCTAAGCAGTTCATAGCAACTTCACAAAAATTGATCATACAATAGGACATACTCTCACAATCAAAAGCAGTTATATTAAATGCATCCTTTTTAGTCCATGATGGTATAAAAATTATACTGAATAAAGGGCTGAAGGAAAAAATTCTAACATTGAATTGGAAACTAAATAATCTTAAAGAATAAATGAGTCAAAGAACAAATCACAGAAATAATCAACAATTTCATTAAAGAAAATGAAAACAGGAAACAATATACCCCAATTTTTGGCATGCAACCAAAGGTACAACTGATAAAATTTATCTCTAAATACATACATTAATAAAATAGAAAAAGAGTAGATCAATTAATTGGATATACAAAAAAAATTAGGAAATGAACAAATTAAAAGCCTCCAATTAAATACCAAATTGAAAATCCTGAAAATCAAATGAGAGGATAATAAAATCTAAAGTAAGGAAATCATTAAACTAATATATGACAAGTAGTTGATTTTATTTTAAAAATTAATAAAGTAGATGAGCCATTGATTAATTTAATCAAAAAAAGAAACCAAATTGCCAGTGTTAGAAGTGAAAAGGGAAAAACTACAACCAATGAGAAAGAAATTAAAGTAATTATTAGAGGTTATTTTGACCAAATATATGCCAATAAATCTGATCATCTAAGTTAAATAGATAAGTTTTTTTTCAAAATTAAATTTTGCTCAGATTAACAGAAGAGAAAATGGAGTATTTAAACAATCCCATCTCAGAAAAATAAATTGAATGATCCATCAATTGAATTCCCTTAGAAAAAAATTCCAGGGTTAGATTGATTCACAAGTGAATATCACTAATGAATATTAATGGAAAATTTTAAACAAAATCCTAATAATGAGATTATATCAATATATCACAAAGATCATACAATATGACCAGGTGGGTTTTATGTCAGAAAATCAGAGATGATTCAATATTAGGAAAACTATCAGCATAATTGGCCCAATCAATAACAAAGCCAACAAAAACCATATGATTATTTCAATAGATACAGAAAAAAAATCTTTTGCAAAAGCTATTCCTATTAAAAACCACCAAAGAACATTGGAATAAATGGAACATCCCTCAAAATGATAAATAAAACTATCTAAAACAATCAGCAAACATTATCTGTAATGGAGATAAACTAGAAGCCTTTCCAGTTAGATCAGAAATGAAGGATGCCCCTTATCAACACTAAAACTATTCAATATTGTACTAGAAATTCTAGCAATCACAATAAGGGAATAAAAAATTGAAATCAGAATAAGCAATAATGAAATAAAGCTATCACAGTTTGCAGATGATATGATGGCATACCTAGAGAAACCTAGAGAATTAAAAAAACTAATCAAAACAATTAACTTTAGCAAAGTTGAAGAATGTAAAATAAATCTACATAAATAATCAATATTTCCCTATACTGCCAATAAAGTTCAATAACAATAAAATAGAAAGAGAATTCCCATTTAAAATCAATGTAGACAATATAAAATGCCTGAGTCCACCTGCCAAGCCAAACCAGGGATTATATGGACACAATGAAGAAACACTTTTCACATAAATATAGTCAGATCTAAATAGAAAAAAAATATATTACTTGCTCATAGGGAGGTTGTCAATATAATAAAAATGACAGTTCTACCTAAATTATTATTCACTGCCCATATCAATCAGATTATTAAAAAATTGTTTCATAAAGTTAGAAAAATAATAACAGAATTCATCAGAAAGAGCAAAAGACCTAGAATATTAAGGGGATTAATAAAAAAGTATGAAGGAATGTGGTTTAGTTTTATAGGATCTCAAATGATATTGTACAGTGGAAACTACAAAAACAATTTGGTACTGGCTAAGAAATGTACTGGTAGACCAGTGGAATAAATTAGATATTCAATACTATTTGACAAACACTAGCTTCCTATGGACATTTACTATTAACTAGATAAACATAAATTAAAGCAACTCTGAGGTAGCACCTCATACTCACCAGACTGGATAACAGGACAAAAACAGAAAATGAAAAATATTGGAGAGGATGTGGAAAAACTGGTACACTAATGCACTGTTGGTGAGGTGAACTGATTCAACCATTCTGGAAAGCAATTTGGAACCACACCAAAAAGACCATAAAACTGTGCATACCCTTTGACTTAGCAATATCAGTACTAGGTCTGTATCCCAAAGAGACTTAAGACAAGAGAAATAACCTACCTCCACAAAAATATATATAGCAGCTTTTTTGTGGTAGCAATGAGCTGGAAACTGAAGGGATGTACATTAATTGGGGAATGACTAAATATATCGTGGAATATGCTTGTAATGGAATATTATTGTGCCCTTAAGAATTATAAACAAGATGATCACAAAAAACCTGGAAATACATATGAAATGATACAAAGTAAAATGACCAAAACCATGAGAACCTTGTACATAGCAACAACAATAATATATGATAATCAATAGTGAATGCCTTAATTATCAGTAAGACAGGGACCCATGAGTCCAAAGGACTCATGATGAAAAAGGTTATATACAACCATTGAAGGAACAAATGGAGTTCAAATGCAGATGGAAACAACCCTTCTTTATTTCCTCCATGAATTTTTTTCTCTAGTGTAAGCAATACATGTCTTTTTTTCACATGATGAACATAGAAATATGTATTATATGATAATATGTGTATAACCTCTATCATATTATCTGCCTTTTGGGGAGTTGGAAGAGGTGGTAGGGAGAGACAGAAAATGTCAGGAAATGAATATTAAAAATTGTATCGACATAATCTGGAAAAATTTTTTAATTTAATGTAACTTGTGAAATCATCTACTAAGTCATGAACATAATATCCACAGCAAAAAATAGAACACTCCATTACACACACACACACACACACACACACACACACACACACATATTTACACACAAATACATCTTCTAAACACTAAGTGTTGTATAATCTAACTCAGACTTTGAATGGTGGAACCAGAAAGGCCCTTAGAAATGACCAGGTACAATATATGATAGGGAAAACCTTTAACAAGAAAGTCCTCCTTAGAGTTTATTCCCAATATAATAATATGAGCCTTATGAATTTTTCATATAGGAGTTGGAACTTTCTGATCACATAAATTTTCACTGAAAAACTAATTAATGTATTTCAATGCAATCTAGGTTTTTGAATTATCTGAAGTACCATGATCAGGTTTAAGAGTCACATTCATTAAAATAAGAGCATTTTGAAGACAGGATGGTGAAGGGTCTGAAAAACCTATAATAAATGATGGGGACAATTGGGAGTATTTGGAGAATAGAATCAAAATGGGATATAATAGTCATTTTCAAATAGGTGAAGAATTCTTATGGGGAAGTGTTAGGTTAATGCTGTCTATTAATCTAGATAGAACAATTAGGTCTAACAGTAGACCTTATAGATTTTCATCAAATATATAAAATAACTAAATGACAAAGAAAAACTTTCCTACATTGGAGACAGGCTCATGAAGCAGTACTCATGCCAATATAGGGTATTTGTCCGGTTTAAAATAAGATGTATCCCTACATTGGAGGAGCAGGGAAGTTGGATTATATTATACCTAAAGACTGACAATTTTAATATTCTATGATGTTTACTAAAGTCAACTGAAATTTTGATTTAACTGAATTAACTGAAAAGCCAATAATGGTCCCAGAGAAGAGAGGAGAAATTCTTACTTCCTTTCAGCATCCTAAAAGTCCAAACCAAAATTCCTATATTCTTCAGGAAGTCTTTCCCAACCCTTCTTAAGTCTAGTGCCTTCTTCATTTTAATTAATTCCTGTTTACTCTCTCTATAACTTATTTGCAATACTATTTGTTTTCTCTACCATTAAACTGTAACCTTCTTGAGATGGAGTCTTTTACCTCTCTTTGTATCTCCACACATAGCATAGATATATATTAGTACAGTGCCTGGCACATAATAGGAACCTAACAAATTTATTGACTGAGAAGCAGAGGATTATGGGAGATTATTGCATATATTATATGATGACATCATTAGGTGATTTTTCTTTAATTGCTTCTCTTTGAAAAAAAAGGAAGTTTCTATTATGGTAAGGAAGGGAGGGAGAGAAAGTATATCTGGAAACAACTATGATGCTTTAAAAATGAAAGGAATTATATGTAATCCTAATTTCAAGTAAAATCTGTAAATTCTTTACAGTGATCTTCCATCCGTAGCCATTCCCCTTTATTTTTATCAGTGTATACTTTTTCAACTGAGTTCATGTGCTTGAGTAAAATAGAAGGAATCATTTACTTTAAGGATTTCACTAGTTGATAAAGGAGCTGTTATGGATGTTGTTGGCTGTTTGAGAAGATCCTACAGAAGAGATAGAGAGATAAAGCATCAGAGTAAGGTAGTGATCAAAACTTTTAAATAGAACTCATGAGAATTTTCCATTTTCCTTCAACTAACATTTCTTAAATTATATCACTGAAGTCTTCTGGTATAGACAAAGAAACAAAATATATATACATATACACATGTGTTATGTGTGGATATGTGCATGTGCATGCATATATATACACATGCATATATGTATATGTGTATTCTCACATACATACACACACCCAAAAAAAGCTGGTAGAAATACAGTCGCTCACTTTAGCCAAAACAGAAAGGATAATTGAAATGGCAAAAGCAAATGCTTCCTTTGGAAATGCATGTGTCAATGAGCATGACTTACATAACACTCAAAGGAGAGCTGCAATGTTAATGTCCTATTTATCACTATTAGAGCACATTTTCAAGCTAATGTAAAGCAAACGCCTTAAAACACATTCTCTCTAAGAAGTCTTTTAGTCTCTTGATCAGGGAATAAAGGAGATATGGATAAGAGTCACTCTCTTTATCTTGCTCTCACCTGTTCCCTATCCTCTTAGACAGCCTACAAAAATCACAAAGCTAAAAATGTTAATGTCTATATTTGAGGACTAAATTAATGTCTGTAAAGGCCTTACAGAAGTATAAGAGATAATGCATTAGAAACTTTTTTTTCCTATTTGTAAAATGATGTCTAATTTTCCAGGCAATTCTCCATCAGAATACCTAGTAACCTAGCACAGCAAAGTGGAGAACTATACCTCCCCCAATAGCACCATTTTCTGTTTGTCAGTTAGGATAGATAAACATTAAAAAAAAAATGAAGGCATGAAATTTAATATTCTGAACACTGTTGAAACACCTTCTATGTATAAATTACTGAAGTATGAGCTACAGACACCAAAATTAAAAACTGCAAATTTTATAAGCTTTTAAATGAATTGACTATTAAATTGAAACTGGGAGATATAGGATTGCATAAGCAATCACTAATTAAATTTAAAATTTTATAAAGAAAAAATAAGTTTTCAGAATTTGAAAGTAATGTGTCATTGCCCCATGGCATAATCCTACCAGTGTTGGTGAACCTTTTAGAGATCCCATGTCCAAACTGTACCTTCAAGCCACCTGTGAGCCCTACACATTACCCCAGTGAGCAGAGGGAGGAAGTGCTCGTATTTATCTACTAGTCAGAGGGGCAGGGCATGTGAAAAATATCCTTAGTCACTGTGGAGAGGGGGAATGGAGCAGCCCCCTCAGACATGCTGGGTATCTGTGCCACATTTTCTCCAACAAGGCCCTAGACTATCTCATTTTCTTTCTTTTAATTTTTCCCTTTGGGGAACTTATTTTCCCCTATATTCAATTTTTAAATGTATATATGATTCCCAGATCTCTAGCTGTACCCCTGGTCTTTTGAATTCTTATCACCAATTCCAAATACTTATGGAATATATCCATTTTAAAGTCCCACCATTATCTCAAATTTATCATAACCAAAACTGGATTCATCATCTCCCCCCACTAAATCTGCTCCACTTCCCAGACTCTCTACTTTTCTTGATAACATTACTATCATTCTAAACTAAGTTTTGAAATTTTAGAATCACATTTGGCTTTTCCTTCTTCCTACATTCAAGTAACTGTCAAGTCCTATTGAGTCAATCTCCTTAAATTTCACATCTAGCCCCACCATCATGCTATTCCAGATCCACAGTACCTTGGAGCTAACCTATTGTAATTGCCTACGTTGGCTTTCTCTCTAGTTTCTTTCCCTTCTTGAATCCCTCCTAGGAAAAGCTGCCAAAATCATCTTGCTAAAGCACAAGAATCAGAAATTTTTGGCTATCTATAAATATTAATTCTGCTGCTCGTACTCTAAATGTGAGAACATTGTCCAATGACTAACGAATAGATGTACTATTGGAGAAACTGAACTATATCAATCTTGACATTCTCACTATAAACAAAGGCTTAAGGAACAAAGATGCAGGAAAATGGAGAAATGGCTCATAAGTTCTTTCAAGAAGCAAATAAAGCATTCGGAGATGTTGGTTTTACCATGCATATAACAAAAACAAGAAACATAAATTCATTGGAAATATGGTCATTTTATGTATTGCAGTGCTCATAAGAAGTTATTCCACCAAAGATCATGATGAAAAGAATTGCAGCTTACTCTTTATATATTTCATAGAATTATGAGGAAAGAGAAAGTCTAAAAAATCACAATATGACCCATTGGTTAAAATCAATATATACTTTGATATATGAGGATCTCAATTGAGAGTTAGAACTACATGACGATGATGAAAACTGTCATACAATTCTGGAATAAATTATTAGAGAGGCCACAGTCTCATAAATTGCCTAAAATTATGATGCTTATAAATCTGGAATATTTTCTTTAAGAAAATAATTAGAAAGAGCTAGATATGGTGATAGTGTTACAAAAAATGAAGGTGACCTACATATATATTTTGACAGGAAATATCTTGTTATTTGTATTTGTGATATTCTGAATCAAACTGCTGATTTCAAAAATCAAAATGTAAACAAATTAGAAGAAAAAAAATCTAAAAGAGAAAAAGTGTTCAATTAACACATCTCTATTCTTATCTATTCAAATAAATTAAGGATGATAGAAAAATTGTAAATATTAAGAGGAAAAATATCAACAGAACTTATGATAATTTCATATTTAACTTCATCAATGTATATCAATCATCAAAAAGAGGGAACCAAAAGAGCCTAAAATGTGCCTTAGAAATGAACAATATGCCAAGTTAAGCCAAGGGCAATACTACTTTAAAATGTTAACTTATTTGTAAAATCTTTTGAGGATGATGGTAAAAGATTATGAGTAATAAGATCTAATAAAACAGAAGTGATGGAGGAAAAAAAAACAGAAAAATTTAAAGAAAATTTGACAATAGAATCAACTAGGTAAAACCATCCTCCAGGTATTTAAAGAGAAAACTAGAAACAGGATCAAAAAGAGTAGAGAAACAAAATATCTGCAATTTTTTTGTTTTGTTTTGATAATAAAATCTTTTTTACCACAAGGACAATGGAGCCACATTTGGGCCGTATGATATGCTTGTATAAATTACACTGAAGAGAACAAAGATGGCAAAAATAATTTCACTGTATATACTGGAAGCAACACAATTTTGAAGGTGTTAAGAGATGTAGTTATTCTTACAATAACTGAAGGAGAAAATATTAAAATATATTTTTAAAATACTAATAACTAACCATACATTTACTTTATCATCTATATATTTTTTTAATATTTTAAGTCACCCTTTCCTTCTCTCTTAGAATCGATAATAAGCATCATTTCCAAGGCAGAAGAGTGGTAAGGGCTAGGCAAGTGAGGTTAAGCAACTTGTCCAGAGTCCTACAGCGAGGAAATGTTTGAAGTCAGATTTGAAACTAGAACTTCCTGTCTTTAAGCCTGGTGTGGTATCCATTGTGAAACCTACCTGTCTGTAAAACCTACCTGCCCCTCATCTATATAACTTGTTGTGATAATAATCTTAGAAAACATCTTTTATGAGGGGACTATGGAAAAATACAGACTTTTCCAAGCAATTTTCCGTAGTAGACCACATCTTTACCATCACACAATTAAAGGATTGAAGATTTAAAAAAAATTTGCTGAATATTTATTTTTTTAAAACCCTTACCTTCCATCTTGGAATCAATACTATGTATTGGTTCCAAGGCAGAAGAGTGGTAAGGGCTAGGCAATGGGGGTTAAGTGACTTGCCCAGGGTCACACAGCTGGGAAGTGTCTGAGGCCAGATTTGAACCTAGGACCTCCCATCTCTAGACCTGGCTCTCAATCCACTGAGCCACCCAGCTGCCCCCTTGCTGAATATTTAAAAAGTATTTGGTTCAATAGAGCAAACTATTGTCTTAAATGCTCTCCTCCCTTGTTCTATTTCCTATGTTTATGTCAAATTATATAATAGTCTTTGAAAGATATAACAGAGATAACCTCTTTATAAAGCTATCAGATCACTAATATTTGGAGATTTATAAAAGAGAGACATGCTTTCAGGGTTTTTGCAGAATACAGAGTGAAAAAGAATTACTTAAGGAATGCAAGGTCCTCTAGATGCTTCTATTTATGGGACGTAATTATCCTGATTGAATCAAGTCCCAGAATACAGAACAACTAAAACCAAGCATGTGAAGAATGTCTTTTGTCCAGACTGTGATATGTAGGTGACTGTATAAACTGTAAGATTCATCTATCAACATATATAGACACTGCAAATGAAAAATGAATTGGACCAGAATAGAAATGGAGAATAGGATGAATTGACTTTTAAGAAATTATGAAGTTCTTTTAATGACCTCCAGCTTCTGCCCAAAATAAAAGTTTATCTTTTGAATACTAATATATTTCCAGTGTTGTTAGGTGGCTGTGAGTCATAGAGCATTACAGTTTCTGAAGAGAATATCTACATTCATGAGATTATAAATTTATTGGAGTATTTGAGCAAGGCATAGCTCTGACTTTGTCATGCCCCTACTCAAAAAACTTCAATGGCTCCTACTTGCTGACACTATATTGCTTCCCTTCATATATTCTACATTCTGCTTAACTGAATAACTTCTGTTCCTGTTCTTCAAATTCAAAATCACCAAGAATTTAAAACCTACTATATTCAAGATTTGCCATGTTCCTGAATACAAATATGAAAACTCTACTCTTTACCTATTTGTGATGTGCCCACCTGGTCTCTCTGAATTTGGCTTATTTTCTGTTTCCAGTCTATGATTGGCTTAATAGCCAATTGGCCTGACTGTTGGAAAAGTTTGATGCCTCTTCATATAGCTATAATTTCAGGTAATGAAATATATTTCCTTTCTCTGCCTTAATTGACAAGGAGATAAAAATGTTTGTTGCACATAATAATTTGGGTATCTATATCACTTCTTATCTTTTTCAGAGATAAAAGAGATCCAAAGACTTCAAAAGGGCAAACTATGACATCAAAACATTAAAAGCAAGATTTCTTGTACATACACTCAAAGACAAGGATGAATTGCAAACTATAAAGTACTATTTTATGATACATCAGTCAGGAAATGGGACCACATGTTGCATGTCAGAATGTTATTTAATGCTTCACCTTTTTTCCCTTTTAAAATTATTTCTATTAACAAAAACTAGTGGCACAGTGTTCTGTTTCCTCCCATTCCATTCCATGTAGCCAGGAGTGCAATAGAAAAGATAAAGAGCTGCCAATGGATCAGGAGAAAACCAACAGTCATTAACACCGAGCCACTATAGACCAAACAGAGAAATAAAGAGAGGAATGGGACAGATCTAAGAGAGCTTCACTGCAGAAGGAGAGATCCTGGAGTAGAGATGAGACATTGGCTTTATGGTGGAAACAAAAAGAAAGCAGGGATAGAGTCAGAGGGGAACAGAACAGAGCAGTCATGATATCTCAGCAACTAGCAAGGGCAAGCTGGGAGATCAGTCTCAAAACTTGAGTCTCTACTTTTTTCTATTTTTTTTTTCTTCAGAACCAATCACCTCAGGCCACAAACATAGGGTTCCATTCCTTAGTCTTTCTCAGGACCTGAGGGTACAAGAGGCAGATGAAGAACAATTAGGCAAAGAACACTATACAAGAGGAGAACTTGAAAGTTTCTTTATGGAATTTTACTTTTCTGTGTTTTAAAAAGTATAGAAAATGGCCACAGCCTGAATTTTATTAATGACACCAACTGCTTAAGAACAGATTTCTACATCCCTAGGTTGGATAATCAAGAGTTATTAGCTATCCTTTTTATATCTTTTATACATATATATCACATATATGTATATATGTACACTATGTTGAGAAGAACTGAGGGAGCTCATGATAGTAAAGAGGAAAATATTCTAAAAGCATGTAGGGGAGGAGGCGATACCCCATGGTATGCAGGGAGGATGGAGCAGATTTTAGAGGGTTCCTGGTCAGAGTTAATGGAAAACCACTTGGCTAGTGGCTTGAGCATACCACCTGGTGGACGTATTGTATGTTGCATCTTCTTGCTATTTAATTATTAAGTGACTGGTCAACCTTTCATTAGGTCTACAGAAAGCAGAACATGAGCCAGGTATGGACTGTTTTTGCTGCTGCTGCATCTCATGTCATCTTGAATATCAAGCAAATGTATAGACATCCTGAAGCATATTGTCATGTAATTAAAGAATAATTTCTCTTTTAATAGATATGTAGACCATATTACTACTCTTTACGAAGATGTGAAAAAATTAATCATTGTCACATTCTTGATCAGTATAGAGAGGACTACATACCATCAGTAGGAATAGAATAATTTTTTATCATTAGCCAGTTGCCATATCTCTGCCTTTCCCAAAAGACAATGGGAGAGGACTCCCTTCAGCAGAACATATACTAAGAGGTAATAGAAGAACTTCTACCATTAAGTCATGAATTAATGACTAATTTCTTAAATGTATGAGTTCTTCTCTCCTTTCCAGTCATTCTAATCCCAGAGTATGCTCCAGTAAGAGAACTAGAAAAGAAGACATTAAATTCAAATGCTGGGGAAAGTGTTAAGCAGGAGATCTATCAGAGTAAATTTAGAAGAATTGCAGTGGTTTAAGCCTAGTAGGAAATAGGTGATTTTAAAATTCCTAAGCTCTAAGCATTATTAATCCTTTAGTAAGAACACTAGACAAAGAAAGATGAGGGCAGGGTTCTTATTTTCTATTTCTTTTTCTTTCCCAGTCCCAGTACCTTGCACAAAATAGGTCCTCTATAATTGCTGACAGAATGCTTATGTGCATAATGTCACCTCTTATTCTTCTGAAAATATTTTAAGTCTAAAACAAAGAAGAAAAATATAGATAATTTCTCTAACTCTCCTACTAAGAACAAAAGAGATGACTCTACAACTGAAGCCCATTGCTTCATATCGGATAGAGAAGAGATAAGGAACACATTTGTCCTCTATCTGTGATTTTGAAAAATGTTCTTGAGATGGCAGAGATTATGAAGATCCTAAATACTTTCTGGGTGTTATGAGCACAGACCAATACTTCCTGATTAATTGATAATATTCTATAATAAAGGTGCAAAGCTACTTTATAAACAATTACCAGGCACTCAAATTCTGGCACTCCAATATATTGCTGGATGAGTTACTTCGTCTCTTGGGGCTTAAGTTTCTTCATTCATCATTCCTCCTGTAAATATTCTATCTTGTCTGCACCAATATTAACAGTACTAAAAAGTCACATCTAGGAGCCCCTATTGATATATCTTCTTGTACCAGGCCAAGGCAGATGACATATGTATTTAAAACAAAAGGCATTTAGTGAAACTGAATGATCTGATAATAAGAAAGAATCAAAAAATATATTAAATATGTGTCCAATTTCAAATAGCTGCTACATCACACACACAAATAAATAAAAACAAAAATAATTCACTTACTTAAAAATAGGAAACTTATTGCAGTGGCAGTCCTAGGAGAACAAGATCTTCAAAATGGACATTACTATTAGCATGTCTCAGTAATCAACAGTAAATTTGCCTGTATTGGCTTAAGAGCACAATAGTCTGAGTTTGAAAATCTTTCTCATCATTGTAGATACTTTGTTTGCTGTCCTAGCCATATTTCCTTAGCTTTCTTGTCTCCTTCCCAGTCTATATAATAAGACCCCCTAGACTTTTAATTGGTACAATCAAGAAGAGAGTTTATCTAATCAAGTCTATTCTGAGCAATTTCATACTACACACCCAATGAAGACAATTTTATGAAGTATCATCCAAAGATAATTTCCTCCAACTGATGAAGATCTCACAGTCCCTATGGCAACACAGGTTCTATGCCTACACTCATAGCTACATACACACATGGATAATAGAGGATTGTCCTGGATCATTTTTAGTGTTTTACTCTGCTCTAGATGTACATATGTATATTGTCTCATCCCTTCCATGGATAAGTGAATTGGGTGACAATAACAGAAAAAGTTTTACCTAAAGAAATTCTTTACAGAGATTATGAATTAATTTCCTCTTTTTATCCCCTTTAAATCATCACATACCCTCCATTTTCAGAAAACAACCTGAAAATAACTTTATTCCGATATATCTTAGACCTTTCCCTAGCTTCCCTTAAGTCCCAACTAAAATTACACCTGTACAGGAAGTCCCCTGTTAATTCCATTGCTTTCCTTCCATTAATTATTTCCTATTTAAACTGGATATTGCTTGCTCTGTGAATATTTGTCTCCATGCTATCTCCTCCATTGAACTGTGAGCTACTTAAAGGTATGAATTATCTTTTCTACCTTTCTAAAAAAATGTTTATCCCTAGCACTTAGCATAGCTAAGTAGTAAGACACATAGTAGGCACTTGACAAATATTGATTGATTGATTATTAAGTGTTCTTGTTTAGGTGAGTAAGAGCAAATGCATTATATTTCTCCAAGGCAAAGAGACTCCTTATTTATTCCTATTTTAAAACATCAGTCTTCAAATTAAAATGAAAATTGCTTTTGTTGGCCAATCAAGTAATTAATAAATAGTTCCTTATTTTGATCAACTTCATCTGCAAAGTTAGCATTTTTAAATCACAAAACACATCAAAATGTTATTTTATAAATTTGTGATATATAGCTCTAATTTTTTTCCCAAAATACAGCCACTTTTATCTAAATCAGACTTTGAATTTGAGAACCTTACATAAATTTATTTTGAGTTCCCAGGTTGTTGTTTTTTTTAATATCTATAAAATATGTTTTAGGAGGAACTTTTGTTTAAAAATGCATTTGCTGGGGGCAGAGTCAATGTGGCAGCATAGAGGCAGCAAAAACCCTTTCTTACTGACAAAAAACCAAATGCTCCAAGAGAACTGAAAACCAAACCTAACAACAGGACAGAGCCAAGGAACCCTCCTACTGGACTAAACTTAAAAGGTATGCCCCCAAAAAGCCTGAATTCTAGAACACTCAGGTTTAAGGGGAAGGAGGAAGGAAGGTCCCAGGACCCCACCCCCACCTAGAGTACTAAAGCTCCAGCAGTGGCTGGAATCTCTGGGCCGGCAAGGGAGCTAGTCTGGAGGGAGTACTTTGAAGGCAAAGCTGTGCCAAGCACAGGGCTTTGAACAAAGGTAGTGAGGAAGTATTTGGAGAAGAATCACAAAGCAGGCAGTCTAGTCACAGCCAAGATAGTCCATATTGCTCCCCCCTTCCCAAGGTTTTGGCCTCAGGGCACATCCAGCTCAGCAAGTTCAACTCAGCTAGGCTTAATCTCATCAAGTCTTCAGAGGGCAGGGAAGCTTAAGCTCCAACATCCTTCCCCCACAGACTGCTCTGAGAGATTTGCTGAATAAGCTCCAAGGGTGAAGACAGACAGAAAAACCCAAAACCATAGATTCAGCACATAATGAGAGGAGTGAGTGTAGGCAACTACAGGGGGGAAAGAAGGGGCAAATATAAGCAAATAACAAAAAAAGAAAAAATTACAATCAACAGCTTCTATCCAGACAATGAACAAATAGAACAGAGGAGGTACAAGGAACGCCAAGCAAAAACACAGAAACTCCAGTGAATTGCACACAAGCTTTGGAAGAACTCAAAATACAATTCAAAACACAATTAAGAGAGGCTGAAGACAACTGGGAAAAGAACTCAAAAAGCAAGGTAAGTCATCTGGAAACATAAAATAGTGTCTTGAAAGCCAAAATTAATCAGCTTGAAAATGAGGCAAATGAAATGAAAGATGAGGCAAAGAAGTTGAAAGATGACCTCCAAAGAAAATTAGACCAGAAGGAGAAGGAAGACCAAAAAGCCAGAGATGAAATTCAGTCTTTAAAAAACAGACTACAACAATTAGAAGCAAACAACTTCAAGAGGCAGCAGAAAACTATAAAACAAAATCAAAAGAATGAAGAAAATTGAGGAAAATATGAAACACCTCATTCACAAAACAGAAGATTTAGAAAATTATTCCAGGAGAGACAACTTGAGAATTATTGGTCTACCAGAAGACCACTACAAAAGAAAAAGCCTGGACATCATCCTACAGGAAATTATCCAAGAAAACTTCCCTGACATTCTAGAACAAGAGAGAAAAGTGGAGATTGAAAGAATCCACAGATCATGGAATGTGATATTCTGAAAAATAAGGGAACTAGGTCTACAACCAAGAATCAACCACCTAGCAAAACTGACTATGTTCTTACAAGGGAAAGTATAGTCATTTAATAAAATAGAAGAATTTGAAGCATTTGTAAAGAAAAGACCAGACCTGAACAGAAAAGTTGAGGCCCAAACATAGAACCCAAGAGAATCATTAAAAAGTAATTAAGAAAGGGAGGGGGAAAATAAAAACAAAACAAAAAGAACTTTTTTAAGGAACCCAATAAGTTAAAATGATATGTATCCCTATAAGAAAAGAGGATATTGGTAACTTTTAAAAATTGTTATCACCTGGGTAGCTAGAAGAATTATACTTAGAGGGAACAGTGACAAACTGTATAGGATGAAATTCCAAGACAAAAATATGTATATAGATATATCTATGCATGAATATATGTATGTGTATAAATACAATTAGAGTTAAAAAAAGAAGTTAATACTAAGAGAAATGGGAAAAGAAACAAAATGGCGTAAATTTGTATGTCACAAAGAAGTGCATGGCAGGAGAGGGGGAGACATCAATACACTGGAACTGTAAAGAGGTTGGAGATAGGAAATAGTCAATTCTTATGTGCATTGAAATTGACTCAAAGAGGGAAGAACAATCAAATACATTGGGGCAGAGAATTGATTTGTGCCCTATAGGGAAGTATAAGGGTAACAAACAAATTGGTGGGGAGGAAAGCAATACAAGGGAGGGAGAGGGTAGGGGCAGTTTAAAAAGACTGTAAAGAAAATAAGAGGGGAATAATAAGGGAGGAGGGTAGAAAGGGAAGTAAAATAAGGGCGGGAAATAGGGGGACCAATTAAAAACAAAACACTGGGGTAAAAGGAAATAGTGAAAGAAGAAAGGGCAGAACTAGGAGTGAAAATGAAAATGCTGGGAAATACACAGCAGGTAATTATAACTCTAAATGTGAATGGAATGTACTCACCTATAAAATGCAAGCAAATAGCAGAGTGGATTAGAAACCAAAACTTACCATATGCTGTCTACAGGAAACACACATGAGGAAGATAGATATGCAGAGGGTGAGAGTAAGAGGATGGAGTCAAATCTATTGGGCATCAACTGATAAAAAGAAGGTAGGAGATGCAATCCTGATATCTGACAAAGCAAAAGTAAAAATATATCTAGTCAAAAGAAATAGGAAAGGTAATTACATCCTGATAAAAGGCAGTATAGACAATGAGGAAATATCAGTACTCAACCTGTATGCACCAAAATGGCATATCATCCAAATTTCTAAAGGAGGAATTAGTGGAGATTAAGGATGAAATAGATAGAAAAACTATACTAGTGGGAGATATGAACCTTCTTCTATAAGAACTAGATAAATCAAACCAAAAAATAAATTAAAAAAAGGTAAGAGAAGTGAATGAAATCTTAGAAAAAATAGAGTTAGTAGATATGTGAAGAAAAATATATAGGGACAAAAAGGAATACACGTTCTTTTCAGGAACACATGGTACATTCACAAAGATTGAGCATGTACTAGGGCATAAAAATATGGCAAACAAGAGCAAAAGAGCAGAAATAATAAATGCAACCTTCTCAGATCACAATGCAATGTAAATAATAATTAGTAAGTGTACATGCAGAGGTAAATCAAAAATTAATTGGAAATTAAACAATAAAATTCTCTGAAATTGGTTAGTTAAAGAACAAATCATAGAAACAATAATTTAATTAAAGAAAATTACGATGATGGGACATCCTTTCAAAATCGGGATGCAGCCAAAGCAGTACTCAGGGGCAAATTTATATCCTTGAGTTCATATATTAACAAATTAGGGGGAACAGAGGTCAATGAATTGGGCATGCAAATTAAAAAACTAGAAAGTGAATAAATTAAAAATCCTTAGATGAAGTCTAAATTAGAGATCCTAAAAATACAAGGATTAATTAATAAAATTGAAAGTCAAAGAACTATTGATTTAATAAATAAGATTAGAAGCTGGTACATTGAAAAAACAAATAAAATAGACTAAGTACTGGTACTTGTAATTTAAAAAATTAAATTTAATTTAAATTTTAAAAAATTAAATTAAAAAAATTAAAAATACTTGTAATTTAAAAAAGAAAGAAGAAAACCAAATTGACAGTATTCAAGATGAAAAGGGATACCTCATCTCTAATGAAGAAGAAATTAAGGCAATCATTAAAAACTATTATGCCCAATTATATGGCAATAAATATGGAAATCTAGGTGATATGGATGAATACATACAAAAATATAAATTGCCTAGACTAACAGAGGAAGAAATAGACTACCTCAACAACCCCATATCAAAGAAAGAAATTGAACAAGCCATCAAAGAACTCCCTAAGAAAAAAATCCCCAGAACCAGATGGATTCACAAATGAATTCTATCAAACATTCAAAGAACAACTAATTCCAATATTATACAAACTATTTGACAGAATAAGCTAAGAAGGAGTTCTACCAAATTCCTTTTATGACACAAATATGGTACTGATTCCAAAGCCAGGCAGGTTAAAAACAGAGAAAGGAAACTATAGACCAATCTCTTTAAAGAACATAGATGCTAAAATACTAGCAAAAAGACTCCAGCAAGTGACCATGAGGATTGTTTTCATTATTCTAAGGTAGGATTTATACCAGGAACGTAAGGATGGTTCAATATTATGAAAACCATCCACATAATTGACCATATCAACAAGCAAACCAACAAAAATCACATGATTATCTCACAAGATACAGAAAATGCCTTTGACAAAATGCAACACTCATTCCTATTGCAAATACGAGAAAACATAGGAATAGAGGGGCCTTCCTTTCCTAAAAATAATAAATAATATATATCTAAAACCATCAGCAAACATCATCTGCAATGGGGATAAACTAGAAGCCTTCCCAATAAGATCAAGAGTGAAACAAGGATGCCCATTATCACCTCTATTATTTAACATTGTACTAGAAACATTAGCAGTAGCAATTAGAGAAGAAAAAGAAATTTACCATATTAAAATAGGCAATGAGGAGACTAAGCTATCACTCTTTGCAGGTGATATGATGGTCTACTTAAAGAGTCCTAGAGAATCAACCAAAAAGCTAGTTGAAATAATCAACAACTTTAGCAAAGTTGCAGAACACAAAATAAACCCACATGAAGAATCAGCATTTCTATATATCTCCAACACATCTCAGCAGCAAGAATTAGAAAAAGAAATTCCATTTAAAATCACCCTGGTCAACATAAAATACTTAGGAATCTATCTGCCGAGACAAACACAGGAACTATATGGACACAACTACAAAGTAAAGTCAGTGCAGAGTTCAATATAGTTTATTCATATTTTGTCGTTTTCATTTTGTAAAAATTCAATTATATTGAAAATACCCCTTTGTGTCACTTCACACCAATAGATTAAAATAAAAACAACCTTCTCGTATGTCTTAGAACTGATACTGAGTATCAGTTCCAAAGCAGAGAGGTAAGGGCCAGGCAATTGGAGTTAAGTGATTTGGTTGGGATCACACAGCTAGAATTTTAAATAAATTTAAATTTGTTGGAAATTTTTAAATTAACAATTGTTCTGGAGTTGTTTTATTTTTAATTTGTGATTTGAGACAAAACTAGATTGTCTTATTATGTTTATCAAATGAATACCTTTTATAAATATAATAGCTATAATAGTACAATTTCTTCCATATCAAGATTATATAACTTCATATTTACAAGTTTCCTGTTCAAGTACATTAACTATCATGAGAACCTAATCCATCTATGTTTTGTTTTGGCATTGAATGACAATGACAGGAGCAGATTGAGCCAGTACTGAGATTCAATATGCACTAACTCAACTTTTACCTCATTTGTGTATATCACATTAAATAATCATTGTACTATTCACTTTCAATTGGAATAAATTTCCTGTATTAGTCTTGTGACTGTGTAAGCATTTCTTATGCCTGTTAGTCTTATGTCCATAAAAGAACTTTTGTCTGTTCAGCAATCCCAGGAGACAATAGTCAGAGTTATGGTATACTGTTGTGATTGTGGCACTGACTTCCCACCTCTTATTTCTTTGTGTTCTGAGACTGAATTGCTTCCCTTAGCCCTCCCACTGGAAAGTCAGTAAATCAGAGGTCGGGAAGGCTTTGACTCCTGAGAATAAGCCTGATGTGGAGGATCTATGTATCTATCATTTATAACTTTAGCTTCTAAGCTCTGGTGGAT
The DNA here is from genome assembly GCF_027887165.1 of Monodelphis domestica. Classification (NCBI taxonomy): domain Eukaryota; kingdom Metazoa; phylum Chordata; class Mammalia; order Didelphimorphia; family Didelphidae; genus Monodelphis; species Monodelphis domestica. Next base: position 355,708,559 of record NC_077228.1, read on the forward strand.
GTTTCCCACTTAAATCAGTCAAAATCATGCCACTGGCTCTTATTCACGAAATATTGACAAATCAAAAATGAAAACAACAACAAAAGTAAAAATAATACTATGATAACATATCTTGGTCATACTCCCACCAATGCACACAATGTCCAGTGGGGATAGCGGGCACGAATTTGCAAAACTCTCAGAAAGGAAGAATATGAGAAGGAAGCATTGCTCTTGCTGCTGCTGCTGCTGCAGCTTACTACTTTGGATGAAATACATATTAATTTATTACAATAATTGTAGGGTATATTTTACCTCATAAATTACCTGCTGTGTAGGATCATTCCTCTACCAAGATTGATTTTGTACTGAGCAAAAATCATTTTTTCTGCTAGTTGCTACTTTTGAATCACTAAATTAGTAATAATATATAAGAAAGCTAGGAAGTATAGTACAGAGAATTCCAGAATCTAATTCAATAAAATATGAGTTCAAATCTTGCCTCAAACATTGAATATTTATGACTTCAAATTACTTAATTTCTCCTAGTGTCAGGTGCCTGATATGTAAAATGGAGCTAATAAAAGCTCCAATGTCACAGGATTGTTGTGAGTACCAAAACAAATAACATGTAAAACAGTTTGAAAATCTTAAAGCCTTCTATAAATGCTAGTTATTATTATTACCTATTATTAATAAAAGCAAAGATGATAAATTGGAGGTCTGTTGGACTACTCAAGTCATTCCCTTGAAACAGCATTAACCAGCAGCAAAACAGTCTTCCCAAGTCTACAGAACTATTCAAGTCTTCTCATTATATTTTGAGAGGTTCTCTGTTTCCACCACACACACACACACACACTCCATAAAAACATACACCCATGTTTCTCAAGTCAGAGGTGACAATAAAGGGAAACAGACAAATCTCTAAATGATTTTAGACTTTCTTGCCTGCCAGTTCTTCAAAAGGGTATTCTATCTGCCAAACAACTCTTCTGAACAACAATTTTCCTCCAGTCAGATCAGCTCCCAGCAGTGAAGCAAAATCTTTCTGCCTCACTTCAGATGATCTTTCCTGGGATCAGCTGAAGTACACTGCTATTCTCTTCATCCTTCTGTTCTTCTTCAATCTACTATGCTCCTATCCAGGCTCTCTTCTCCATCTTTGCCTTTACTCTCTTTTTTCTGTCATAAATATTATAGATAAGTCATGTATGATTGTCCTATAGTTACCAAAAAAGATCTAGTTATCAGAATTTCCCAGTTATTACACTCAAATTCCACAAAACATTCATGTGAATGGGTAGCTAAAAACAAAATACTTCAGCCATCTTTGCCTTCTTTATTTCCTGAGAGGCTGCTTTCTCTCAGGGCCTGAGAACTATCTATGTTTCTCACGGGTGTATTTCTCTGAATGTTTTTACACAAATTTTTCCTTTTTTTCCCTTTCTTATGAAGGGGCACCTTATATAAGCATCGGTCAATGCCTACACATGAATGGGTTTTGGATGTTTTTTAAGTACTTATTTTGTGTTGGTGAAATTAGGCAAAGGGTATGAAGAAAGTCTGACTCCATTCATTTACCAACAGATCAAACTTATCTTTTTCAGTTCAGAAATGGGTTCCCTTAGTGGGAAAGAATACTTAACCCTTAGGTCCAGGATCTTTCCTAAAGAATCAGGTAATTTTTTACTTTGCTGATAGTGGCTTTGTGCATGTGAGGCATAGTTTCTTACAGCAATTCAAACTGAATCATCTTTGTGTGGGAATTTCTTATTAATATTGAAAACTTATCTTGATTATTAAAATATACAATAGTTCTAGCTAAGTAACATTTTCAAAACTTGCAAGATGCAGAAGAAAAAATGGGGCAAGAGAGAGGAAGGGAGAGGAGAAAGGAAAGATGAAGAGGAAAAAAAAGCTTTTTGTTCCCATTCAGCAAACATTTGTTCAAATATTAAATACCTATTCCGTGCAAAGTATTTTGTCAGATGCTATGAAAATACATTTAATTTCAAAATTCATCTGTATAGCGCATAAGAACTACTGTCTGCTTGGTATTGTGCTAGGAATTCTGGGTGATGAACCCTGCCCTCTAAGAGCTTATGATATAGTTTACAATATTGCATGATAAAGAGGATTGACAATTTAAAAATTAATAAAAAATTGAGGGTGGAGCAGGTGAAGGAGTATTTTTTATCAAAGTTTGTAAAGGAAAAGATATGTAATAATGAAAATTCTAAAAGCAAATATAAAATATCAAAAATCATTGGTCTGGTGGTAAAACACCTTGGACATAAAATACCTACACATGTTTTCTAGGACATAAAATACCTACACATGTTTGCTATTCATTTTTGTTGCTTTTATTGTTGTTGGTACCACATCATCATGTTTGGTATTTATACCCTGACATCTTGAGTGTAGCCCATGGTTTGTTAGTGTTTGGGCTATTGTTCTTTCATAATTTACTAGAAAGTTATTACCTTTCCTTTAAACATAATTTTGAAAGTCTGCTATGCCCTCAGGTATAGTTTTATTAAATACAAAGGTTTATTTTTTCACCACTAGAGCAGTTCCTATAATGAAAATCTATAAAAAAACATAAAATTGCAATGAAATGAACAGCTCAATATATTTTGCTGATAGTCCTTGCTAGTTACCAAAGAATATCAGCATTAAAATACAAGAGTATTAATTTGGGCTCTTAATAAATATTATAGTTAGAATAGAGGTGAATGTGGTCCTTTCTGTCCTTTGAAATGCAGAATCATACTAGCATACCACTTGAAACATTTGATGTTAGTCACCCAATCTAATCTCCCTAGGAGCATTTAAGAACCTGCTTTGTGGAAGAGATTGTAGTAGACAAAGTATTATGTTCAGGGACAAATGAATAATGATCTCTTTGCTAAAGGGTTTTGCATTTTGCTGGGAGTGGGGAGGACTATGTAATCAGATATACATAAGAATTTTAGGAAGACAGAAAGGAGAAAGGGGCAGGAGACAAACATTTATTAAGTGCTACTATGTGCCTCACACTATTCTAAGTGCTTCATAAATACAGTGTATCATCTCATTTGAACTCAAAGAGGAGCATCAGAAAATTCTTCCCATAATGTCTCATGACTTTAACAAGTCACATATGGGATGACTTGTAATAACACACTATAACTATTACATTTTTATTTTTATTTTTTGCTAAATCAAAGGAAGAACTCATAAAAGCCAAATGGAAATAGAACAAGCATACTAATTTTCTTATGAGACAAAGTTCCTTTTGGCACTAACAGACTAATTATTAAACAGCTACTTATTATCTTATTTGAATATTCATAAAGCAGTTCATTGTTTACATATCCCATTCATATATTTTGTTCCAGTAGAAACTTACAGTAGCTGACATTGTTATCCCTATTTGGTAGGTGATAAGATAGAGATACCCTGAGGTCAAGGGACTTGAACAAGGTCATTCACCAAGTGGCAGAAAAAGCTTAGACTGAAACCCAGGTTTTCTGTTTGCTCCTTCAATGCCTTTTCCACATCTTTTATGACCATAATATATAATAGTATATCTACTGTAAAACAATAGACTCGAATACAGGACTACAACCCCCATGAGCCTTTGCTCCACTTCCCCAGAATGCCTTGTAATCTCACCTGGGCTGAGATCAAGAAGGTATTTAAGCTGATTCAAAGGCTTTTGAAGGGTCTCGCTCTTTTCGACTTCCCTGTTGGAGCAGGCGTGTCTCTTGCGTGATGTGAGGTTATTTTGTCTAGGCCTCTGGCCTAGGCACATGTTTCTTACTTGTATATTCTTTAATCTTTAACCTTTAATAAACCTCTAAAAAATATAATACTCCTTGCAGAGAGAAACTAATTTCTACCTGCCTAAGTCTCCCCATATTCCCTAATTTTAATCTTTACACTACTACATTAGACAAACAACATTATAGGCTTATTCATAGCTGGATTAGAAGTAATCTTTTCCTAGAGACAGGGATAGGTATGATTTAGTCCACTGATTTCATGATTCAATCATTTTGGCAGCTAGATATTTGAACATTTTGGCTATTTTTCACTGAAGCATTACAAAGTATAAGCATATCATGAAAAGGAAGAGTTCTTTCTATCTAAAATCCTACCCATCCTGGAACCCCAAGTTTAGGAAGTCTCTGTGTTCTTTGCAAGATTTTAAAAAGCCAACAGAATAACCTTACCTCTCTTCTTAAATAGTTTGAGTAGAAGCATTTTGCCCCAGCAAGTATGGAAATATTTATCCGAAATGCCATTATAAATAAAGAAGCTAGCCACAAACTGTTGATTATGGCAAGATCAATGGCAATATTAACAAGATAACACACTGCCCTGAACCAGCAATGGGAGAGAGATAGACATCAAATGGTTCCAGGGCTTGTTAAAAAATACTTTGTCATTTTAGCCACCCTATTGAAGGAAACAGATTCCATCAGGGGACCAGTGCTGAATGTTTTATGGCTTTAATCATGTGAACTACTGAAAATATTTGTAAAAGGAAGAGTCTCTTTTCATTTTCGCCCTTGCATCCCAACTATCTTATAGAGTTCCTGGAATATGGCAGATATTTAATCATTGCTAATTAAGCTGAATTAAATTATTTCCCTTCTCATCTAACTCCCTACCCCCATTGCAAGAGATTTAAAATGTAAATAAAATTAAGGTAGAATTATCAAAAGTCCTTTGTACAATAGAAGCATTCAGTCAATTGATCCAAGAAGCCCAAACTGTCTCCTTAATGATTAAGAAGGCAACGCTGAGAACTTCTTAACAGAAAATTTAAAAGGGTTGAAAAACCAACCCCCACTTGGAAGGAAGGAACATATGGCTTGTTTGTTTTTCATTTCCTTCTTTGTGTAGATAGGAATTATTCAACTTATCACCATGTATTAGATTAATGAGCATTTTGTGCATGAAAGAGAATTATATTAAGTTCCACTTACCATCACACAGCCAGTTCGACATAAGAACTTCTTTTAGGAAGAAGTTTTTGAAAGAACAGCATGATGAAAACTCTAAAGCAGTGTAAATTGTGGTAAAGTTAGGTTTTAACTCAGAAAATGTACTTCAGGGATTCCAAGGTGATAGGAAAAGACCATCAGGTCAGAAAAGGGATAGTAAAGAGAAACAGAGAATTAAATCCATTTCTCAAATAATAGACTTGCAAAAAAAAAAGTAATGATAATACCCCAAAAGTAATAAAAATACTTCATATATATAAAACCCTTTATTGTTTGCAAAACATTTTACGTTTTATGCTCATAACAATTCACATTTATTGATCAGTTATTAGAAAGCAAGTACTTGGATAAGTATTGGAAATACCAATAGAACAAAGTACTTTACTCTTATGTAAAATTAACATGAAAATGAAACCCATCAGCTGGCACATGCACATTAAGAAAGAATGCCAAGTCATTTGAGAGGCAGATGGCATGGTAAACTGAAGTTCTGACTTCCTGAATGGGTGTGAGCAGAAGCCCCTGAGGTGAGTGTCATGGCATGGTTACATGTGTGAATGTCAGAATTCATAACCCAAACTGCCCAATTTGAAAGCCAAATAGGTGTGATGGCATTGGCCACATAAGAGCCAAGACAAGCTGGAACTGGGGGCAGGGGGAGGGGGGGAGGATGTCTTTTTACTAAGCTTCCTTCCTGAGTACAGTCTCATTCTTTCCGGCCTTAATTTGTCTGGCCTGACCAGGTGCCAGGGCCAGTTGGGAATCTGGAACATGATGAAGCAATTCATCTGGGAGACTGTAAGAGATAAATTAATGTTGAATACTTGAAGTATTATATTTTTAAAGTTTATTATCTGACAAAATAGAAGCATGTGACTAAATTAATCTACCTGCTCAACAGGGCCCACTCCACCAAAGCTGCCAACTGGAAGGAAAAAGAGGGCTAGCCATGGAACTCCACCCAATTTATATCCTGTCTCAGTCAGCAAGTAAGGACAGGAAATGAGTGGCATTCTGGGAATTGTAGTTTTTGCTGGGGATCATAGTTTTGAGGGTAACAGATTCTAATTTCACAAGACTATGGTGGTTAGAAAGTCCTGGTAATATCTTTTTTCTCTTTCTTTTACAAATAAGTAAGTATACATCTAATATGTCTCTAAGATTAATTTTAATTATAACCTTCTCAAAGATTCACATTCTGAATCGAGGAAGAGAATAAATACATAAGTGTTCAGCTATAGAGCATAGGTGAAAGGCCTGGTAGTCCTTAAGATTCAGTATTGAGAGAAGGGGTTTATAAAGATCTGAGGACAGGGGAAGGAATCAGAGTGAGATTTTGGGAAGAAGGTCCTTCAGCATTCAGGCAACTTTGATTTCTGGTACCTTTGATTTCTGGTTACCACTTTGTGACTAGTGGGCTCTGATTTGTGTTACCTTAATATGGATTCTGGGTATTCTGGGTTGAGTTCTTATGGTTCCTCCTCTACTATGCTTGTTAAAATCCAATGTATTCTTCTACTGTTCAGAAGTCATTTCAGTAACATACATAGAAAAAGAATCTGAAAGAAAAGCACCATCATGTGGGAAACTATTTTAAATCTCATTATCAGTATGGTCTTCTCAAAGTGTTGGATTTGGAGTCCATTAGTGTTGGAATTTAAGTCCTTGCTCATAATTAATGTTTTATGACCCTGGGCAAGTTACTCAAATTCTCTAGGGCTAATGAGAAGAGAGAATTATGAATGATAATTTATAATCATAAAGTCCAATGTAAACACATGTGATTATAATCATTATTACTCAACAATTCTTATCAAAGAAAAATTACTTGTAATAAAAACAACTGGGGGACTGAAAAGGAGGACACAATCCATTTACAGAGGTGATAGACCAATAAGAATGAGTGTATCAACATCATCCTTTTCAAATAAAAGTCTAAAGTAGAGTTATCCATCACTGGAAAAGGACCATCATGTCAAGTATTCTTTTGAGGTCAGTGAGGAAATGATTTTGCTCATTCTGCCATCATGTCTTTGTTCAGTAATATCTTTAAAAAAATAAGAAAACAAAGGGAAAGCTAAACTGTCTATAGAGTGTGAATTACAGATAATAGATGAATGTAGAAATTCCTTCCCTAGTGATTATGTCGGTTGCTCCCACTACATAATTTACACACCAGAATGAAATTGTTCCCTTATTTCTAGGGTTATTGCTGAATGAGTCCTAAAGGGCACATTGGGCAATGTTTTTGAATGTCCTGAAGCATCGCTGACCTCATTGTCCCTGACCCTACCTATTACATCCCTAATCTCAGCTTTTCACCCCTTCTGGGAAAGCTTAACAGCACATATACTGAGAGGTATTCTTTCACAAGGGAAAGAGAAAATAGAGACTAAAGAATCCTTACCTTAACCATCTCCTCCCCTCAACCCTAATGCCAATGTCTTAGCTATGTTCAGAGTTAGCCTACCCTTCAAAAAGGTGGCTGTTATTGATTCTATTCATATATTGTAATTAAGTGAGAGGGAAACACCAGAGGTCAATAATACCCATTAAAACATCAGGATAAACAAAGAGCAATTAGACAGATTCATAAAATCAATTGTAGCAGCAATAAAGGGCAAAGAGCTTTTTAATTTTCTGCTGACACACCAAGCTAGTTCAAGCTGCAAACCTGGCATCTTGTTGGCAGATGGGGATGTAGGACAGTTGTGAGAGGTTTGAAATGCTGGCCATTTAGACAGAGAGGGTTTTACAAAGTAACTAGAGCAAATATTCCCTATATTATTCTATCTGACTCTGAGCTAATGGTTTTGTCTGCTAATGCCAAGCAATGCCAATCAAATTCTCAATGGACAATCTCCTAAAAGGCTTTTGAAATTAAACAAGTACTGAAAATCTAATCTGAGTTTACTTAGGGGGTTAAACTGTCCTCATCAAAATCTTCTGTGCCAGCTAAGGCAGCTACTCTACTCTCTTTTGCCTATTAGAAGGGAGCAGATGATTGACCCAAGGGCCTAATTTCCTTAAATCATCTTCTGATGCAATTCAGTGAGTCTTGTACTACCCTTTAAATGGTAGTGGTGGGTTCAGTTCATATGTCCCTTGATCCAATAAAAAAGGAAATTTTAATGGAGTAAGTTAAAAACTAGCATTCTGAGGTGCTCTTGAGTGACAAATTTCTTTTCATAGAACACTGGGAGAGCAATGACACCTGGGATCATCTATACAGGTATAAATGCCATGGTTGCCAAGCAATAATACTAAATAGCTGTTTCTCCAGCCTATCTTACCAAACTGATTACATATAATATCCTTCAGCCCCCTTGGCATTCCTGCCAAACTCACCTTACTTGTTTCTGGAAATGACATTTTATTTTGCTATGTGCCTTTACAATGCCTATATCCCAGGCCTACAATGGTCTTCCATCTCACCTTTGCCTCTTAAAAAGCTTAATTCCCTTCAAACTAAGCTCCCTTCAAAACTAAAATCAAGTGCCATCTGCTTCAAGAGGTCTTTCCTGAGTATCCAGGTGTTAGTGCTCCTCTCAATACTAAATTACTCGGATATATCCTCTATTGCTTTACTTAAAAACAGAGATGTTCAAGGAAGACTAACATCTCTTCTGTGAGAGTTTTCCAAGGCCTTTTCAAGGCTGTCCTCCAATTTTGATGTCTACCCATCACCCGATTATTACTTTTAGTTCTGAGAAGCTCCAGAATGCACAGTGGCCACATCCCAGTAAAATCATCTCTATAGGTGGGCTAACCCATGTTGAAAATAACCAACAGGCCTCACACCCTTCAGTGAGTGCAGGGGCTGACTGCTCCGAGCATGTGAAAACTCTCCCCAGGGAAATGGGAAGATGAGAATAATTTGTCTCAATGGTCATGATGGCAGCTAAAGCAGGCGCTGTGGAACACATAGAACTTGGTCAGACACAGAAGTTGCCATGGTAATCCACTACATCCCAGGTCATTGCCAGTCATCCTGACTTTTGCCTTGCCACTGGACTTGGATGATTTTAGGAGAGAAAGTGTAGCTGATGACTTTGTACAACCTTGCCTCAACTAAATCCAATTCATGGGCTAGCAAAGGTATCATCCTATATCATTGAAAATGAAAGATGACAAGCTCCTTGAGGTCAAGTACTGAATCACTTCTATATTTGTATGCATAGTAATGTCAATAGTGCCAGACATTATTGACAAGCAAACTATCAATCAAGCCATCAATTAACAAGCATTTATTAAGTGCTTCTTACATGCTAGGCAATGTGGCAAGTATACAGAGCAAAGCAAAACCAATCCTTGCCCTCAAGGAGCTAATATTCTAAATGGAAGAAACAACACAAAAATAAATAAAAAGATAAAAAATAAATATAGGGTAGATGGAAGGTATTCTTATATGAGAGGGCTTCCAATGAAGTTGCAGTTGTGGAAAGACTCAACTTGGGAGTGAAGTTTATACATGATTCAATGCAATACTATGTACCTATGTACTTTTCTAAGGCATGAAGTACATGCAAATATTTTTGTTGGAAGACATGTAGACAGAGGACATTCCAGAAGACATGGAGGAAATGGCATTAGAAATTATGGACATGGGGCAACTAGGTGGCTCAGTAGATAAAGAGTCAGGCCTAAAGACAGGAAGTCCTAGGTTCAAATCTGACCAAAGATATTTCCTATGTGACCTGAGGCAAGTCATTTAACCCCAGTTGCTTAGCTCTTACCACTCATCTTTCTTGGATCTGATACTCAATAACAGTATCAATTCTAAGATAGAAGATAAGGGTCTTTAGAGAAAAAGAACAAGAAGCTACAGACATGTAAGGGAAACACCTCAGAATCCTCTTTGATTTCTAGCTTGTCTTCCAAGAAATCTCAAAATGGGCCTTCTTTGATGAGACTGAGGCTTCTCTCTTGGTTTGGGATAACATCTTACTTCATTCTCACCTAAAGAATTTATTCATTCTTGAATATTCTGATCTATATAATTTTGCCGGTTTCTGTTTAATATTTACTTGTATGAGTATGTTTATTATCTGTTCACTATTAGTGATTGTTATTCACTATTTGTCATCATCTTTTGTACAACCAGCACCTGGAGGGGAAGGAACTAAACTGGAGTGTAAATTAAGGGCTAATTTGCCCCATAAGAGCACCCAGGGAAATAGCTTTTGTTCTGAGTCTATTATATCTTTAGATCAGCAATATCTGGGAGGACAAGGAGAAGATACAATTTTAGCACAATCTTTTAGAGACAGGCAAAGAAAGAGTAAACACCAAGTCACTATTCTTACCCAGTTCCTTGAGCATAGAAATGACAGTATATTTTGGAGGCAGGGGAGAAGGGGGAAATCCCAGAGGTCTTCATATAAATGCCACTTACAAGCTGTGTCTATACATCTAGACAACTCAAACTTACAGAGAAAGATTCTATCACCCCTGGGAACCAGAAAAGAACTACTGAAGGTGGTGTTTGAGCTGGGTCACAAAATAACTAAAGTCTTCTAACTGTTCATGGTAAGAGGGGAGAGTATTACAAGTGTTCCAGGCATGCCTCTTGTAAGAATTTAAAATTTTAGGTTTTACGTTAAATATGAAATTTCTAAAGTAATACTGTGGTCACCAATTTAAAAATATTATAGTCTAAGTCAAAATGACTTCTAGCAGCTTTATTTACAAAAAGGTGGAAAGAGTAGAAGTGGAAAAATGTAAGAAGAAAGTAGAGGATTGTCTAGCCCACCACCCTAAGTGCTGCTCTGTTGTCTGGCTCAGTCCTAGTAGGGCTCTATAATCTTCAGCCAGAGGACCCAGGGGTGTCTTCAGCAAGGGTTCCACCAATGCAGCCTCTTCCAAAAGGAAGGCCTCTCCAGAAACAATCTCTCCATAAGCCAGGAAAGGAAGACCAGCTACTCAGCCAGCAAGCAAACCCAGGATCTCCAAAGAAATCCTCCAAAGAAGAAGTCCAAAAGAGAAGTCCAAAGGTAAAGAAGTCCAAAGGAGAAGACCAAAGGAGCTGTCCAAAAGGTCAAGTCCCTTAGTCAGGAAATTCAGGACTTTTTATAGTCCTTTTCCCACATCACTTCCTATCTCTTCCTCACTTTATGGGAACCAATCACAGTCTTTCAATTTGCCTAGCACTGCCCAAGGAGGGTGGCACTAGTCTTTGGAGGTGTGGGCTCACTTTAGTAAGTGACTTATTAGTTGTTATCTTACCTAGTGTTAAATAGGGGTTCTTGAGTTTTTGATGAACTCAAAGTTGCTGATTGACAGACAAAGAAAATTTGATTCACTCTGAAGCTAGAACTCTCTTATTCAGATAAAATTTAGGGATAAAATGAGACACTTCTGAGTCACTAAACATTTAACAAAGGAGGAGGTTTACTTTGTCTAACACTATATAGCAAGGACAAAGCAGTCTTTAGTTCCTTAGTTCCTTCATCTGGAAATACAGGCCAGTCAGTCATCAGGGAATAGCAGATTCAAATGGTCTCCAGCATACATGGCTTGGACTTTTAATTATCCCTAGGTCAAGGAGCTCCATCAGAGCAATGCCAGGGACAATCAGGATTTTTGAGAAGCTGAAAGAGGTTGTGTATAGGGAGAAAGCTATATGAGGTTAAGAGAAGCTATTTAAGGAAATTGCTCTCTACCACAATGGGCATGGAGGACAGCCAGTATAATGATATTGAGAGGGAAATGGAATGTCTTGTGAGTAATAGCAAGTACTACAATACAACTGGATCATGAAGTTCATTGAGGGTAGTAAAGTGTCAGGCAAGTGGAAAAGTAGGAAAAGGTCAAATTGTGAAGACCTTTAAAAGTCAATTAGAAAACTATATATGATCCTAGAGATAATAGAATGGCACTCAAGGACATTAAGTAGGGTGGTAACATAGGCAGACAAGTATGAAAAGAAAATAACTTAGTCAACTGAGTGGAAAATAAATTAGGATGTGGAGACCAATTAGACCAGTCAAAAGACTATTGTAATAGTTAAGTCACTTGTTTTGTTGTTGTTTCATTTCTGACTTGCCATGACTCCATTTGGGATTTTCTTGGCAAAGATGCTGGAGTGGTTTGCCATTTCTTTCTCTGGTGTCAATTAGTAGTTAAGTGACTTGCTCAGGGTCACACAGCTAGTAAGTGTCTGAAGCCAGATTGAACTCAAGTCTTCCTAAGTCCAAGTCTGGCACTCTATCTATTATACAAGACACTTATCATGAGTATTAATAAATCTCTGTTGGTTTATTGGTGCTAACCTGAAACAATTTATAACCTCAAGTTAACAAATCAAAGTAGAGAACTATAGGAGGGTGCAGAGATCCCAGAAGAAACTTATTCATGTATTTACCCTTCCTTGATCATATCATTCTCTTACATTGGCATTGCCAAAAATTAAAGAGTAGGTCAGTAGAAGATTTAGGAGCTCAGAGTCATATCATGGTTCAATTCTATAGGATTTTTATAAGTATCAAGTAAGATAGTTTATGAAAAATGGTTTGCAAATCTTAAAACATATAAATGTTGACAATTAATTAATGATAAGGATTAGACCTTGGATCTATGTTAGAGGGACCTTTCAAATGAGGAAACTACCTCTAACGATTCTAGTCAGCATCTTCTTCATAACTCACACTATTAGAGAACTACCTAGACCAGTGGTTCTCAACCTTTCTAATGCCATGACCCCGCAATACAGTTCCTCATGTTGCAGTGACCCCAAACCAAAAAATTATTTTGGTGGCTACATCAAAACTGTAATTTTGCTACAGTTAGGATTTGGAATGTAAATACCTGATATGCATTATGTATTCTCATTGCTACAAATTGAGAGGTTGAAAACCGCTGACCTAGAACTATCTGAGAGATCAAGTGACTACATCAAGGTCACACAGGCAGTATATGCTGGTGACAGTGCTCGAACTCAAATTTTCCTGGTTCCAAGGCTGGTCCTCTATCTTCTATATCACAACAACCTCTTAGCTATTTATTATTATTATCAGCATCGTCGTCGTCATCATCATCATTATCATTATAAATAATGATGATTCTATAGTATACTATAACTCCAAGAAAGTTAACTAGTCCTTTTTGCCTCCATATCTTTAGATGTAAAATTGGAATAATAGTCCCTGGACTTTGCTACTTGAAAGAATTATGTATCCTGCCAGAGAAGCAACAGGAACCAAAGTAATTGCTTTAAATAAGGTACTTTTAAATCCATAGATCCAAAGTAGCAGATCTCATGACTAGGAATAAAAGAGAAATCCGAATGTCTACCTTGGCTCAGAAACAATGTCACATTTATTTTTAGAAATCATGACAACCAAGGTGATTTAACCATTGAAACCAAGATGGAGTCATCTGGCTTCAGGAATCCACACCACACAGGCAGAGTCTTATGAAAAATTTAAAAGCCGTTGGTGCTCATTTACTCCAATGTGTCACTCTTTTGTCAAACACTCTACTTCTGGCTTTGCCCCAGGTTATGGGGGCATAGGGAGTATGAAGAGGCAGTAGAAAAATAATTGCTTCATTGAGAGAGGAGAAGGAATTTTTGCCAGACAAGATGGCCCAGGATCATTCCCAAGAAAGCAAACATCAGCTACAGTTTGGAAAAGAAAAATGTTAGTAGGGCACTGTTTTTCTAAGGTATATAAGTAATGTGAATCAACCCCCAAAGACAGAAAAGGAAACTAAGGCACAGAGATATTAAGGGAAGGACCAAGATCACCCAGAAAGCTGACAAAATGTGTGGCTAATATTTTACTCCAATGCTTTGTTAGTTATGACTTTCTTTTAGAGGTGTTAGATAATGTCCCAAAAAACAAACTTTAAAACTGGAGCCAGAAATATTGAGTTTTAGTTCTTTCTTGGACACTTACAACCCATTTTAGGCAGGTTTATACCAGACTTCCAAGCTTCTGCCAAACTTCCTCATCTCTCTCAAATTATTATATACTCCAGTCACTGTGATAACAACTTGAGGAACAAAGAGAAAAGATAGCAGATATTCTGATAACTATTCTTTCATCCTCTTTGGGAAACATTAGTCCTGTCCTAAGCACTTGTTCATAGTAGCAGTCAAAGAAACAGAGAATGAGATCCAAATATCGGCAGTCAAGACTAATTTTCTTCCCTTCTGCTCTCTTCTCATTTGCCCAGGTTTACAACTTCCATGTCATACTTGACTCCTCACCTCACATACACAATTTGCTGCCATGTCTTAATGTCACTTCTATATGTCCCCTTTTTTCTACCCAACTATTGCCATATTGGTCTATGACTTTATCATATTATACCTGGAGCATTACAACAGTCTTTGATTACTTTCTCTGCCTCAAGTCTCCCTTCATTCTTTACCATCCTCAACTCAGCTGTCAAATTGATTTTCCTAAAACACAGATCTGATTATTTCACTATATTTCACTGCCCTAATCAATCAGTTTCAGTGACTCCCTACTACCTCTGAAATCCAAGATTCAATCCTCTGATTGGCTTTTAAAGCCTTTCACTACCTGGTCCTTGATATTCCCCTTAATGTACTCTATATTCCAGCAATATTGACCTTTCCACTCTTCTTAGAACAAATCTTTCCTTTTCCTGATTCTGTATCTTTTCAGTGACCATCCCCTGTGCCTTCCTGACTTCTCTAGCTTCCTAAGACTAACTTCACATTCCATTCCCCATATTAAACCTTTCCCAGCACCCTCCACCTTATGCCTTCCCTCTGAGATTACATTCCATTTGTGTTGCAATATTATACTGCATTCCATATGCAAATGTATATCTGGTATGTACAATTTTTACATAGTGATTGTTCCATTAGAATGTAAAATCTATTTTTTTTGCTTTTCTTTCTGCCAATACTTAATAAATGTGGGAAGCACAGCATAATAATTGCTTAATAAATTGGCGATACATAGTGAGTGCTTAATAAATGTATGACATAGCAAATGCTTAATAAATATGTTACACATAGTATAGTAAATGCTTAATAAATGTAGGACACAGTATGTACTTAATAAATGTGAGATAGAGTATATAACAAGTGCTAAATGTGTGACACATAGTAAATGCTTAATAAATGTGACACATAGTAAGTGCTAAATAAATGTGTAACATGGTATAGTGAGTGCATAATAAATTTTTGTTCACTAGCTTCCTATTTGCCATGGTGTGTGTAGGGATCAAAAAGTCATGGCACTGTTACTGATACTCTGGCAGCTATGGAAACTACTGAGGCCAACACTGCAGAGGTGAATCAGACCAACGCTGAGGCTGAAAACTTAAACAGGTGACTGCATGGAAGCTTAGGAAACTGGCAGCTACTGGAAGTCCTACCAACTTATAAGATGGGAAGACTGATCAAACTCTTGGTACGCCTCTTGTGTTTTGTTGTTTAGAGTCCCCAGCCCGAGGCAGGGTCTCGGATGTGCAACACTTCTCCAAGATTTTTCCCACAAGTCTACCTAGGGCTAAGCACAGTGGTACTTTAGGACAGTCTCTCCAGCACCCCAAAAAGAAAACTAAGGAGGCTTTGAGGTTTGGGAATATGTTGGAAGCACAGAGCTTCATCTAAAAGCACTAAAACGTTTTCCCCTTACATTTTCACAACTTTAAATGAACTATATTGTCATAATTGGCTGATTGCCTGTGGATATGTATATAATTGTATCTGAGAGATGGAAATACTGGGGTGGTGGGATTGGGGGGAGAAAAGGAAGACATTTCCCCCCTATTTTATAAAACAGTTCTGAAAGATATCTTGTTATCCCCTCATTTAAAACCAAAATTCAGTCAACAAGGTTTTAAAGCAAGTAGTGACATATTTCTTTTCTTAGGTTTCAGGAGGTCAGAATCAAGCTGGTTCCTCTGGTTACTGCTTTTACTGCAGGACCTACCCAGTGGCCGATGGCATGCAAACTGTGACCCAAACTGCCTCTGTACATCACCTCTCTGTGAATGTGGGTAGAACACTTCAACAAACCAAGCCTCACTTCCCTCATTGGCATTACCCTGGCAAGGATGCTAAGAAGAAATTACTAAATGAGTGTGCATAATCATTCATAATTGGACAGGTCAGTATGCTTGCTATTATGCCAGAAGATATCTGAGGCTCCTCTTCAAAAAGGAAAATATCCAAGAAAAAAGAATTGGAGCCAGGATATCAATAGAACAGGAATACTTTTATATCATATAGGATAATATTACAAGGAAAAAAAAGAGAGTGGCAAAACATGAATGAGAATACACACATATACTGCAGACATAAAAAATGGGCAACAAATGGGGGGAAACACATCTTAAACACAACTAAGAAATCTGCTAGAAAATATGGCCCATAATGTCTTGGTCATGGGCTGGGGAAAGGGGGGGAGAACTACCTGGTTGTGAGGCATTACCCTTCACTGCTATTTTCCAAACCCTGTCTGCTGTCACTGATCATCTCAGAGACAGGCTGTCTCCCTGTTTCAAAGAGATGCTTCGCTTAAGCAAGCCTGCATGAAGCAGTGTGCCTTCTTTCAATCCCTGGACAGAGAGCTTGCCAGATTGCTCACCTGCCTCTCTGGCACACCTCAGAGAACAGAGCTAACCAAGGAGGCGGGGAGGATGACTAGGTAATTAGCAGCAAGTGGACGTTCCAGTCTCTGAAACAGCTGTGAGCAATCGCTCAAAATCAAGCCTTCAAACTGGCGGATGCCAGCTCAGACACCTGCAGAATTCATTGGTGCATTTCTGAGTGTACTGCTGTTACTCCTTAGCTACTGATTACTTTCCCGTTGATGTTTTTACTGAAGAGAGACTAGCTGGTTAATGCATGGAGGAGAAAAAGAGATTTCACAGGGTTCCAGAAAAAGCACTATGCTGTGTTTCGGGGATTTCTTGTAATCATAGATTTACAGCTGGAAAAAGGAATAGAGTTCATCGAGTCTAAGCATCTTATTTTATAGATGAGGAAAGTAGGGCAGAAAGAATTTAAGTAAATTTCCCAGGGTCACATAAGTGGTATCTGAGGCAGGATTTGAACTCTACTCTGAGTTCTCCTCTCCATCATACATAGAAGGCTGATTCCATGAGGAAGGAGTCAGGGAAGCCTCACTGCCAAAATCTTGCTTGTGAACAAGGCAAGGTGTGGGATTAACTTTAAAGCCTCTGAGAGAATAAAAATGTTTTTATTACAATTTTTAAAGGGAACTTACCTTTTCAGGGCAAGAGATCCCTGACCATTCCTGGTCCTGTGTTGGACACCTTTAATAGGAAAAGAAGAGCCCCCCCCCCCAGCACCACTCTGATTCTGCCATCCCTCTTCCCTCCCCCCAGAACTTTACTCTCTCCAGTACTTGTGTACTGACTCACATTATCCAGCCCCACCTCTCACCACTTAGAACTCAACCTAAAAAGTAGTCAAGGTAGTAAATGTTCGTTCAGGTGGATTATGTTTCTGACTTGACCTCACTCCAAAAAGACCTTTATTCAGAGATTGTGATATGTCTAAAACTGTGTTTTGGAGGGGAAATGCAATATAACACCCATATCTGTTTATCTACTAGCTAGCACAGTGTGGGAGAATACCAGACCCACAGGACCATGATATGTGGCAACCTACATTTCAAGCTCTGAAGATCACAGTTGCAAGAGGAAAATGTGTCTGATGCAAACCTTAAGAGTTTTCTTCTGCACCTGATACTATCCTAGTTAACTCAAGGACTCACATCTCTGCTGGGTAACAGCATGCCCAACTGGCCCATTCCAACACTCCCCATGGGGAAAACAAATAGAAATTGGGTTTACCATAGCCCAAGGATCCCCATTATCTAGGACTCAAAAGGTGAGTTTGGCATCTTTCAGTTACTGGCACTATTTCAAATCACTGGATAGGCATTCTTAGGGGTTGGCAATGCCCATTGAAAAGCCAAAAAGTAATGTTATTTTACTGCTTATACATTCTATTCTTTGATCTTCTTAGAAAACATCTTTACTTTTTTCTACCTCAGTTTCTCCATATGGCATCTGACAATATTTCCCCAATTTGAAAATATTCAGTTTTAAAGGCACATCTCTCCATGAGAGCAAAATAATACTTGCTATATTTGATTTATGCTATCTTATTCTGTTTGTTAAAGTTTGATTATTACTACTAGAGGGCTCTTACATGCAGTACATTTTGAATTCACCTTATTTGATTGTACTCTTGCCTAGAGGGTTTTAACCAAAGAGCATAGAAATCTGAAAAAATAAATGAGGATTGCTTTTTGCAAAAGTCTCTGATATCCATTAGTGACAAGTGTCAGAAAAGTATAGAAATTACTATTTTTTTTGCAATTTTCACTGGAAATATATAAATACTTGCTAAGATAAAGTAGTTATTTGGTACAATAATATAACAGAATTCTTTCCTGTGATAATTTGGACTGGTATGTATAGACTTTTTAATTCAGTTGGAAGGAAACTTGGAGCTCATCTAAAAGAAGGATGGGGTAAGGAAAAGAATAGTAAACTTGAGACCAAAAGATGGACCATGAGCCCTAAACTCTCTAACCTCCTTAAGCTTCAGGGATAAGCTTCCTCATCTATTAAAATTAGGATCACAATATGAGTGGATTAATTGGGGAACTTCTCATCAATCTAATGAGTCCTCTAATCAATTTCAGATTATAGAATATGGGCCTTGGCCAAAAGCAAGTGCCACCCCCTGCTCTGGAAGCTATACTTGGCTAGAAGGGCAAGTCATTGAACCTCCAGATGCCTTGGTGGCAGGTAGGTGGCTTTGTGAATAAAGTGCTGAGCCTGGAGTCAGGAAGGTGTGAATTCAAATCTGGCCTCAGACACTTCTTAGCTGTGTGACTCTAAGCAAGTCATTTAATTTCTGATTGCCTGCCAAAAGGATCCACTGGAGAAGGAAATGGCAAACCACTCCAGTATCTGTATGGATCCAGAATAACTTATTGATAACTATAATCCATGATGTCATTAACTTAAATACAACTGAACAATAACAATAAAATGTGGCTAATACTCTACCTCACAGGATTGTTGTGAGGATCAAATGAGATAATAAAAAGCACTTTACTCAGCATCTGGCACATAGTAGGTACTCTATAAATGCCTTTTCTCTCTTTCCCCATCCCCATTCGCTGACTTCCATATGTTTTTACTCCAAGTTGCCATGGTTGGAAGGAGGAAGAAGAGAGAAATCTCTTTCCTCCTCTTCTTCTTTCTTCCAACTCATTACACTCTGGTCTGTAAGATAAAAGGAGAGAGTTTGAAAATTTTCCAAAGACTGGGCTATGATGGCTGTTTTCAAGTATGTAAAGGGTTGTCAAGTAGAAGCAGGTCCAAACTTGTTCTTTTGCTACCAGTAAGAGGAACCAGGGTAATGAGGGGAAGTTGAAAAAAGGAAAAGTATGGGTTTGATGTAAGGAAAAACATCCTCACGATTAGAGCTATCCAAAATGAACCAAATTCAGAGAGAATGAGTTTCCCCCAGCAGAAGAAGTTAAACAGAAGAAATACGAACATCCATTGTTGAATATTCAATAATGGGGATTCTTTTTAGAATATGGGGTGTGGTAGAAATCAGGGAAAGGAATAAAAGTAAGGGTAAAATTTAATCCATTATGTCTTGATATTCTTACCTAATTTGGTCATGTTATTTTTTTATTTTCCTTCTGATTTCTAAAAGTGGTGATATAATGTCTATAACTTTAACAAAATATATATGACAAAATCTTCCCCTAGCGACAAATTTTTTTGGCCTTTTAAGTTCCTTTATGTAAGCTATTCCCAAGTCTGTCAGTTTGCTTTGAAAATTTGATTAACTCTTAAGGCACTCACTGATTAATTCTTTTAGGGCATTACTATTTTATGGACATTTCCCTTTTGATTATCTAGTGTCAGTCAACAAACATTTAGTAAATGCTTGCTATCAAGCAGAAACTATACTAAGTCCTAGAGATATAAAGAAAAGCAAAAACAAGCCCTGCACTTGAGGAGTTCACATTCAAATGGGGGAGACAACATATATATAACTAGGTATATACAAGACACATGGAACAGAAGGTAACCAACCTCAGAAGTGAAGGAACTGGGGGAACCTGAGAAGAAACTCCTGTAGAAAGACACATTTGAGTTGTATATGGAAAGAAGAATGGGAAACTAAGAGGCAGAGGTGAAGAGGGAGAGCATTCCAGACAAGGGAAAAAGACATGGAGACAAATGATGGAGGGTCATGTGCAAGGAGTAGCAAATCAGCCAAGGTGGTGGGATTATAGAGCTCTGGCATTTGGATTCTGCAGGCATGGGCTATATACAAAAAGCTGGAAAAGAGAGCTTTTCATCATTGTCACATGTATCTTTTGTATGCATGTGTTTTTTCCCCCAGATATTTAAAACTTCATTTCTAATGCTACAAAATATTTCTGTACATTGTGAGAACCAAATATCCAATTCCCTCTAGAGTTGGGAACTTTCGAATATTGGGTATTTGATAAAAAAAATATTGAGTGGAATAAATTATAACTTTTCTCACAATTATTGCTTCCTGATTGCCATAGAATTTGATCAATTTCCGTATAGCTAGCTATGAGGCCACAGATAGAAATCATTTCGTTTGGAAGAAATTCTGAACTAGTTATACAGAAGACAGTTCAAATGTGGGTGTGGTTGGGGCCAATCCAATTTTCACATTTGTCTAACCCTATTCCACTTTTGGATAATTTTAATTGTTAAACAATTTTAATTTTTAGCTTCAGATCTAAATTTGGCTCTTTGGAGTGTCTAATTTTTTCTCCTAACTGCCCTATAATCCAAAAGGAACAAATCTAAACTGTCTTTCATAGGTATCAAGGTGGCAAAGCTAGGATAAAGCACTCAGCCCAGACTCAAGATAATCTGAGTTCAAATCCTGTCTCAAATACTTACTAAGTGACCTCGGGCAAATCACTTAATCCCCTCTGCCTCAGTTTTGTCATCTGTAAAATGAACTGTAGAAGGAAATGACAACCACTTCCATGTCTTTGCCAAAAAAAAAAAAATCCCAAATGAGACATGTGTCAGACACAAGACTAAACAACAAAAAAATTTATCTTTCAAGTATAAAAGATATTCTCCATGGTTTGCTTGTCTTCTTTCCTCCATGTTAGACTTCCCTAATTTCTTCAATTGATCTTCATATCCACAAGCATGGAGAATAGTGCTTTCACCTTTCTGGTTACATTCCTCTAGTTGTTCTTTTGGATATAATTTCTATCCCAAAGTATGATATTCTTACCATATTGAACCATTCACTAATAGATACATGGCCCTTTACTGTACATGAACAAAAGAAAAAATTAAAGAAAAAACATTTATTAAATACCTACTATTTACCTACCAAAATACCTACTAAATACTAAATAAAAATACAAGAATGAGATAGTCCATACACTCAAGGAACTTATATTCAAACAGGAGATGACACAGATAGGAAAGTGGGGACCAAAAAAAGGGAATTTTTAGCCTGGAGAATTTCAAGAGGAATAAGCAGGGGGCAACAAACACTTGATTTTAACATCTTTTCCATAAGGAAAGAAGTGTTTCTTAAATTCCTACTCCATCCCATGCACATTTAATATTCATAATAATACCTCAAGGGAGAAGCTAATATTAACCCCATTTTACAAATGAGGAAACAGAGGCAAATAGAAGTTAGTTGACTTGTTCAGTAAAAAGGGAAGATGATGATCATCATTTCTCCAGCAGTAATATTCCCTTTTTACTTGCTTGCTGTGTGCTGTTTCATTTTTTTTAAATGATATTTGAAAGAAGTACTCCCCAGAGTCCTACAGATTTTGGTGCCCTTGAGAAAAGTCCCCACTGTCTCATTCTTATAACAGTGCTGACAATTTTGCCTTTATGTTTTTTTTTTTTAGTGTGGGATTATATCACAAATCTACTGTAACACAAATGAGCTTGATAGTTCCTGGGATGAACAAGGTATTGTCTTGACAAAAATAATCTGAGGGAAATTGAAATTAGTTATAAAATAAAGAAGACAAAAATTAAGCTTCTAAAATACCTAATCTATGTTAACATGTGTTCTGAGCTTATAAATGTAATAATGAGGAGCCTTACTCTTTGTAAATAGATCCCTTTGTTTTATTAACAACTCAGCCACTCAAGGAAAGACAATCTTTGAACTGTGAAAACCTCTCACACAATGTCCTTTTTAAAAATACATTCCATTTAAAATACATTAAGCTTCTTAAGGAAATAAATGTCGGAACCAGTAAAGGAATGTCTGTTTTGCATTAGCTTCTAATTTTCTCAAAACTTAATTTTTTTTTTGCAATCAGCAATAACACAGCCACTATAAATTAGAAGGATATGCTGCAATTAAGTCATTCTGTACTTTGGCCTGCCAGGCCTGGGTTGCTTCACACCAAATGCTTTCTATTATGGGCAAAGAAAAGACCTCTCACCAAGGTAACAAGGAGAATTTTAAAGCCACTGTCAAGCAAAAAGCAGGACCTCTTTAATTGGGAGCAAAAAACAATACTCATTCTTCCTAGGTTCTAAGCTAAAAACTAGAATTGAGTCTTTGAGGTGTCAAATCCTATTTATGACTAATGAAAGGTTCTCTGCTTCAAAGGGGAAAAAAAACCACCTGTGAGAATAGAAGTTCTTAAGTTGTTGAAATAAGCATGAGCCAACCCATTTTTTTCATTAGATCTGGAATCTGTAGAAGCTGAGTCTGATGAGCAGCATGGCAGCAGTGGAATGAATAGAAAGAGAAAGAAAAGAATAAAAAAAGAACCAGGAGAGTTGAGTGAATAGCCTCAAGAACTCATTAAAATGTGGAGGGAAAAAAAGGGTAAGACTAGGTCCCATTGATAGCCTTTTTGCTATTTCTGATAGAAATGTTTGATAATGACCTACTCAGTTCCCAAGGAAAAGCAATTTGTTAGTCTTTTTCCTTGAACTTGCTTTAATTACCAAGTTTTCTAAACACAGCTCCCCTTAATTGAAGTAATCAAAGTTTCACATGAACCTACTCTTTTTTTTAACTTGTGTCTATTTGGACAAAACCAGAATGAAAGAAGCATGAACCAGGAGTCAAGAGACCTATTTTCTAGTCCATGCTCTGCCCTTTACTTGTAGACTTGGGCAATCAGTTCTCTCCATTTCTGTTTCTTCACAACAATATGAAGAAGTTGCTCAAGAAAACCTGTAACATTCCTTCTTTAAACTGAGGTTCTATGGTATTAGATACTATCTTCTCTTAAGGCAAATAACTAGTCAAAATCAGAGTAATAATAATAATAACAATTGGGGTCCTTGACTAGGTCATGTAAGGAGACATCCTACTTTAAACAAGAGACGTATGTATTTTGATTTCTGTTCATTCCTGTTCCTCTATTCCAATATTGCTTATTGATATACTTTGTCCCTGAGAACTAGTCAATCATTCATTTGTTCAATATCCATATATCTTTATATGTAAAGACCCTCTTAAACTCACTAGTTAACAAATACTTATTAAAACACATTGAACACATTTCCCTTTCACTTCCTTCCTTCTTTCTTTTCTTTTCCTCTTCTCCCTCTTAATTCCCCAAGTCCCAACAACTTGCATGTGATTTCTTTCAAGTAAATTAAGAAGGAGCTCCACATATGTTATTTTTCTCTTTAAATTAGGAGGAAACTATAGCAATTAAGCCATCTACTCACTTGACCTACCAGGACTGGGTTGCTTTATACCAAATGCTTTTTATTATGGCTTTTTAAAAAACTTCTCAACAAGGATAACTGCATGCTGTATAATTACCTCAAATTGGTTGACCTATTAGTCCATGTGGACAAAGCCTAAGAAATCTTTGCACTGCTCCTATTACATCTCCCTTTTTATATTTTTATACCTTAAAGTGTGTCATGAGCTGATTATTTATATATTTGTTGCATTTGGCTCCACTGTTAGAAATATATCACCTAAGATATCCTTCCAGGGATCTGAAACAGAAGTCATTTCTGGAAGGTCTATGCATTACATATAATTTGCTAAGTTCTCAGTTCTCTGATGGGTAATGCAGGAATTCAGGACATATATTCTATACCAAAGATTTCTACTGCCAAAAAATTCTATATTTTTTCAACCTCATTTTTCATGAAAAATTGCAAGATTGACTTTGCAAATGAGAATAGCTCTTGGACAATGATTGTAAGAACGTTAGACTGGATTTGAAAAGAATGTATAGGTTTTCAAATCTTAGAAAATTGTAAAAGTGCCAATCATTACTTTTTGACTCTTTCTTTTAGAGATACTCCTTTTAGCTTATCTTTCATGAATTTATTTCTTTTTTCTTAAAACCTTATCTTTGGTCTTAGCATCAATTCTAAGGCTGAATGGCAAGGTCTAACCAATTAAGGTTAAGTGACTTGCTCAGGGACACAGAGTTAGGAGTGTCTGAGGTCAGATTTGAGCTCAGGTCCTCCCAACTCCAGGCCTGGCACTCTTTCTACTGGACTTAATTTTTTTTCTTAAATCCTTACCTTCTGTCTTAGAACCAAATCTAAGACAGAAGAATATCCTTCATGCATTTATCCTTCTTAGAAATTGGGAGGGAGGGGCAGCTAGGTGGTTCAGTGGATTGAGAACCAGGTCCTGAGTTCAAATCTGGTCTCAGACTCTTTCTAGCTGTGTGACCCTGGGCAAGTGACTTAAGCCCTTACCACTCTTCTGCCATGGAATCAATATACAGTATTGATTCTAAGACAGAAGGTAAGGGTTTTAAAAAAAAGGAAATGAAAGAACTCCTGCAGGTAGGGTCAAGACAGTAGAGAACCACTCAGTCAACATATACATGAAATTCACTTCCCCAAGGACATTACTAATTGCATTTTGTAGAAAAAGGTCACTTATATAAGAATGTCAATTTTTAAATTATAGCTTAATGACAATATGACTTGAATTCCTAATATCATCTGCCCCCACTTTTTTTAAGCCACTCTGCCTCCATTCCTGTAAGCAATGAATCTTTTTTTTTTTTTAAGTAGTGGGATAATACAATATCATTAAAATATCATCATCTTTATTTTGCTCCTGTTTTAATGAATAGAAAAACCACAGTCTAATTTGACAAGGACAGAGTGCATTAAAGGAGTTTATATGAAAAAAGACTAAACATATAATAGTTATGTTTCCAGTTATTCATGTGTGTCGATACTACCATTGTGATTGGCCTATAAATCATTTAAAGGCAGTAGTACAAAGGGTTGCAAAATACCTTCATGCACAGAAACATTGCATGCTTGAGATTTCCAGAATTCATAAACCTTGCTATAGAAGAGTAAGTATGTAAAATCATTTGTTTGAATATTTTTTCTTATAATAATGTCTGTATTGATTCAGCTTGTTCCATCTTAAAAATAAAACCCCTCAAAATTTTTTAATAAAAATGGCTCAAGCGAATTATATGTGTGTGCTATAAACTACATATATACATATCAATTATGTGTTGTATATATAAAACTCATTTTATGATTATTCATTGAAATTCTCATCCTCATTTTAAATATTAAAATGATTAATCTTAAAACTTGACAGATTTAAAGCCTTCCCTGGGTCACCTAGAAAGGAGTTGTTGGCAGAAGGATGCCACTTTTTACTGAAGATCTGATATGCTATCTTCTGTGAAGTTTATATTTTCATTAGAGAGTTAATTTATGATTTTAAGAAAGCTAAAGATCCCCAAATATACATGTATATGTGTGCCTGTGAACATATAAAAACATACATACAAACACAAACACAAACATTTACATATAGGCTACTGGTATTGTAGTGCTAAGAACACTAGCTCTGATTCAAATGAAAATACTTGGGTTCAAATCCTGGTTAACAAGTGTTACGTTAGATAATTAGTTAAACATTCTGGGCCTCAGTTTGCTAATCTGTAAAATGAGAGAGTTGGACTAGATAGCCCCCAAGGTTCTTCCCAGCTCTAAATATATGATTTTATGATTCTCATCAAAGTCCAGGCGCTCTCTATAGTATTTTTTCTTTCTTGATAAGCATAAATGTACATTAAATTACTGTCTTCCGTCTTTCCCTTTTTTTCTGCCCCATCTTTCCCCGTCCTTTTGGATGTTGCAAAAATGACTAGAAATGAATGATAAGCTCAGATTTTATATCTAAAACATCCCCAGTCTCCTACTATGAGAGGCTAGATTGTATGTTTGTATCCACCTTTCCCTTTATTTTGTGTCACTCCCAGGTACAAACTCTCCTGAGTATGGTGTGTGGTGCTGACACCTGGTGGTTGAGATGGCCACAACAGGAGTGTCAAAGGGTAAGACTAGATGTTAACTAGTAAAATATATTGGAAGTGCATCCATCCATTCTCCAATGAAAAATCTAGTTTTAAACATTATGGCTATCTTTTCAACATCTCCCTCTAGAGGAATAACCTGCTTTTTTCTAGGCTTATAAGAACTCAGGAAGAATTTAGAAAAAAAAAACACTTAAAAAAATCTCCATTGTATTTCTCTACTAGCAGCAATGCAATGATCCAAGACAATTCTGAGGGATTTATAAGAAAGAACACTATCCACATTCATAGGAAGAACTACAGGAGAAGAAACACAGAAGAAAAACAACTGCTTGATCACATGGTTTGATAGGGATGTGATTGGAAATGTAGACTCTAAATGATGCAAATATCAATAATATGGAAATAGGTCTTGATCAATGACACTTATAAAACCCAATGGAATTGTGCAATGGCTAATGGGAAGGAACTGGGGGAGAGGAGGGAAAGAACATGATTTTTGTAATCCTGGAAAAATACTCTAATCAATCAAATTAAATTTTAAAACTATTAAGTAAATAAATAAATATAACTGAATATAGTTGAGGCTAGCAAGACTGATTTTTTAAAGCGATGTCTTTAGAATTTATGAAGTCATCTTAAAATTCTTGATAGATATTTTTCAAAAATCATGACCATTATGTTTTTTAATCAAGGTAGAACTAACAAGGAGGGGCCAAAAAAAAAAGAAATTTAACTAGAAGGAAAGAAGTTGACAGGTATAATAATTCAGGTGACTGGATCGATGCTATTCTCAATTCTACTGCACTAATAAGATCTGCTTTTCTCAATAACCTTCAATGAGTTCAATTCAATCTAATCTCACATTTCTTTAAACTTATAAAACTTTTATTGTTTTCTTTGTACATACTGTCACTTCCCAGACTTCTCCAACAACAGAATCATTCCTTCGAACAAAAAAATAGAATTATGCAAAATAAATAAAGGCATCAGCCACGATTGACAATGTGCTTCATATTGCATCTATAGTTCATCACCTCTCTTCTGCAGAAAGGAAGACATATTAATACTATATGTTTTTACTTTGAATATATTTGTATTTATACTACATCTTTATGTATATGTATTCTGAATACATATATATAAAATAGACTAAGGATAGGGACTGGTTTTTGCTTGTTTTTGTTTTTGTCTTTGAATTCCTAATAACTAGCACAGTACTTTGAAAATCATCAGAACTTAGTTCATTAATTGATTGTGATTGTTCCTCTAAACTCACAACTGGTCACTAACATGATCTGCCTTCTAAAGTGTTTCACTAGTGTTTTCCCTTATATTGTCATTTTCATTATGCAAATCTCTCTCCTGGTTTTACCTACTTTTCCATACATCAGTTCATAGAAGTTTTCCAAAATCAAATTCCTATATGAAATAAAATATACCATTTTCATTACTGTTTATAGAATAATATTATATTACATTCATATGACAGAATTTGTTCAGTCATCCCAGAACTAATGGGCACTTGCTTGATTCCATTTCTTTGCTCCTACAAAACAGCTGCTATGTATAATATAATATATATAATAATATAATATATATAATATAAAATATAAATATAGGACATGTCTATCTGCTTTCACCTTTTTGAGCTATATAACCAATACTGGTGTCACCAGATTAAAGAATATGTACAGTTTAGTGACTTTTTAGGATAATCTCTCTATCTCTACTTTTTTTCTTTAAGAATAGTTTTATTTTCCTTTATTTTTTATAGGTTATGTAATAGCTCTGTTCATTTTTTGAAGATTAATATGTAACCTAATAGAATATGAAACATGACAATGATGTAATATATAATATTTTATAAATATGTAACAAATTATAATAACTATGCTTATGAGGGGAAATAAATTCACATTTAACTATGTCCAAAAATCTATGTCTTATTATTCCCTTCCTCCAACCTCTCTCCCCTACCAGAGAAGGCAGGTTATATGATACAAGCTATGCATATATCATCATATAATACATATTCTCTGTCATACTGTGAAATAAGACATATATTACTTACACTAGAGAAAAATTCGTGAAGGAAATAAAGTGAAGAACAGTATGTTTCAGTCTGCATTCAGACTCCATCTGTTGCTTCTTTGGTGGTGGATATCCTTTTTCCTCATGAGTCCCTTGAAGTTGACCTGCATTCTTGCCTTATAATTAAGTTATTCAGAGTTGATCATCATGCATTATTGTTGTTGCTGTGTACAACCATATCCTGGTTCTGCTTACTTAACTTTGTATCACCTCATCTAAATCTTTCCAGATTATTGTTGGGTTTTTTTGTGTGTAATCATCTTATTTGTCATTTCTTATGGCACAAGAGTATTCCATTACAATCATATACCATGACTTATTCAATCATTTCCCAATTCATAAATATCCCTTCAGTTTCCGATTCCTTGATGCCACAAAAAGTACTGCTATAAATATTTTAGAACATATAGTTTCTTTTCCTTTTTCTTTGATTATCTTAGGAAATAAACCTAATAGTGGTATTGCTGAATCAAAAGGTATACACAATTTTATAACTCAAAATATAATTCCAGATTACTCTCTAAAATGGTTGGATTAGTTCACAGTTCAACCAACAATGTAATAGTGTCCCTATTTTTTCATATCCTTTCCAACATTTGTCATTTCCCCTTTTATCATTTTAGTCAATTTGATAGGTGGGAGATGGTATCCGAGAGTTGTTTTGATTTGCAGTTCATAAGTCAATAATGATTTAGGTGATTTTTCATATAGTTACATATAGCTTTTATTTCTTCATCCAAAAAAAGTCTCATCATAGCTTTTGATCATTTATCAATTGGGGAATTGCTCATATTCTTATATATTTGACAGAATTCTCTGTATATTTTAAATATGAGGCCTCTATATGAAAAACTATCTATAAATTTTTTCCCCGACTTCATGTTTTCTTTCTAATCCTGGCTACATTAGTTTTATTTATACAAAAATCTTTCAATTTAATATATTCAAAATTATCCATTTCACATTTCACAATGCTTTCTTAGCTCTTGTTTATTCATAAATTCTTTTCCTTTCCACAAATCTGCTAAATAATAAATTTCTTGTTCTTCTTATTTGTTTTTAAGTACCTTAAATCTTTTAACTCCTTTAACAGGACCTAGGTCATATATCCATTTTGATCTTGTCTTGGTAAATTATGTAAGATATTGGTCTATATCCAGTTTCTGCAAAGCTGCTTTTCCAGTTTTCCCAACAATTATTATCAAATAGTGAATTCTTATTTCAAAAATATGGAATTTTACCTTTGTCAAAGACGTCACTATAATCTTTTACAACTATTTATTGTATGTCTATTCTGTTACACTGATCTACTTTTTTATTTCTTAGTCAGTAGCAGATAGTTTTAATAATAAATACTTTATAATAGAGTTTTAAATATGATATTAATAGACTCCCCTGCTTAATGTGTTTTTCATTATTTCCTTTGATATTTTAACCTATTTTTTCCAAATGAATTTTTAATATTTTTCCTATTTCAATAAAATAATATTTTGGAAATCTAATTGAGATAGCACTGAATAAATAAATGAGTTTAAGGAGGATTATGATTGTATTTATATTGTTTCTTCCCACCCATGAACAATTAATATTTCTCCAATTATTTAAATGTCTTTATCTGTATAAAAAGTATGTTATGATTATGTTTAGATACTTTCCAGTTTTGTTTTGGAAGTTATGCTTCCAGATATTTTATTTTATCAATGGTTCATTTAAGTAGGTCATCTCTTACTACTTCTTTTGCTGAGCATTGTTAGTGATATATAGAAAGACTGATAATTTGTGTGTGTTTTTTTATATCCTGCTATTTTACTAAAATTATTTATAGGTTCAATTAATTTTTAATTGAATATTTAGGATTTTACATAAAAATCATAGTCTGCAAAACAGTTTGTTTTATTACCTCTTTGCCCATTCTGATATCTTCAGTGTCTTTTTCTTCTTTTATTGCTATTGCTATCATTTTTAGTACATATTAAATATTATTGGTGATAAGAGACATGCTTGTTTTATTCCTGATCTTATTGGAAAGGTTTCTTATATATATATATATATATATATATATATATAAATATATATATAGTAAGGGCTAGGCAATGAGGGTTAAGTGACTTGCCCAGAATTACACAGCTAAGAAGTATCTGAGGTCAAATTTGAACCTAGGACTTCCTCTCTCTGGACCTGGCTCTCAATCCACTGAGTTACCCAGCTGTCTCCTATCAGAAAGGCTTCTAACTTATCTCCATTACAGATAATGTTTGCTGATATTTTTAAATATATACATCATAGTCTTTTAAAGAAAAATCCATTTGTACTTATGGTTTCAAATGTTTTTAATAGGAATAAATATTGTATTTTGTCCTAAGTTTTTCCCGCATCTATTGATATAATCAGATGATTTTTGTTGCTTTTTATTGATATAATCAATTATGTTAATAGTTTTTCTTTTTTATTAAACCTTCATGCCTAATATTAAATCAATTTGGTGATACTATTTAACCTTTGTGATATATTATTGTAGTCTCTTGCCTAATTTTTTATTTAGAATTTTTGCATCTATATTCATGAATGAAATTGGTATATAGTTTTCTCTATTTTTGCTCTTACTGGTTTAGGTATCAGCACCATATTTGTTTTATAAAAGGAATTTGTCAGGACACTTTCTTTCCAATTGTTCTAAATAATTTATTTAATATAGGAATTAGATGATCTTTAAATGTTTAGTAAAAGTCATTTGTAAATCCGACTGGTCCTGACACTTTTTCTTAAGAAGTTCTTTTAGAGTCTGTTTAATTTTTCTTTCTAAAATCAGTTTATTTAAATGTTATATTTCCTCCTCTGCTACTTTAGGTAGTTTATATTTCTGTAATTATTCATCCATATCACATAAAATATTAAATGTGTTGGCATATAATGGAACAAAATAACCCCTCATAATTGCTTTGATTTCATTTTCATTAGTGGTAAATTCACCCTTTTAATTTTTATTCTACTAATTTGGTTTTCTTCTTTCCTTTTTTAAATTGTATTAACCAGTAGGTTATAAAATTTGTTGGTTTTTTCATAACACCTTTATTTATTAATTCATTGGATTTCTTACATTCAATTTTTTAATCTCACATTTAATTTTCAGATTTCCTATTTAACATTTAATTGGGTTTTTATTGTTTATTTTCTAATTTTTAAATTACATACCCAATTTATTGATTTTTTCTTTCTCTATTTTATTGATAGAAAAATGTTGAGATGTACATTTTTCTCTAATTACTGCTTTTCCTGTATCCCATAAGTTTTATGTTGTCTCATTAGTCTCATTTTTTAAATAAGAATTATTGTTTCCCACTCATTCTCCAAGTTTTAGTTGCGTGACTCCACTTAATTTTAGTTCCAATTGCATGGTCTCTTATTAAAAATAATTTTTATTGTATTATGATCTGAAAAGAATGAATTTAATATTTCTGATTTCCTGTATTATAAATTTTTATATCTTAAAATATGATTAATTTTTGCATAAGAACTAGGCACTACTTAGAAAAAGATTTTTTCTATCCCCATACAATTATCTTAAGAAATCTATCATATTTAGCTTATCAAAGATTTTATTTATCTCCTTAAATTCTTTCTTCTTTATTTTTTTAGTTAGCTATATCCAGTTTTGAGAGGTTTTAATTCCCCACTATTATAGTTTTGCCATTTATTTCCATTTATAACTCCTTTAGCTTTTCCTTTATAATTTGATGTTATAATATTTGATGCACATATATTTGGTTGTTGATAATGCTTCATTATCTATAGTAGCTTTTAACATAATGTAGTATCTATGTTTATCTCTTAATTAAATCTATTTCAGAAACTCATCTGAGATCATTATTGTCAATATTGCTTTTTTTGTCAACTGAAGTATAATATATTCTACTCTATCCTATTTTTATTCTATGTGGCCTCTCATTTTTAATTGTGTTTCTTGTAAACAACATATGGTTGGGTTTTTGTTTTTAATCAATTCTACTATCTGTTTCTGTCTTATGGATGATATCTCATTCACATTCAAACTTATAATTGTCAATTATGTATGTCTCTCCATTCTTTTTTTCTTTACTGTTTTTCTTCATTGCCTCTCTTTTTATCTTATTCCTCCTCAGAAATCTAATATTCTTCTTAACTCTCCTTTATCCCCACCCCTTCTTAAATCCCACCTTTCTTTTTTCCTTATCCTTCTAAATTTCTCTCCCTGGCCCCCTTTACCTTTCTATTTGCACTTTTATGAGTCCCTGCCTAGTCTCTCTATTCCCTGTTATTTGTTAATATAAATGAACTCTATAATTTCCTCTTTTGTCTTTCCCTCCTAAGATTTCCTTTTTTTAATCTTTATCCCTTGATCATGTATCTACTTATAAGTTAAGAAGAATTTTACCCTTCTTATGTATGTATTATTCCCTCTTTTACTCAGATCTGTTGAGAATAAGGAATTGGCATTATCATTCTTCCATCCCCTCCTTCCCTTTATTATAACATTTCTTTCATTTACCACTCTTTTATATGAGGTGCTTATTCCAATTTATCCCTCCCAATTCAATTATATTTTATTTTTTAACTCATTCTCTTATATTCATTTCTGTCTCAAAGTTTTTAACTACAAATGCTCTCTCAAACCATGCAATTAATTATATCATTTTAACAATTCCACTATTAATGATTTAGTATGCTTGTTTTTCTCAAACTCCCTCCAACATTTAAAATTTTTATTTTTTTATCTTCTTTCCATATATAGCTGATAAATAGTGAAACCTGAGTTGTTTTAATTTGCATTCTATTATTAGTGATGTGGAGCATCCTTTTATCTTTTTTTCTAGCTGAATTGTTGTGTTAATTTTTGTATTACAAATATTTAGAGATTATTCTCACTTTGTGAGCAATATCTAACAATTAATTAAAAGTCAAGTAAAACAAATAATACAGTGACCTCATCTAAAAATTTATACAACAATTCACATCTATAATATCCCTTATCGTTCTATTTAAAAACACACACTAACACCTATTTTCTCTCTTCTAATATACTCCCACCCAGTTGAGAGAAAAAGAAAAGAAAAACCAATTATTTGCAACAAAAATGCACAGTTAAGCAAAATTCATTACTCCAAAGTCTGTGTACAAGTATATATAATAGTCATATATGAAGATGTGTTTATGTATGTGTACATGCACATACATGTAATATACATATGTCTCCTTCCACACCTTAAAGCCATTAGCTCTCAGTAGTGACAATCATTTCTTATAATTGTGCCTCTGGAACCATGAATTCTTATTTTATTGATCAGAGTTCTTAAAATTTTTCAAAATTGGTTGGTTTTACAGTGTTATATAAATTATTCTCTTGATTTTACTCATTGCTTTCCTTATCAGTGCCATTTCAGTCACAAAGTCTATTAGCAGAGGACTCTCATCTTCTTAGTGGAGAGCAATGCCTTGTGCCTATGTAAGAGGTAAGAATAGGAGAGGCATTCAGTTTCTTCATTCTTTCTCTAGTTCTCATCAACACAATGTTCTTGTCTAGCTTGGAGATGTTTCATGCTGGAAATCTCCTTCATGTACCTATTCCAAACTTTCTTGGAACATTAGGCAGCTTTCCCTTGAGTGAGAGTCCAGTCTCTCTTGGTTGAGCTAAGTGACCTCATTCCCAATTGTAGAATTCCTTCACTAGGTATTGTCTTGTATGTGCTCTATTATATATAACTTCTCTGATTTCTGTTTGCCTAATAATTTGGATAAATGAATTTTCTTGGCTAAGTGCTGCATGTGTTCATTGTGAAACTAATATTTGGAAGGAATTGTATATAAAGCTTAGAGCCCTATTTTCATCTGATAATGAAATATGACCAGAAGTAAGCATGAACTTGATCACATTCAGATCCAAAAATATTTTAGGGAGGAAACTGATATAATTCTAGCCCAGTACCACCTCTCCATAAGGAGAATAGAATATCCAAACTCCTGGTCTCCACCTCCTGTTTCTCTTTCTGGAAGGAGTTAGTTTACTTTCAAGAAAAGTAGAGGGAGAAGAAGCTAATGATATCTTCTGCCTCCCTTTAAGTCACACAATGGCATCTTCCTCCACATTACAGAGAGGAGGGAGTTAGCCTTGCTACATGTGGAACTTCACCACATCAGTTAAAGTTCTAAAAATTCTTCATTTTTATAACTTTGATGTTACAGTACAAATTGTTCTTTTTGTTCTTTTTAATTAAAGCTGCATAAATTCATTTGTCTTTCCATGTCTCTTTTAAGCCATTGATTTCCTCATTTCTCTTTTTAAAAAAAACATTAATCAATGGTTTACCTAATTTGTTGATTTTTCCCCTAAAACCAACTCTTAGATTTATTTATTAATCCAACAGTTTTCTTACTTCAATTTTATTGACCTTATTTTTAATTTTTAGGGTTTCTAGTTTGGTGTTTGCTTGGGGATTTTTATTTGTTTTTTATTTGTTTTTTTTTAATTACATTCCAGATTTATTGATCTGTTCTTTTTCTATTTTATTAAAAATAAGCATTTAGAGCACTAATCTTTGTCCTAATGACTAATTACTTTAGTTGTATCCCACAGATATTTTTATGCTGTCTCATTATTATTATTCTCTTTATTGAAATTATTTATTGTTTCTATGATTTAGTCTTAAACCCAGTCATTCTTTAAGTTATTTAGTCTCCAATTAATTTTTGTTTCAAACTACTCAAATAATGATGTTGTTCTTAAGGGTTATAGATAAATTTTCCCATGTAAGAAGTAAATAATTTGACTTTTGGGGTGCCTTATAATTGTTCTCTCATATTTACCTTCTTATGATACTTATAGATTGAATTTTTTACTGAATTCTAATTTTCCCCCAACAGTTGCTGAAATTCCTTTAGTGTGTTAAATATCTATTTTCCCTTATGCTCAATTTTACCAGGAATGTGATTCTTGGTTGTAAACCCAGCTCATTTGCTCTTGAAAATATTGTATCCATAACCTATGTTCTTTTAATAGTGATGCTACCAAAGTCTTGTTTTATTCTGACTTCAGTTCCATAGTATTTAACTTTCTTTTTTTATTACTTGAAGTGTTTTCTCCTTAACTTTGGTTTTATAGAATTTAGCAATGATGTTCCTGTTAATTTTCATCTTTGGGTCTCATTGTGAATAAACTTTTTCACTTTTTATTTTACCTTCTAGTTTTAGAACTACTGGGCAATTTTCATTAATGATTTCTTGGAGTATAGTAGCTAAACTCTTTTTTAAATCATAACTTTCTGGTAGTAAGACAATTCTTATATTGTCTCTCCTTGATCTAGTTTCCAGGTCAGTTATTTTTAAAATAAGATGTGTATTTTCTTCTACTATTTCATTCTTTTTATTTTGATTTGTTATTTCTTATTGCCTCAGCAAGACAGTAGCTTTCCTTTTTCCAATTCTAATTCTTAATGAATTATTTTCTTCTAGAATTTTTTATATTTCTTTTTCCAACTGGCTTATCTTTCTTTCAAAGTTTTCTTGATTTTCCTGCATTGCTCTCATTTCTTCTAGTTTTTCCTCAACATCTCTCATTTGTTTTTTGAAACCTTTTGTAACCTCTTCCAAAAATTCTTTTTGGACTTGCAACCAAAGAGGGCTTGGGAAAAGCTTCCTGTAGAAATCCTATAGGATTTTAGCTGAACTTTTAAAGGAAGCCAATAGACAAAGATGAGGAGGAAGAGCATTCCAAGCATAGGAGACAGCCAGAGAAAATGCCCAGACCCAAGAGATGGAGTGCCTCCTCTACTGAAAAGCAAGGCGGTCAGTGTCACTGGACCAAAGAATATGTGACCAAAGAGTTGTAAGAAGACTGGAAGGGAAGAGAGATAGGTTGCGAGAGACTTTGAATGCCAAACTGAGGATTTTGTTTTTAATCCTTATAGAGAGCCTTTGGAATTTACTAAGTAAGAGGAGTTGATATAAGAGGAGAAAGAGAAGAGCTAAGGGAAGGAGTACGGAAGGGAAAAGAGGAGAAAACTTATTCAGAGTTGGCATAGTGTTGAAGTAATGCGCAAATGTATGGATAAAGCTTGATATGTAGTCAGTTACAATTTCAATCAAGAGCACTCTATAACCTTCATGCCTAGAGAAACACTACTGTCAAAGAATGAGTGGTTTTAAGGGTTAGATGGGATCAAGTACTGTTATTTGAGGAGGGGAGCAAAGGGGCTTTTTGACAAGGACTCTGGCATAAGGGATTAATTAAAAATGTTGATAGTCACAAACTGCATTTTTTTATCACATTGACCCTGCTTTGAGCTTTATCTTCTGAGAGAATTATGCCTTTAGGTTGATAATTCACCCAATTTCCATTATTATAAAATTTATAAAATAATGTTTGAAAATAATGTCTGAAAGTTTCTGAGAATATTGTGTGAGAAGCATAGTATACAATAGAGAACCAGGCTTGGAGTCATGAAGACATGTGTTCAAGTCCTTCCTCTGACAAATACTGGCTATGTAATCCTGGGGAAATTAATAAACTTCTCAATCCCAGGCAATTATACTAGGGTATAAATTGTAGAGCAGATTTAGAATTTATTCACACTGGGTTTTCCCTATACAAATGAAATCACAGGTCTGATCAACTCCCTAAGAATAATATACCATAAATTATATATCCCTCATATAGGACCCAGTACTTTAACCAGAATCCCTTGCTTCTGGTACATTTAGTCAAAGATAAATTATAATAACAAGCAATTTTTTATTAATTATCCAGTTTCTGACAAAAGCAATAATATATACCATCTTGCAATGGCTTCTCTTCCTTAGTAGATTACTACTCGCTTCTCTCACCTCCCACTCCTACAATTTTTATGTAATTAGAAAACCCCCACACATGAGCTACATCATCAGCAATAAATCAGATGTCATTCAATCCCAGTTCCTTTCCTCTTTTTCACAACAATTTGTACTGAATCTTTGCTTGACTACTTTGTGTATAATTTAAATAGTGCTGCCACAAAAGTAGACATTCCATCCATGATGGTAACATGATTGGTGAAGAATAGACATAGGGGGTGGGGGCAGAAATCCATGCAACATATCTATCTGGAATTAACATACACCTGAGTAGCATTTTATCTTCTGAAGCTGGAAATATGTACCAAAGCAAAGCAGATCTAAGACTATAAAATAAAATGGTCCTTTGACTATAAATTACAAGTTCTCTTTAGTTTATATTTGACAACTCCAGAACAATAAAATTTTGCCTTAGCAGAGAAATTATGAAAGGCTTAGAGAAGTGGAAGAACTCTACATTTTTATTTTCAAGCTAATTTGTGATTGCCATTTTTTACCTAGCCCAAGTCAGACATTCTAATTATTTTTGGAAACAATATATGTTTTATATATAAATAAAGCATAATCAACTTGTGACCAATCAATGATTTTATAAGGATTAGCAATTCCAGTAACAATTACCTCTATTTCTGTATCTTTTTATGGTTTATAAAATATTTTTGACACAACATTTTCTCTGTAAGGAAAGCATTTTAAATATTATCATCTCCATTTTAAAAATTACAAAATTGAGCCTGTGGTGAAATGATTTCTCATCATGATAAAAAGTGAAAGAGGTAAGATTTAAATGTAGATTTCTCTTCATTCAAACTCTTTCCCTTATGCCATAATGCCTCTCAGAAGTGAAGCTAACCAAGCAGTTTTTAGGTGGATAGATAGACCTCGTGTTACTAAAGATTCCTTTTGAAGATATCATTGCTTCTTAGAATAGCTACTAAGGCATAGATAGTTACTTGATGGGATTCCAATTTAGTTTATTTAATAATTGTAGAATTGCTGAAATTTTATAAATTGCTTTAAGTATGAAAAGTGCTTAATCTACATTCTTCTGATCTTCACTATGATCCCATGAAGTAAATATTATTAATTCAATTTTACAGATGAAGAAACAAAGGCTTATTAAGTAACTTGTTCATGGTTGAATATGAAATATCCTATAGGTAGTAAATGAACCAGGACTTTCTGTATTGATCCATCATTCTTTTCACCACTCTGCAGAATGGGAAGGAGTTGAAACCATGAAATAACATGAGACTCTGAGATCATCTGTGGATTTAATTTTTCAACACTTTCTCTTCTCCTTCAACACAGATTTTTTTTAATGGTTATGTTTTGCTCTTTGGATGATAGTGAAGTTTTAAATGACATGAACAGTTATTTACTAGAGAGAGACCTAATAAGACACACCATTTTTCACTCCAAAGCTCCTTAATTAGCAATAGAATACCAAATGATCTATGTTCATTCTTCATTGGAGAAAGTAATCTAAAAATTTTAAATCTCTGATTTTATTATTCCTTTACTTTGAAAGACATTGATTCTTGGAGCAGCTAGGTACTACAATATGTAGAATGCCAGGCCTGGAATTGGGAGAACCTGGTTTCAAACCAGGCCTCAGACAGCTCCTAGCTATGTGAACCTGGTCAAGTCACATAAACCCGAGTTTAACTCTTCTATCTTAGAACTGATACTAAGACAAAAGGTAAGAATTTTTTAAAAAGGGACACTGATTCTATATTCCTACAATGGCTTTGAAGGCTTCCCAGGGAAGCCTTCCACTGGCCTTAGCAGAAGTCATATTTCAGGTGAAATGCTCAGAGTTGAGCCCTAAAAAGCATATATATTGCCAGTTTAGTAAACAAACACTATAAATATATCTTTTCTTGTCTTATCTTGGGTTTTAGATCTCAAGAAAACTTGTTAGGAGCCTTAGCAAACTTTGATCCTTCAGAATTTCTGTAAGTTAATTTGCATTTGTGATATTCTCATTGTGATATACAGATGATAGTCCATTCACATTTTCTCAACCTGTGAGACTATCTCCCATTGTTTACCTGTCAACCCTCCCTCCTGGGCTCTACCCAACATTCTGAGGGTCTTCCTATGATTTTCTTGACGTTGCTTGGTAACCATGTCTGGCACAGGGATTAAAGCATCACCAAAAAGCATTACCAAAATAATACTGTTGACAGCAAAAGATGAGTCTTTTACCTAGCAGACTGGCCAATCTGGCAGCAAAGGAAAGTAATAGATGATAGAGGAGATGCTCATAAGTTCAAAGAGTTATAGATATAAAACTAAAAACAACCCCAAACATTAAAGTCATCTAGTACAGTCCTTTCAACTTACAGATAAAAAAAACTGAGACCCATAGTGATTAAATGATTTGTCCAAGATCAATCAAGTAACATGTGGCTATATTAGGTTTCAATATCAGATCTTATAACCATATCAAGGTATGGCTTCATTCTGCTGTCCCAGACTCAGTTTTCCTCTAATCTAAAAACATCTCTCCTTGACTCTGCAATACTATTAAAATATAAACTCTTCAACTGAATGTAATAAATTTTTCTACTAGTAGTAATACAATGACCAAGGACAATCCAGAGGAACTTATGAGAAAGAATGCTATCCACATCCAGAGAAAGAACTGTGAGAGTAGAAACATGGAAGAAAAATAACTGCTTGATTACATGGGTCAAAGGGGATATGATTAGGGTTTGGGATTTAAAAGATCACTCTATTGCAAATATGAATAATATGGAAATAGTTTTTGAATAGTCATACATGTATAACCTAGTGGAATTACTTATAATCTCTGGGAAGGGAGAGAAGGGAAATGAGTGGGAAAAATCATGAATCATGTAACCATGGAAAAATATTCTTAATTAATTAATTTTTTAAATTCATAAAAAATTAAAATAAAGTATAAACTCTTCAGCCTCTTGCAAACTGACTTCTGTCCCTTTTACTCAGTGGAATTGCCATCTCCAAAGTTATTCATGACAAGTGCACATCCAAACAATTGAACATGAGATGCATTTTTAATTTAACCTATATTATTAACATTTTCTCCATCACTTTCTTAAGTCTAAGAATCCTCAAAACAATAAATCAAGCCTTAAATTGTAACAGTTGAAGATTTCTGAGGTGTCAGTGCTCACACTGAGTTCAAGCTAACTCTAGCATAAACCTCTACCTGTGATCTTTTCATTTTACATTCATTGACCTTTTTTCAAGGCTCTTTTGGCCTGACCTTTAAAAAAAAAAACTAACACTCACTTCTTCTTCATTGTTACTCTCTTTCTTTGGCTTCTAGGACAGTGTAAACATTTACTTTTCCTTCTGTATTGTCCTTCTTGATTTCCTTTATTGGCTCATCTTCCTCCTCCCAGACTCTTACTAAGATTCTCTGTCTAGACTCTGTCTTTGGCCCTTTTCTCCTCTCTTTGTGCAGTTTCCCCTGAGTGAGTTCCTCAGTTCTTGTGGTTTTAATTATGAGCTCTAAGCACATCACTCCCAAATCTACCCAACTGTAATTGCCTTCCTGATTTCCAACTATCTTCACTTGTCAGTCCCACAAATAATTCAAACCCATCTGAAACTGAATACATCATCTTCCTTCAGAAACCCATACCCCACTCCTGGCTTTTCTATTTTTGCTAGTATCTCAGATTCTTTATTCTCCCTTACTCCATGCCCACCTCCATGCCAAGTATAATTCATTCTTTCTGTAGGATTTCTGAAATGTCTTCTCTCAACTCATATAGCTACTCTAGTTCAGTCCATCATCACCTCTCTTCTATTTTAATAGCTTCCTACCAGTATTTCTGACTCCAATCTTCATCCAATACATTTTTCCCTTAGTTAAAAAAAAGAATTTCTCTGATGAAATGGATTGGCCATTTCACTGTTCAGAAATATTCAGTGGTCTCCCCATGGTCTAAATAACAAATGCACTATCTTTATGTTGGTAATTAAGATACTCCTCTGGAGAGACTCTAAATGAACACTATAATGCAAATTCCAACAACAGGGAAATGGGTTCGAGTCAAGAACACATGTGATAACCAGTGGAATCATGCGTCGGCTATGGGAGAGGGAAATGCGGGGGGGGGGGGGGGTAAAGGGGAGAGGAGGAAAAGAAAACGATCTTTGTTTCCAGTGAATAATGTATGAAAATGACCAAATAAAATAATGTTTAAAAAAACAAAAAAAAAAGAAAAAAAGATACTCCTCTGTCTGATAATAGTAAATATTTGACATATTTTTGATGCTGGTACTATTTTTTGCTCCTTGCTCTCTCATCATCATGGCCAGAGTCAAGAATAAGGCAAAAGAAACAGCGATTTATCCAAATGCTTAAGTGGCCTACCTAGTTCTGGCCATCAGCTAAAAGAAACAAGTTCTAAGTACACAAAGAACAACTCATATTCCTTCCTTCTCCAATTTCCCTGATGTAACTCTTTCTCACCTCCTTAAAGGTCATTCAAACAATCATTCAGGATGCCACACCTTTGTTCCTGCTTATCTTCATTATAATATCACTGGCATAGCCTTGCCAGTATCTTGTTCAAGCTATGAGGAACCAACTCTTTCATCCTGGCAGCCAGCAATCTTTGAGTGGTTACACACCTCCTTCTGTAGTCTAACACTGGGACTGTTAGAACTATAATCTTGACTGTGATTTCTATGGTTTGGCATTCTTGTGACTGTGTGGGGTATAGTCTCCATCCTGCTGGTGTTCAGCGAATCTGGTTTGTCTCTCAGCTCCAAGAATTCTTTTTCATTGGCACCAGCAATTCTTAAAATAAAACTCTTGAGCAAATAACAAGGCTAGTCAATCCTAAAGATAAGCCATAGCTATTGTATAATTTCCAAAATTATAGGAATAATAAAACTATAGGCAATTAGCTTCCTTCACCACCACCTCACCACCACACATACAAACACATATATATGTTCTATACCTTTTGTGGGAGGGAGGAATAGCTGCCTTCTGCTATTTCTATAAATTTATCCATTGTCTTTTTGAAAATGATTATAAGCTGGCTGATTTCAGGGATGAATTACTTAAAAAACTAGAAAAATTGAATGAGCAGGGGCAGCTAGGTGGGTCGGTGGATTGAGAGCCCTACTTAAAGATGGGAGGTCCTAGGTTCAAGTCTGACCTCAGACACTTCCTAGCTATGTGACCCTGGGCAAGTCAGTTAACCCCCATTGCCTAGCCCTTACCACTCTGCCAATACACAGTATTGATTCTAAGACAGAAGGTAAAGGTTTAAAAAAAGAAAAGAAAGGAAGAGAAGAGAAGAGAAGAGAAGAGAAGAGAAGAGAAGAGAAGAGAAGAGAAGAGAAGAGAAGAGAAGAGAAGAGAAGAGAAGAGAAGAGAAGAGAAGAGAAGAGAAGAGAAGAGAAGAGAAGAGAAGAGAAGAGAAGAGAAGAGAAAATTTGAATAAGGATGAAATTAAAAATCCTAGAAGTATACTAGCACTATCTTGTTAATTTTGAATATGGAGCTAGCCATCACTATACAATTAATGAATCATATGATTTTTCATTTGGTATGTCTAATTTGACCACTTCATTTTATAGCTGAGAAAACAGAGATCCATAGAATTAAGTGACTTACCCAAAGTCACACAACTAGTTAGAGACAGAGCAGAAATTTACCTCCTAATCTGTTGACAATCGGATAGTACTCTATTACACTACCTTCTTGTGTTCCTGGACAGTTGGTGTATATTTAATGTTAGCAATTAAAATTTAGGCTAGATTGTGTAACAATGGAGAAGAAAACTTCTTTTAGCAATGCAGATTACCACCTGCTCTAAAGTCACTGCCTTAGGGAGCTGACCAGGACACCAAAAGGTTAAATGATTTGTCAAGAGTGATACAGCCAATATAAGTCATATCCTTCTGATCTGGAAAGTTTCTATCCACTGTACCACTCTGCCTGTTGTCTATACATAATTTAACCTCTCAGAGCCAGATTAACTGAATGTTTAACCTTATTATACTATAAAGATTCTTATGTAGAAAGGGCTCAAAAATAATGTCAGGTAGGAAGTACTCTCTTTCTCACTGTGACTACATAGAGATTCTACCACAATGCTTTGTGGTATCTCTCTGTAGTTTCTAGGGAACTCTTAGACTGATAGAACAAACATATGCATTGTTCCACCTCTAGCACTGACTTGTCCTTTTAGCTTTAAAAAGAATGCAAATTATCTTGAATTGACACTTTTTTTTTTCCTAAACCAATAGTTTCCAAGGATTTAGTGAAGGATAGATAGCAGCTGGAGTTCTCCATTGTTTCTGGATAACAAGGCTGTGTGTTGTGATACTTTATTAATGTCTTCCAAAAATAGTAATAGGACAAATAAAAATAGAGGAAAAGGAGCTACTCCCTCTTTCTCTTCCAACCACTGTCACTGGCTGGATAGGCTTTCAGTCGAGCTTTAGCCTACAGGGGAATGTTCATTGATTGTTCTCCTGTTCCCTGGCTGAACATCCTGACATTGACTGACATTTTAGCCATCCAGTATTTGGGAAAGCAAGAATTAGGACTTTGGTTGTGTCATTATGTCTACCTTCTTCCCTACTTTGTTTATTTAACATAAGAGAGAATGTCTGGCATTTCCAAAGCAACAATAAACATTATCAAATCCTTAGATTTCTGCTTCAATACCTTGTATGTAAGAAGATAGGAGAAGGTTTCCAGCTTAGCCCTAGCCATTCCCAGATGGGACAATCTCCACACAACACAATCTTCTACCTACATTTTCCCCCAATGTTGTTATAATCCTGGTGGACAATCAGGTATAAAAAGAACATGAATCATTAACATCAGTAGATCAACAAAGTGGCCATACTGAAGGTTTGGATCTTTAACGAATCAGCTCTGCCCCAGCAATTTTTCTTTTTGCACCTATTTGTATCTGTTATTCTTGGCTCTTTGCTCAGTACTTTTCATTTACTAAACTTATTCTTGAGTTTAAATTTCTTTTTTTTTTTAATTAAAACCCTTACCTTCCATCTTGGAGTCACTATTGTGTATTGGCTCCAAGGCAGAAGAGTGGTAAGGGCTAGGTAATGAGGGTCAAGTGACTTGCCCAGGGTCACACAGCTGGGAAGTGTCTGAGGCCAGATTTGAACCTAGGACCTCCCATCTCTAGAACTGACTCTCAATCCACTGAGCCACCCAGCTGCCCCCTTGAGTTTAAATTTCAATGGTTATTTTATTAATTCTTATTTTCTCCCTTTGGAGTTTTTAGTTTTCTCATGTTATTTACATTGCTTTTCAAGAAGCAGTAAGAAAGTTGCGATTAGTCAATTACCCAGAATTCTGAACCTGTCTTTAAAAATAATCAATTACATTAATACTTTTAGGTTTTTACATTGTCTAGATTTCTTGCTTATCTATCCCATTCCCAGAGACAAATCTCTAATAATTAAAAAAAGTAATCATCACATCCTTAAAGTCTAATGTTTTATGCATTGCTCTAAACTCATGGTCCACTGTTTCTTCAAAGGGGATGGGTGGAAAGGTACCTTCTCATACCTCTCCTTGGAGTCTGAGCTTGGTATTTA
The DNA here is from genome assembly GCF_027887165.1 of Monodelphis domestica. Classification (NCBI taxonomy): domain Eukaryota; kingdom Metazoa; phylum Chordata; class Mammalia; order Didelphimorphia; family Didelphidae; genus Monodelphis; species Monodelphis domestica. Next base: position 355,753,401 of record NC_077228.1, read on the forward strand.
AACAAATTTTGAACTTAGAGACACAAATATCATATAAACTTGACTATCCAACCTTAAGTTATTGATTCCACTTATTTATTTTGCTTGGTTTCTTTTCCTCTGATAATTATTAATAGTAATTTATAGGGCCCATTATAACTAATTCTATAAAATTAACAAACTACTTTACATTATCTTATTATAGCCTCACTCTAAGCTAGGTAGGACATGTATCTTTATGTAATGGCTGAGGAAATTGAAGGTCAAAAAAATTAAGCAATAATTTGTCTGTCCTCAAATGACTGGTAAAGCTTAGAACTAGCATTTGAAACAAGTCTCTCCTAACTTCAATTTTATGGCTTGCCACTGCCCCACATTGCCTCTTGTGTTAGGTCAAGTAAATACTTTCTAGAATCTATAGAAGGTAGTCAGGACATGAATCATTTCCATTTCAAAGAGAGGAAAATTGAGGCAAACATTAATCCTGACTTTTTGAAACCATATTTAGTTAGTCATAAAATATGGCAGACAAGGCCTGTGACAAAATAATGGCAAAATAGTAGATTTAATCAACTGGTTACTTTAAGAGAAAATATTAGTCAAGTCAGTGGTTTGATGGCCTCAGCATGCAAAAATAATAGAGAATGTACAATCTAGTTAAGTGTTCAGTTCCTTAAATCCTGGTCATTTACACATGATTCTGAATTCCCAACAGTGCTCTTATTATGTCTCTCATGGGCCCAGCTGTCATCATATTCTTCAAAGACCAGCCTTACAAACAAAAACTTTTCATTTTCTCTTTCACTTCTCTCAGGGGCCAGGTTTATTTTTCTTTGGCTCTTCAAGTACAGTATAAGCAAAATCAAGTCAAGATAAGGAAATTACCAATATGTAATTTGGCTCCTCTATCAATTCTCATCTGAACATCTCTCTAATAATATTTTGTCAGGAACATTCAATATCAGTCTATCTATGGCCATGTATCTTTTCTCAGTTATCCAGTGAATCTCTCAATTCTCTGAACTCCCAGGGCACTTATGAATCTGTAGCTCATAATGTAGCACAGATTACAAATGGCTTTACATTTTGCTGAGATCATTTTATGTTTTGTTCCCCTAACCAGATGGTAATCTTCTTGAGGGCAGAGATCATTTCTTATTCATTTCATATTCCCTGACAGAGATGAAATCTTTACTGAATATGAGAAAAATGTTTAATGAATACTTATGGATTGATTCTAAAATGTATTATACCCAAATTTATCTAATTAGTCTTACTATATAAAGTATCACTTACTATATTTTATTCTATTTTATTATATAGTATTACTATGCCTATTTCCAAAAAGAATATTTCTTGAAGTTTCATTGAAATCTTGAGTATCACAGTTTCTTTTCTACTCATTTATAAACTTTTTTTGAGAATTTTGAGTTTTTTTAAAGATTCTTGAAACCATGACTTAGTTATGCAATACCTGAATTTAGAATATAAAAATACTAAAGTGCTTGACAGAAGAACAATAGTGCTATTGGTCAACAGAAGTGGCAAGGAGGAAGAACCAGGAATATTTTCTGTTTAGATCATTGTTTTTCAAGGGAAAAGATACCTGACCAGAATTCAAAATGTGTATACACCTGTCACAAGTCCTATTCATAATATCCTTGTGGATGGATGATGACATCCATCTGGATTCATTTTTTTCCCTTTTTCTCTCTGCCTTCTTCCAAGGACTAAGGACCAGGGGAGGCTTCTCCTCAGTCTTCATAGATTATGTTCAAGATCACTGGGAATCAGAACTTCCTGAATTTCTTCAATATGTAGTTAACTACCTGATCATCTACTGAAGCTAAATGTGAATCTATATGCACTTGAAACATATAGACTTAAAGAATTTCTATACCTTTTCCATGCCCACTGCCCCATTCTATCCTCTATCTTCCTCCCTCTTCCCATCTCTGCTGCTACTTCACTCTGGGAGATCTATGACAAACCTAGGACCAGAATAAACTATGTCTATATTAAACATCTTGAACAATAACAATTAACAATAGTAAGATTCTTTCAAAAATCTATTCTTCAGAAATAAGTTAGACATTTTCTCCACTTCTTTGGTCAATTGCTCCATTGGGGTATTATATGGGCTTCTAATGACCTCAGAGAGTTACTATAGCAATTCCAAATCCCTAATTCATTTCACTGACCTTCCAATAAATATACATAAACTAGCCCAGCTGCACGCACATGCCCAGAGGGCAAATCCCTCTGAGTACCTTAGGATATATTTTTCATATTTAATTTTCCTATTTTTATTTTGATACCTCTTGTTTCCACCTCAAATAGAAAGAAATAGAAAAAATTCAAAGATTCAATAAATTAATTCTGTGTGGTAATTTCTTTCATTTTTTAACCATGTCCTGTTAAATTTTTACCTACTAGGTAACAACATGATAGAGTGGTTTAAAAATTCAGTAAGAACACTGAATTCAAATCTTATTACTTTTTTGATACTGGAAAAGTTTTTGACCTATCTGAGCTTCAGTTTTCTTATCTGTAAAATGAGATGATAAAACTAAATTATTTCTAAGATCCCTTGTAATTTTTACTCCTTGATCCTATTTATGTTTTAATTTCAATATATAGAATCATAAAAATATTTGACTCTTCTTATAACTCCCTACCAGGATTCTTTGCCCATTCATTCTCATTCATTTTTCCTTTCACAGGGTTATCACTTTTATAAATCTCTTCTACTTTTTTTTCAGGTTGTATTACTGCAGAGAGCTTTATATTTGCCATATTGAAGACATTATTTTAGTACTTTTTCCCAGTACTAAGATATGTCATTTTAGGTGCTTGAACATAAAGATGCAGGGTAAATTGTGTAAGGAATACTATTCTTCAAAATACCAAATTGTATGTAGCTAGAAGAAATTATCTATGGAGATATCATAAACTAATGAATGCTCAAGTAAATAAGGATCATTAGAATATATTCAATTCTCTCTCTGGGAAAGAATCTCAATATCTATATGCCAAAGGGTAGGCCCATATTCCTAATAAATGAAATATTATTTTATTGATTCAAATATAGGATAAGCCATTTTTCTTCCTCGTTCTTCACAGAAGCTGAGAACGTGATTTTTTTAATTATCTTCCAGAAATGGAAAATTTTCAGAATTTTCTATGAATCAATCACATGACTTTATTTTTTTCTGATAACTTGCTTAAAGGCTTATTTTGTAAACATAAATAAATAAATACATTAGCCCTTTAAATCATTCTCATCACCTGACTTTATCCCTTTTGCTACTTTGAGAACATTCCCCAAGCAGCTGAATTCAGGCATTTCTTGGGAATTCTATTGCCTTTCAGAGCACTCAAAAACCAGGCAAAAAATACTCTGTGATAATTTTACTTATCAATTTTTTTAGAATTCATTAGGTACAAGAAGAGCTGTTCAATTTACTTGTTTATCTTGCTTTTGTCTGCAGTGTAATAATTTCAATGATGTCTTTCTTTCCCAAGCTTAACACACAAAATATTTCACCAATCTATCTGAGGATGTTGGAAGGCCTAAGGCCCTGGTGTACCATAAAGGCCCTTTATCTCTGAGTAGTATTAAACTCTTACATAGAGATCTATTTTACATTGGCCTATTCCATATATAAACTAAATGACAATGCACATAGCCAGACAAACCAACAAAAGAAAATAAATTCAGAGTATGAATTGGGGTTGGGGGAAGAACCTGTGACACACTCCATCTTGAGATTGCCACAGTGGGCTTACACCTCAGGAAATAGTGTCTAAGAAGTCTCTCCTTTTATTCTTAGGTTCTTCTTTTGCACAAAAAAAAAAAGATGAATCTGGAAAAAAAGAATGTAGGCTTTAAATATGACTTTTTCACAAACCTGCATTTAATACAGAAGGGTTCTTAGTTGTTGAATTGCATCTTTTTAAACATAAAAACAGCTAGTGAATACAAAGAATTCCTAAAAAACTGCCCTAATAAAGAATTACCTGGATTACATCTGTATTCAGCTTGAATTTGTATTGAATGTCAATTTTATGAATTGCCCAGGATTTACATAAGCACCAAAACCAGATAAAAACTCTTATGAAATTGATTTTAATGTATTGAGCATAACAAGGAAGAATACTGTGTGCTAAATAATTTTTCCAGTGTGTAAATAGGCATCAGGTTCTACTACAGATAAAGGTCTAAGGAAACATCAAATAGTAAAGTAACTTGCTATTAGTACCCATAAAGATGAATTTCAGTGAATTGGTATATTAAAAATGTGTCTTGCCTCTGAATTTGAGCTTCCCTCTCACATATAAACCCCCTCATCAAATGAGCTTATGTGGAATGATACTAAACTAAGTGGAGCCCTTCCATGTCTGAGAATATTAATGTTTTTTAGTATATTAGAGAAGGATGCAGAGCTGATACTAGAAAGGTCACATCAGAGGTTTATTCCCACCTTTCTCCCTATATCCCATGTAATCATAGATAAGATAATTCTATGATATTATTTAGTTAAATAACTTAGAGATGTCACTAAAAAGATAGATAGATACACAGACAGACAGATAGATAGATAGATAGATAGATAGATAGATAGATAGATAGATAGATAGATAGATAGATAGAATGATAGAATTAGAGTATTGATCAAAGGAGTTCTCTAGTTAATGTGATGAACCTTTATTTAGGAATGTGTTTCTTCCTATGGAAGTGTTTTATATGTGTGTGTGTGTGTGTGTGTGTGTGTGTGTGTGTGTGTTGCAGAAAGATAGATTAGTAGTTGTTAGATACCAGTTAACAAGCAGCTTGAAAAGGTGAGGAAAAAGAGAATAGAAGATATCCACCCAGGAACACCTTAGTGAGAATAAGCATCTCCTTAAACCTCAGTTGCTGGAAAAGAATTGACTAACTTCATCATTGTGGATCAATTAAGGATAGGTTTAGTTGGTTGTCTAAGACAACTTCCCAAGGAGAGAAGAATTGATCATATGGTCCTGAAATTGGAAGAGTAAAAATGGAGCTAAGTATTGACATCATAGTTTTTTAAACTTACCACAAATTATTTGGACAATGTGGGTTTGATGGAGAAAGGCTGCTTCTCTAGAACTCCCTGATTCATTTTTTCCCTTGAGGCTCCTTCATTATAAAGGAAGTTTGATTGTAGAATTTTCTATAAATTTAGGCAGATAGGTGATACAGTGGATAGAGTGATGGACCAGGAGTCAAGAAGACCTGAACTAAAATCTAGCTTCATACATTTACAAGGTATGTAACTGTGAGCAAGTGACTTAGCTCTCTGCCTGAGTTCATCATCTGTAAAATGAAGTCAATAAAACCCCCAACCTTCCAATATTGTTGTGAGGATCAAATGAGAAAATATATGTAAAGCACTTTGTAAATTTTAAACTGAACATGTTACATGAAATCAACTAATCATCAAGTATTTATTAAGCACCTGCTACATACTAGGAACCTTCTTGGATCACTATCTTGTTGTGAAGGTTAGGTATAAGTAGCTCAATAAATCTCTTAGCTATGGAATGCGAGGTTACCCAAGGTACATAGGTTATACTTGATAGTTCTGACAAAAGATGATCCTCCAGAAAAGGTAATAAAAATCACTCCAGTATCTTTGCCAAGAAAACCTCATGGAGATAGTGGAGGACAAAAAGGCCTGGCATGCTGTAGTCAATGGAATTACAAAGAGTTGGAAACAACCGAACATCCAATGTGCCAGGAACTGTGCTAGGTATTAGGATGTAAAGCTCAAATGAAACAGCCCCTGCCCTTAAGGTACTCACATTCTATTGTTCTTGGTAGTATGTCATTTTCAAAGAGGATCAGTGGCATCAAAAGAGTGTGTGAACTGGATTTAAGTGAAGTAGAGTTCACAAAGTCATCACCCTCACTTTTTCTTCTATAGTCATCCAAGTCCAATGGGAAGAAAAAAATCAAGACAACTAATGATGACCCAGGAAGCAGTAGATGGCTTTGTTGTTGTCTATGTCTGACAAAATTCTAAGTGCTCCACAGTACCTGCCCTGGCCACTTTCATGGCCATTGGAATAAATTGTTCTGATCCACTCTTTCTCCCAAGGAAAGTCTTTACATACCTTTGGTACATTCATCAATTGGGGAATAGCTGAACAAGTTGTAGTATATAATTGTAATAGAATACTATTGTGCCATAAGAAATACAAACAAGATGATCACCAAAAAAAACTAGGAAAGATTTACATAAAGTGATGCAGTGATATGAGCAGAAGTAGGGGGACCTTATACACTATAAGAACAATAATATATGTTATTATATATCATATATTACATAATATATGATCAACAATGAAAGACAACTTTTATCAACAAAACAAGGATCCAGGGTGACTCCAAGAGATTCATGATGAAAAAAAAAATGTCCACCACCATAGAAGGAGCAGACAGAAAATACAGATTTGAAACATTTTATTTTTTAATTTTATTTCCTCCATGCATTTTTCTCTACTTTAAGGAATATGTATCTTGTATAATAATAACAACAGAGAGCTATATTATATTACCTGTCTTCTTGGGGAAGAGGAAGGAGTTTTCTGTATAATTCAATATTCACTGAGGACTTTTTTGTTCAGTACTTCATATTTTCTTCTGTTGATGAAATGAATAAGCAAACAAGTATCAGGCACTAAACCCCCCCTTTCATTAATGATAGTATTTTATTGCCAAAATGAAATTATTACTACATTTTTGGTTCCATTTACTCTTAAAAATAAAACTATGTTGACAGTAAAATTCTGTTCTTGCAAAAATGACTAACAGCTAAGATTAGATATACTTCCCTTAGGAAACTTTTCATGCAGCTCTAATTAAAATTTGCTGAAGCTTCCAGCATCATTGGTTAGGGTTTATTTGGGAAGATAATAATTTTCCACTTACTTTTGGTAATGTTACATATTCAAGGAAATATGGGGTCTGAACTGATCAACTGCTCTCAAGGCTAAAACAAGGAAAAATAGTTCTTTCCAAACTTAAGTAATTAAAGATTTTGACTAAGATAGTGCAACCAAATAAACTAAGTTCTATTAATCCTGAAATGACTGAAAAAATTCTGTCTCCAATATTACAAAGTTTGTATACTCAGCATTTAGCACAATGCTTAAGACATAATAAGAATTTATTAAATGCTTACTGACTAATTGAAATAAGCTGTTTTTCACTAAAGACAGTAGGCATGCAAAAGGCTATTTTGCCTGTTTTTTCTTTGAGCTATCTTATAATTTCTATAAATCATCATCCATTTTATACATTCAATTTTTCTTCAGCCTTTTTACAATTCTGATTTTTCTGCAATTTCCAAAAGATAAGATGATACAATCTCTAGAATGCCTATATGTTTTGATGTTCTGATTATTTGGTTTTTATCTTTAATGAATAAAATCAAGTTTATAAAAAAACTGCACTGGGCATTTGGAATAATGACAGAGAATTCAAATAGTAAACACTCAAGTTTGACAGAATAATCTACTGTAGTCACAGAAAGTCTAATATATGAATGTTTCTAAAGAGCTTAATATTGACCTAAATTGGAGGAAGATGATAAAATAAACTAGAGGAGTGTGAGTCAATAAAAAGATTGAGCCTAGAGTACCTGACATTTCTGTTCCACTTAGTTCAAATTGAAATACTGATTCCCTGCAGTATCTTCTTTCTACAATGACATCTTAATGGGATTATTATGATTTATCATAATATTATTGACATTTATTAATAAGCAGCTGCCATTTTAAGCCACAGAGTAGAAAATGTTACAGAGTATAATCCTTTAGGAAGAAACATTTTATAGAGAGGAATGGATACTGTGGTCATTGGTTTATATAATTTTAAACTTTAACATTTGCCCTCAATTTAAAGGTCTCAGTTTATGAAACTAATCCCCCAGAAGCTGTTTGTTTCTCTTTAATTTCCAAGAAAGTTTCCAAGTAGTAGTTGAAACCCCACATTTCATATAGTTTAGCCTCCCATAAACAAAATTAAATGAGTAAAGACCAAACGAGAGAATGCATGCAAAGCATATTATTAAAGTACTATAGACCTTTGACTTTACGGTTATTGAGATAAGGGAACTCCCTCAACAAATACAGGTCAATACTTTCTTTGTAACTTAAATTCTTAAAGGACATGCCTTTGGCAATGAACACTTAAATAATTCATCCAGGGTTGCATGGCTGGTATATGTCAGAAGAAGACTTTGAAATTAGGTCTTCCTGGCATGCTTCCTTTCACTATCTAAATAATTATCATGATTATCATTGTTATTGTTTATTATCATTTAATTGATTGCGTTTATCTTTATAAAAATGAAATTCAAACAGAAGCAGCCCCAACTGTCACTATCCTACTCATATTCTCCCCTACATTGCATCTATAATCCTGCTATCTTATTGACTGTCTGGAAGATGATCAAAGAAGATATTCTCTCTCCTGTTTCTCAGGCTTTTGCTCTTGATGTTCTCCCTGCTTTGAATGCTTTTCCTCACTTATGCATCTCCATTTCCCTGGTTTCTTTCAAGACACAGCTAGATTTGCCTTATATAAGAAGCCCTACCCAAGACCCCTAGATGGTCATGTCTTCCCTTTCAAGATTATCTTTTATTTTTCTGCATGTATCTTCTATATATTTATTTACATGTCTCCCCCATCACAATGTGAACTCCCTGAGAATAAGGGACATTGTTGCTTTTCTTTATACCCCTACCATTTAGCACAATGCCTACCTCCATATTAAGAACCTAAAAAATGTTTGTTCATCAACTGATATTGAAAATCTTCCTGCTCCATAAAGGAATCAGCCAATTGAATTCCCTTTACTCACTGTTATTCAACATAGTTCTGGAAATGTTGTGATAGCAATAAGAGCAGTTAAAGATATGAACTTATGCAACATAAAAAACCCTTACGGCAATAATCCAGGAGGAAGCTGAAGAGGGTTTAAATTAAGGATGTGGCTATGTGAGTTAAGATAGGGTGCCTTAAACTAGAGATACTGCAAAGGTAGAAAAGGCAATATTTGATAATAAATTGGATATATGATGTATGATAATATCTATTTTCTGATGACATGAAGGCTTGTTTTAAAACTCCAGAAAATTAGCAAACAAGCTATGTGACACAATACCAACAATAACCTGTAAGGATATCAAATAAACCCACAATAATAATGGCATGTCTGTATAGCAAAAATAAAGTTAATAGAAATGTAGCATGTGCAATTGACAGAAATGAAAATGTCATTCATAAAATGCAAAATGCATATATAGTAATAACTGAGAATCAATTCACCAAGGCATATTTAAAACATACAAATTCAATTACAAAACAATCTTTAAAGAAATAAAGGCAGGGGCAGCTGGGTGGCTCATTGTATTGAGAGCCAGGCTTAGAGACTGGTGGTCCTAGGTTCAAATCTGGCCTCAGACACTTCCCAGCTGTGTGACCCCGGGCAAGTCACTTGACCCTCATTGCCTAGCCCTTACCACTCTTCTGCCTTGGAGCCAATACACAATAGTGACTCCAAGACAGAAGGTAAGGGTTTAAAAAAAAAAGAAATAAAGGCTTATTTAAATAATTAGAGGGATAGTCAGTATTCTTGCTTAGGTTACAACAAAATAATAAAGAAATAATGTTGCCTCAATTCATTTACAGACTTAGTATTATAGCTCAATCTTATTTGGTGCAAATAATGAATCCTATAAATGGTCACATCATTCAAATTCACACTGCATGTTTCCAATGAGCTGGAACAAATTACTATATTTTAAATAATTATAACTTTGAATTGTATAAATTTGAGTCTATGAGACCACTTCAAAAGATTCATTATATAATCTACTCAGTACCAGTACAACTAAAAATCTAAACAAAATAACAAAATTCATTTGGAGGAACAAAAGATCTGGGATCTCAAGAGGGAATACTGGGAAACAGATGGGGGATAGTACTTTTAGATTTTAAATTATGTTATGAAACAGGAATCATGATATTTGATATTAGGTTTTTAATTAAAAATGAAAAGAACAAACTAGATAAGCAAGAATTTGACATAATAAAACTCAATAAAAGAGGAAACATAACTTAAATTACTTGGGAAAGAAATGCCTATTTGTCAATAACTGTCAGAAAAAACTGGAAAGCTATTCAGCAGATATTAAGTTTAGATCAACATCTCATATCATATGTCACAAACACAGAATGGGCATATGAAGGGGAAAAAAACATCTTAAAAAAACAATAATAAAAAGGATGACATCATTGATATGATGGAGACATTGATATGGCTATGGAGTGTTCCTCATAAAACAAGGGGAAGACCAGTAAAAAGATAAAAATAGATTATTCTGATTACATGAAAACAAAAGACTTTTACATACTAAATCAAAGCCATACCATACAAGAAGAGAAGCCTTAAGGGAGGAAATTTTTGCTTCAAATATCTCCAAATGAGATGTCAAGATTAATTCACTACTTCTATAACCTGGATTCCCCAACTGGTTCAAATCACAATTTAGAAAATGGTCTTCAGAACAAAATAGGGATAGATAGATAGATAGATAGATAGATAGATAGATAGATAGATAGGTAGGTAGGTAGATAAGTAGATAGTTGGATGGATGTCAACAAAATTAAAATGACTGATTTGGATATTTGTGACTCAAATTCAAACAGACATATTTTAGACTTATGTATCTAAGTGTATTTAAAAAAAAGCATTCTGATGGTACTGCATATTTCCTCTCAGAATAACTGAGTTTGCAGGCAAAACCATATGGTTTATTAAAAGAAAAAAAAAAGAAATCAGTCTGTAAGCACTTAAAAAACATCACAAAACTACATAGCTATTAGGTTTAATTCTGCAACATCTGCTAGAAAGTGAAAGCAAAATCAAGCATTTATGAGCCACAAATAAATGAGTTTCTCTTTGTGGCTGTTACTGAATTTGTGACTTAATTTTGTTCATCTGAACAAATCTTCGTATGTGGTTGAATTCAATTCATTGATAGAACATGAAGTGATTTTGCTTTAATAAAAGCTTGTTATGGTGAGTGAGTTACAGAAAGATTTCTACTTGATATAACACCAATGAGTAGAAGGGAAAGTGCATGTATTAACTAAGAAAAGATGACATCCAATTTGGGGAAATGACTTTTCTCTGCTTGTCATGTAAAATTAAGTCCTTAGAGTAACATGCTGAGCTCTTGGAAGTAGTTTCTAGTAAATGTTCTCTGGTACCTTGCACTAGTTACTCAAGCACAGAATCTCAGCATATTTTGGCCCTGAAACTTCTGCTAAACCACAGGGAATGAGACATATGGCCCCTGATGTTCTTATGGTTCTGAGCCCAAGGGCAAAAATATAAAAATAGCCTCTAGATAACAATAACTAAGCTATTATTCTACCAGGGGACTTTCAAGGGGTCCCTATGGAGTTTGGTAGGGAAAACTAGTGAGTGAAGGCATATTCTTGCTGAGTCACAGTTGTGGTAGCTTATAAGGAAGATTGGATTTTGATCATGTTGATTTTGAGGTCTTGGGAATCAGTACTTTACAAGTGCTGAAGACAATTTCTGTGCTAGTTATTCTAAGTGACCAGGACTAAATGAGGCAATTTAATTGTATAGTGTACTGACTTCAGGTCAAGGAGAATTGATACTTCAGAGACTTTACTGTGTGACACTGGGCAAGTCATTTAACTTTTCTCTTCCTCTGCTTCAACAACTATAAAATGGAGGCATTAATAGCACCTAACTCAGAATTATTGTGAGGATAGAATAGCATAATTGTTGTAGAGTCCTTAGCGAAACTTACAGCACATAATTCCAACTATCATCTTGAAAGTTCTTGGATATGCCTGAACCATTTTTGTAACTATTACTAAACAACATTAGATTGCAGAGGGAGGGAAGGATATTTCCTCCTTAATGATGGAGAACATGCTTGAATATATATATATATATATATATATATATATATATACTTCCTTCATAAAAACCTACTGTAATTAGTGGAGAAGGTAGATGGTACCTGACACCCTACATTGGATTAATGACAGGTTGAATGAAGCTATATCAATCACTATGGCCATTCCTGACCTTTACCACTTGGTAGCCCTGGTAGCCAAGACTGGCAATTGGCTTTGGGGGTTTTCTCTATTTCTTTGGCTAAGATCAATTAGGAGCATTTGTCTTCAGGAAAGAAACCCCACTTCATGATAGCACCAATTCCTACCATTACATTGATGATATGAAAAAAAAAAAGATAAGATATCACTCCAAAGAAAACTCAGAGTCTACCACATTCAACTAAGATTGGGGGAATAAACTGGATGGAGAATATCCAGATGATGATGTATATAGTCTATAAAAAGCTATTTATATCCATTCTCTCATGGTCCAAAATTAATATACTTGCTAAATTTTAAAGATTAAGAAATTAAGAGGCTCTTGTATTCACCACCTCAAGGAGCCATTGCTATATCAGAAAGGTCTCTTGGGAATCAGTACCTTATAAGTGCTGAAGACAATTTCTGTGCTAGTTATTCTAAGTGACCAGGGTCTCATTCCTACAGGGCAATGGAAATCCTGCTATATAAAATGCCTGATGCTGACTCCCTAGACATTGCATATTTTCTTTTTCAGGTAATGAAAAAACCAAATGTTTTCCTTTCCCCCATATAAGATCAGTTCAGTATACATAAAACAGGTACCTCTCTTACCACAATTGTCTTGGCCATTATAGTAAAAATTTCATATTTTACAGCACCTTAACATTTACAGAGCCTTTTCCCCATAACAACTTTTCCCACTGAAAGCAGAACAAATATAATTATGCCCTCCTTTTTTTTGTAAATGAAGAAAATGAAATCTTGAAAATGAAAATGATTTGTCCATAGCCACCTACCTAGTAAATGCCTGAGGGCTCAAACAAACCCTGTCCAATTGATGTCAAGTCTAGTGCTCCCTCTTTGGAGCTTGCAGTCCACTAAGGAATTCTCTGTTTTTATTAGATCATGCTTCCCCCCATCTTGTAATTTTAACTTCTCCACAAAACCAAATTGCCTGGAAAATATAACTGAAAGGGGACATGATCTTGATTAACAATAAACCAAAGGCCATTTTTCAGAAAGTATTTCTCAGATTTCCATGGGTCTTCACAGCAAGGTAAGTGCTATATTGTCTTTGAAGTGTCCAAACAAAACTTTAAAAAATGGAAGCAAATATTAATTTTAATTTTAAAACCCTTTGTTAAATACCTACTGTTTTCAAAATACCATGCATGACACTGGAAATATAAAGATGAGAAATGGCACCTTCCCCATTTTTAAAGAGCTTAAAATATAGTTTGAGGAAGGGGATTTGATAAGACAAATACAGGTGTATAAGCATGGCAAAAAATGGAACATGTTAGGTATAAAGAAGAAATCCAAATAAAACATGAATAAATTTCAAGGAAAGGGATCATTTTAGCTAAGGTGAATTCAGAGATGTCCTCATGGAAGACATGGTCCTTGGCCTGGCCTCTGAAGAAGAAAAGGAAGGATCTCAACTGTTGGAAATGTGGAGAGAGTAGGTGACTGTCAAGAAAAGCAGCCTGGATGAGTATGCTGAGGTAAAAGTGGCTGGCAATTTAGCAGTGGGAGGCAATTGAAATATATGATAATATTTTTTAGATATCATAGGTTCAAGTGGAGGTCAGGGTAAATCTAAGTATGTTTTTAGGAATCAGGGAAAGACTCTTTAGAGGGAGAGTAAAGATGAGAGACAGATTAAAATCCTATAGGATACCAAAAAGGTTAGAATTACCTAGCAAGATCTTACTTCATGTTTATCTTATCAATAAAGAGAGTCACTTCATCTTCTGTGATGCATAGGAAAGAACTGAGAATGCATGAGGACAGTTTGGAGTTCAGAGCTGTGGAGTATGGAAAATCAGGAATTTCATGATAAATAGTGATATTTTCAGAAAAAGATGAGAATTAGGAGGTAGAGAGTCAATCCAAGATAAGTGAAAACATGTTACAATACCATTTTCAAAGTCTAATTAAGGGTCAATGACATGGATTTGTAATGAACATAGTCAGCCCTATTTTAAAATTTTTCTAAAAAAGCCCAATGGCTCGACAAAATGAGGATTTGTCAGAGTGAACCAGAAATGAAGATTAAAAGAGAAGGAACAGAGAAAGGACAAGAAGGTAAGTGTAAGAGAGTGAATTATTGAAAGGGTTGGTTATGGGTCAAGAATGGGAAGAGAGGGGAATTAAGCCAAAATAGATGGAATAGATCAGGAGAAAAGAAGGACCAAGTAAATGGAGGGCCCTCCAGCATAAAGGCAATGAACAGGATTAGGAGGGTTTAGGATAGTAAATGTGAAGAGTGAGAGATTGTTTTCAGAGAGGGGAATTTTTGTGTTCAAGATCCTGGAAGTAGAGCACTTATAAGTAATAATAATGTCTAAATTATAACCACACCTGTGGATCACTAAAGTAAATTGGAGGTAGAGGTCATAAGAGATAAAAAGTTTCAAAAGGAGTGAAGGAAATTAGAAGCCCCATCAACAGGACAATTGAAACCACCTGTAATGAGGACAGGGCTTGGTGATGAAGTGGCAGTCTGTGATGTGGTACTGACATCAATTATGGGAGGTGAAAGTGTTCTGGAGGCTGGGAAATGGTAACAAAAAGGATCACAACAGAAAGGAAGGAAGCAAGGGATATTTAAGTGTCTACTCTGTTCCAGCCAATGTGATAAGTAAGCACTTTATAAATATTATTTCATTTGATCTTCACAACAAACTGGGGAAGGTAAGTGCTAATATTATCTCCATTTTACAGTGGAGGAAACAAAGTCAGGCAGAGGTTAAATGATTTGCCCAAGGTGACACAAGTAATAAGTATCTGAGGTTGCATTTGAACTCAGATCTTCCTAATTCCAAGTCCAATGTTCTCTTCAGCTCCACTGTGCTCCCACTTGCCTCTGGCAGGATGACATAATCTTAGAGCATGACCTTCCAAAGAGGAAGAGCTACTGAGTGAAAATGGTAGAGAAAGCCTTGATAAAGTAGCAATGGGAGAGGTGTTTATGGAGTCAATCTCTTGACAATGCTAGTTGAAGTGGAGTGGGGAAAGGAAAGAAAGGAGAGAATGAGTGATCAGCATTAAAGAGGGTAGTAAGAATTGTGGTATCTTGAATAGGAAGCCAGGTTTCAGTAAGAAACAGGAAATAAAAGCAGATTAGGTAGGAGAGACTGAGGAAGACATGAATGCTATTTACACAAGAATATGGGTTTCATAGGGCAGAGTGGAGGATCGAGGCATAAAAAGATATTTCGAGGATAGGTTATTGGAGAAAAGTAGAGGTGAGATAGAAAAGGAGGAATACTTTTGGTAAAAGTATCAGGTAATATTTCATCTTTAGTGAGACATATGGCTTTAAACAATAGGTATTAGAGTAGTCAGAAGAATGGGTTTGGAGTTTGGGGAATTTTACTAGACCTAGAGAAGGTCTTACAGAATTATTCAGCACCAGGTTTCTAAATAGAATAGATCTTAAAAACACATTCCACCTGCCAGATGATTCCTCTAGACTTGATCCCCCATTTGAGAAAGGGCTATTGATTTTAGTGTGGAATGGGGACAGTGGTGGAAGGAACTCTATATCTCTTCTGATAGCTCATTTCTCAGATGATTCTTGAAAGGATATAGTAGAGAAAAACAATTGACAGTTGGGGATCAATTCTTATCCTCAGAAGCAGAGAAGAGATTTATTCAAAGATAAATATTTATCCTTCTTCCTTAGGAAAATATATTGTAAAAATCAAATTATCTAATTTTAATGAGAAATATTTCAAATTTTAAATTATGATCAGGAACTCCATAATGAATAATTGCAATGTGCTTACATTTGTATTCCCTTCAAAAATGATGTGACTCCACACAAACAAGCAAAAACATATTACATATTACAGAAAGCATACCAAACAGATGTGTGGTTTTGGATTTTGTTTTGGAGCCAAATTCATGATTTCCATTAACACTGGGAAGTCTAAGTTATGAAACTTCCCTTCTCTGGCACATTAATAGGACTTAATAAATGCTCTATTTATTCTATCTTTCTATCTAATTTTTGCCTGGGCAGAAAGGCACCTGCTCTTCAACTTATATGTTAGGGAATTGTTTGCAATAAGTGACTTGCCTATGCTCATGGAGCCAGTATGTGTGCTACTACAATTACCAACTATATACATGTTTCACTTGATTTTTTCATCAGGATATTAGGTGGTATATAAACATGACTTTATTGCAAATATATATATATATGTATATTGATGATATTAAATTGGTTCTTCATTAATTCTGCCATATAAAACAAATACTCTAAATACATGATCCTAGTTATTGAAGTCTAGGTCCAGATCCAAATAAATGAGCTAAGATGAAATTAAGTGATATATGCCTTCAATGAAATTGGAATATGATTTCTTTATTAAAAAGACTAAGGGGCAGTTATTCAACATGGAAACTGAAAGGATCAAGTCCTCTAAATATTTAGAAATTATTTTGAAAGGGAAGTTAAATGCTGGCAAAAGGCTTATCAGATATAACATGAAATGTGTAGTAGGTATCTTAGGGTGAGACAAACCTGTGTTTTGCCAAGAGATTAAAGTGCTGAGCAATCAGTGCCACCTTTCAGCTTTTTCCAGTGAAATTTAGAAATAAATAAGTATTTGGCTCTAAAATCACTCATATTTGAGACTTTTAGAAAGAATTGAAAGGGTCCAGCCCTCACAAAACACTTAGAAATCAGTTGACCAGAGGACTAAACAGAATACTCCACTGAGACTTATTAAACTGAACCAAAAAAAAGGAGTTTCTGATGTGGAATAGAGCTGGAGGGATTAGTTATTGATTATAATGTGTAAGCTAGGATGTTGTTTTCTATAAAACAATAAAGTAGCTTTCATGCTTCCAGAGAGCTGGAGTAAATAGATAAGGGAGATCATATTCCTCAACCCTTTCTCAGTTCTAGACACATCACTGTCCAATTCAGTACTCTAATCATCTAATAAACACTTGCCATGTGCAAGGCCCTGGGCTCAACAAAAAAAAAGCAATGATCTCTGTCCCCAAGGGGTTTATCATTCTCTGCTTTGTCAAAAGCCATCAGAAGAAATGTTGGTTAAAAAACAAGAGGATAAAGATGAACACTGAGTTTAGATAGATGTTTGTAATTTGTGAGCTCCTTGAGGAACAGTACTGTCCTTTGTCTGTTTTTGTAACCAGAGAACTTAGCATGGTACCTTTCATATAGTAGATTTTTAATAAAAATTTATTGACTGACTAGTTCTCTAAATAATGGACATATACAGTTGACTGGTGTTTCCAACATCCACTTAAGCTATATTTGCCTCATTGAGGTTCTTGTAAGGATCTATGAGATATGTAAAAGATTTTGAGGAGATATTGTTATGACATGGAAGTGGATGCTTCACTGTTTCTCAATTCAAAAAACATATTTTAATTACCTCCTATTTGCAGCACTGGGAAGCAGTTATGCAACACAGTAGACAAGAGTGCCAGATTGGCATTTTCATGTTTTATACTTGAATTATGACAAGTTCTGCAGCTCCTCTACTTCCAAAAGTATAGTCTCCTTTTCTATAAAGTTTCTCACTTCTATTTCTTTGATTTTCTTACACCTTAAGGATCTATATATCAAATGTCAGCTCTACAAATACAGTTTTCTTTCCTCTGTATCTACTAGGCTTGTCACAAATGGTGTCTTGATAGCTCAGATGAGGAGTAATGCTATTGAGCACATAAAAGTGAAAGCCTGAAGCAAAAGAAGGTAGTAGAAATGTTGAGGAATAGAACAAATACTAAAATTTGTGTCAGACGACCTGGTTTCTAGTCATAAGTATGACACTTGCTAACTTTGATATACCACTTAAATCTCCTGGAGCCCTTTACTTCCTCTAAAAAATGGGTACCATAAACCTTGTTCAGTTGAGGTGATGTGCTACAAGTGGGAAAAAAATGGAAGATTTGGAGCAAGAGTAGCTAAGTCCAAATCCTAGCTCTACTACTTGAAACATGCAAGACCTTGGGCAAATCATTTCTCTGTGTCTCACTGTCCTTCTCTATAAAATGAGGAGGTTTATACTAAATGAACTCTAAGATTTCTTCAAACTCTAAATCTGTGATCCTCTGAGGATTAAATAAAATAACAATATGCTATTAAGTTTTGATGTTTTAATCATTATACATTTATTCATCACAACTACATGCTATTCACTGTGCTAAACACTGGAGGAAAAAAAGGACAAAGTTAAAACAGTTCCTTCCCCCAAAGTGCTTACATTCTATAAGGAGAGATAACATATGACACTCATCTATGATAATGCAAAATATATATAAAATTAATAAAGGGCAATGGAGGAAGGGGAGATCCTAGCAACTAAGTGAATGAGGAAAGGGCTGATATAACAGATGACATGTGAACTGAGCTTGTAGTGCTTTATACTTTATAAAATGATAAATGCTAAAACAATGCAAGATTTAATTAAAGATAGAATAAATATACAGGGAGGAAACTCCAAAGTGGGCATATGTTTTTTGTTTCAAACCTTGTCACAGAAAAAACCTTTCTAAGCCTTATTAACTGACTTTTTCTGCTTTGCGGATTAGATAATAAAAATTGTGAATTCATCTTTCTTGGATGATAAGAGACTTCTCAGTACCTCCAGCTCATGTTATGGATTTATTTTTTTGTTACCTAATATTATAGGTAGAGAAAATGTAGGAGTTTGGGCTGAATCTGTAGTAACATCTGGGCATAGTCTGGGATTTTTAAAAAATCACGTTCTTTAACTAAACCTCTGATCTAAACTCGTTTAGTCTCCAATGAAAAGACTACAGGGGAAAAAATTATAACTATATTCTATTGGTTAGTTAGGTTCCAACTAATTGAGCCTTTGCTATATTTTAAGTGTGCTATTATTTCATGTCTTCATTTTCAATGGCAAAGAAAATTGATGATGCAAGGTTAAACAAGTATATCCCAAGTTCCTGCCACTGCAACCAAGCTACTAACCTTCATTCTATAGGGCTTAGAATTTCTGCCCATGACTTATTGCTGATTTTATCTTGTCTATTCCTTGCAAACAGTTTATTTTTGTCTGTTCCAAGGGACCTTCCCCATCACTGATCACGCTGCCAAAGCATGATCTTTTCCTGCCACCCCTAATCGAGAAGGACAGTTATTTCATTGCTTGCAAACATTTCATCAACCTGCCTATGATCTTGACAACAAATCATTTTCCCCCAAGGGAACCTTCATGGCCTGCCTATTATACTTTCATCCTGTTGACACAAGAGCCAAAAGTGTGGAGCTATCCTCAAACTTCATTTTTTGACTATTGGGACCTCTTGGGATGGTGCGCCCAGCCCAAGGATAGAGCAGGGTGCTGCTGTGGTCACTAGCCAGTCTGCAATCAGAGGGCAAGCTAGAGCTACCCTCCATCTGGGGGAGGCCTTGTGGGAAGTGACAAGCAAATAGTTCTGGGCTTTTTCACTTTGGTTACCTGTAAAGATTGATTCAATCTAGGATTTCTCAAACCCCAAGAAATAATCTGAATCCTGAGATTACTCTCCTTGCTTCCATGTTCTCTTAAAAAAAGTTTTCAAAATTTAAAACTTCCAGAGCATAGCCTGACATAGTGTAAGAA
The DNA here is from genome assembly GCF_027887165.1 of Monodelphis domestica. Classification (NCBI taxonomy): domain Eukaryota; kingdom Metazoa; phylum Chordata; class Mammalia; order Didelphimorphia; family Didelphidae; genus Monodelphis; species Monodelphis domestica. Next base: position 355,773,177 of record NC_077228.1, read on the forward strand.
TTTAAAATTTAGGTTTTTATGCTAATATGGAAATTATAAAGCAATATTGTAGTCACCAATTTAAAAATATTACAGCTTAAATCAAAATGACTTTTAGCAGCTTTATTTACAAAGAGTGAAAGTGGAAAAATATAGATAAAGAGACAGATTCTAATAAGCCTACTAGCCCATCTCCTGGGAAGCCAAGCTCAGCCCCAGCAGAGAGCTTCCCCAAAACTCTATCTCCACATGGATTTTCCTAGTAATCCTCAGTCAGAAGTCCTGGCAATGTCTTCAGCCAGTGTTCCACCAAAGCAGCCTCCTCCAAAGACAAGGTAGGAATCTCTGGAATCAATCTCTCCAAAAGCCAGGAAAGGAAGACCAGTAACTCACCCAGAAAGCCAACACAGGATCCAGGGAAATAGTCTCCTCCTTCAGTCCAGCTCACCAACACAGAGACAGCCAAAGATGAAGTCCAAAGGAGAAGTTCAAAGGAGAAATCTCTCAGACAGTAAGTTCTGGACTTTTTATATTCCTTTTTCCACATCACTTCCTGCACCTTCCTCACTTTTTGGGAACCAATCACAGTCTTTCAGTGCACCTAGCACTACACTGCCCAGGGGCAGGGCAGTAGCCTCTAGAGTTGTCACCTACTCTAGCAGGTGACTTGTGAACTCTCATACTTAGTGACTGGTAAGGTACTAAGTAGGGGTTCTTAAGTTTTAGTTGATTAACTTAAAAGTTGCTGATTGATAGAGAGTTTGATTCACTCTTCACAGTGGGTACATATTCAACTCAAATTCTTACATCTTTTGTACAGTATTGGACAGGAAGAATTGACATCCATAATGATGAGTTAGAGGCATTGAAAGGTCTCCTGTCATGGAAAAAGATTAATTTGCATTTTGTATTATCTACTTGCCAAAGAAAAGAAGTGAGCTAATGCATTTTAGAAAGATTTTCAATGGTAAGGTTAGAAATGGCAATATATGCCCACTGTTGTTCCCTCCCTATATATTTATTCTGTCATTACTAATAATGCCTTAAATTGTCATAGTGCTTTAGAGTTTATAAAATGCAGTCACCTACATTATCTCATGCAACCTCTTAAGACTCACTCAGGCCTAAAATAAATCTTTGAAAGGATGTGATAGCCCTAAATAGAATAGGATACTAAAGATGACCCATTAGTGCATTATGTTACCATATAGTGCCAATCTAACAGACTCTGAGGATGTGTGTATTTTAGTCCCCTTTTGTTCAAGCACTGTGTGGAACCCTTCAAATATTATATAATATCACCCAATGAACATAGAGCAGTAACTAACAATTGAAAGACAAGAAAGAGGTTCTTAATATTGAGGGGAGGAATAATAATGGAATAATTAGAAAGCATCTGGCTTCATATCCAATATCTATGAATATATTAATAAGAATTTATTGCATCAACTTTGCGGTAGGCACTACACTATTTTTTTATGAAGAAAGAAAGAAATGATATCTACTCTTAAAAAACTTACATTCAGGGGATGCGTTAGGCAATGAAAAGGACAGAATTAAAAACTATATGAAGTAAAGGAAAACATTTTTATACAGAGCTGAAAAGCCAATAGATTTTTCCTTTAACCTTTATTCATGCTGGCAATCACCTGAAGTCTAATGATGAGTGTTCTACCAGGTATCAAAAGGAGAATAGATACTTATGTATATGTATCTTATATGATCAAATTCAGATTTATCAAATGAAAGCTTATTTGGGAGAACTTATTTGTTTGCAAGACTTAAATGTAATAAAAAATTCATACAGAGTATCCCAATACATGCCTTAGATTGTAACATGTGTATAGTATTGTGCTATATTGTATTTAGAATGTCTCCAATTTTTTCACTTCTGTTTTAACTATTTAATGCAAAATCAGGATAAAAGCTAGGGTGGTGGGAGAGAAAAGAAATATAAACTTTTCTCCTCACCTTCACTCCAATAATTGCTTGAGAACTAAGCAACTTATCTCTTAACCAAAATACCTTTCCTAGTCATTTAGTCCATATGTTGCCTCATTATTTATAAGCAATCAACACTAGTTTTTATGATTCTGGGTACTTCAAATTGGAATGTCTAGAGAATGTCTTGAACTTTTAAACTGTTACATTTCCTACAATAATTTCCCCTGATGTACAACTCTGGACTGTATATTATTATCTACTTCCTTTCAAAGGATCACCTCTATTTGGAAGCATAGTCATCATTGGTAAGAGCAACTCTCTTTTGCAACTCTTCTCCCGATTTTATGAAACTGCGATAATAAACATTATGGATAGATAATACTTAAGGACTTTATTATTCAGTCTTTTCTTGTACTAAGATTGTATTCCCACCTCAATTAGGGAGAGGAAAATAGACTTCTGAAATATTTGCTAATAGAATTTTCCAGCAAGAAGGGAATTTGGAGATCATCAAAGAGTTTCACTTTACAGCTAAGGAAATAGAGGCTCACCTGAGCTAAATGATTGTCTCATTGCCATACTAGTTGTTAGTGGCAGAGCTGAAACTAGCTCTCTAGTCTCTTAATTTCTAATCCAATACGCATTCCTTTGCTCTGTCTACTATATTACAATGCTTTGAAGACTATCAAGATGAGTAAACTTGCATTTTTGCATCAAGATTTAATTTTCCTAGGGGTTACCATATTGATTAGGTGTCCTATGGAGCTCTTTTATAACTGCCATGCCCTTTTTCGCTGTCTTCTTTCCTACTTTGAGTTACTAAGCCTATAATACAATATAAATAAAATGAATAAAATATAAAATATAAATATTGGAGCAATGCCTTCTAACCTATAAGGGGGGGGAGGGTCAAAATAAATCCCTATCTCTGGTTCACAGTGAGAAAATCATTAAGATATGGAAGACAATTCTCTTATATGTACTGAAAAGATAGACAAAACATTCATTGTTATTAGTATACATCAAGCACTGGGAAATAAAAAAGCATATTTTATTCTAATTGGAGAGATAATGCATAAAAGACAGTTTGGGAGGAGATTGTATATAAGAGGTAGCCTGGTATTCAGTTGGACAGGAAATGGGGATGAGGTCTAGCTCTGGACAAGATAAGACAAAAAAACTAATCTATCATATCCCAGAGACTCAAGGTTAAGTCTAGAGGGAGGGAGAAGAAATAAGGATGATGGGTTCAATTGAGTCTAGAAAGGGCTAAGGATAGTCTTTAAGTCATCTATAAACATTCATTTGACTGTTGGTATTTTAAAGAAACCTTAGTCCAAGGATTGATGTTTCCTGGAAGAATTGAACCACATGCAAACTGACATTCTCACCAAAACTGAAATCAGAAGGCATGTTGAAAATTTTTACTTAAATGGAAGGACAGACAACTAACAGAAGGAAGATGATATACATTTACATAATACCTACTATGTCAAGCATTATGCTAAGAACTTTACAAATATAATCTCATTTGACATTCATGACAACCATATGAGGTAAGTGCTGTTGTTATCCTCACTTTATCATTGAGGAATCTGAGGCAAACACAAGTTAAATGAGTTGTACAGGGTCCCACAACTAGTAAGTATCTGAAGCTGGACTTGAATTCAAGTCTTCTTGATTCTAGGTCTAGTGCTATATTTACTGTGCCACTCTAGCTACTATAGAAGTTAAAGAGAAGGTGCAGATTTGTGCTGTTAGAAGTACCTGTCTAAGATTCCTTCATACAAACAAAATCACTGTTCAAGTTCAATAAACTTTTTAAAGGAATTGAAAAAGTTAATTCAGTTTTATAAATATTTACATAGTCATCTACAGCATTTCAAATGATTGTGACACAAAGGCAAAAGAAGGTTTCTGTCCTTGAAGAGCTTACACCATTGGAAGGTGGCAAAATAAATGCATGATAATTCCAGGGAGATATTATTAACAATGAAAGTAAAGGATGGCTTAGGTGAGACCATATAAAAGATGACTCCTGAGATGAATAGAAAAAAAAAGTAAAAGATTCTAAAAGGCAGAGGTAAGGCAGGAATAGTTGCATTCCAGGCCATGAGATGAAGCCTGGGAAAAGGAACAGAAACAAGAGATATAATGCCAAGTTCAGGGAATTAGTCAGTTTATCCATTGACTTTATCAGGATGGATCTAAAGGCAACAAGAAATATTTTAGGGACATTATGAGGTCCTTTTGATCCGCAGTGTTCATTATAAGCAGGTCTGAACATCTCATTCCAACTTATGATTGATAGCTCTCACAAATGTTGAAGTAAACAATGTCTATAAAAACTTCCATGAGATCTTCCAAGTCAACATGGAGGTAAATGCATAAAAGCACAACTGAGAGATGAGACAGTTTTTACAATTATATACTAAAGCCTCTCCCTAAAGCAGATTCTCTAAAACATCATTCTTACTTATCATACTGCCTGATATCCTAAGCCACTATATAGGATCTGATGGTCACAAAGTTGTTGTTTATCCTTCATTTTTGAAGAGGATCAATGGCATCACAAAGTGATTTCTTGTTGGTTAACTAGATTAACACAAGGCTGAGTTGCACAACGTTGTCTGCTTCACTCTCACTACCAGAATCATCAGTCTAGTGGCAAGACAAAAGTCAGGATGACCAGATATGGCCAGAGGTGCAGTAGATGTCCTTGACATCTTCAATGTCTGATCAAGCTTTAAGCACTCCATAGCACCTGCTTCAGCTGCTATTCTCATCCCCCCATTCTGCCCAGAGAAGTCTTTATGTGCTTGGGGAAGACATCTCCTCACTTTGCCAATAGGTTTCACACCTGTCAGTTATCCTTATCCTGGTATATATAGCCCATTTGCCAAGATGGCTTTACATGGCGAGACCACTTCCATTGCTGCAGTTTCTTGGAACTGGTAGAAGTTGGGTGACAGACAGCAAAGGTGGCTAAAGAACCTCTGAAACCAGAATACCCCCAGAAGAGAGAGGGACTGGCCCTGTTTTCCTTCTTACTTGCTGTAGAAAATTCCTCAGATGAGAAAACTGTCTACTAAAGCAAGTCAGCACCTTCTCTTCAACTTATTATCTTAGAGAATGGATCAGAGTCTTAAGAGGTTACATGATTTATTGTACATCACATAGGCAGCACACATTAGAGTCAATACTTGAACATATCTCTTCCTGGCTGTTGGGTCAATTCTCTCTCTCTCTATCCAGCATTCAACATTGTCTCTCATACCTTCAAATTATTTTTAACCACAAACTTTACATTGTTATTTAAATGTAAGTTACTATGACTATGAACAAATATTACACAGAAGGAGAGGACATGAATAGGTTTTTATCTACACTGGGAAAGTACCCAAATCAAAGAGATTATATATATGCATTGATATACAAATATTGACTTTTACCACAGCCACTTGGGCCTTAACCACTCACTGGGCCCAGACAAACTCCCTATTTTAATGCCTGTACTAACCCCTCAATAAGAAACCTCCATTATTAGAATATTCAAGTCACTCTCCATTTAATAGTTGCTGAGAAAGGGGCAATCACTCCTTCAGGCTATTTACTTTCATGTCTGATTAAGCAGCCTGAAAGTGCAGTCCAGGTAGACTATGTTTAGTTACTCAAAACTCATAAATTTGCCCAAATACTATTAAAAAGCAGTCAACAGATTTAATAAGCAACAAAAGATCTTTGACAAATTTTTTTGATTCTTCAGGATTCTGTATTGTATTATTGTACTGTAGTAAATATAATTCCCAATTAACTACTGTGGTCTCTGTCATTTTCTTGAGTCTTTTTCTACTGTAAATCCAGATCATTTTGTTCATTTCTAAAGTAATGTCATATATATATATACATTTACTTTTCTCTCAACACCTTTGGGAAATGGACAGTCCAGTAATTTTCTCCCCACTTTTCAATGAGGCTCTGACTTGATTTGCTGATACTCACAGAGGTTAGTAAGTGGTAAATGTGAGACTTGAGCTAGATCTTCAGCCTAGTATACTTGCAAGTATACCAGAATGTATCTTCTTTCTACAGTCCAACAACTTCCACAAATCCTTCAGAAGCAGATGAATGCCCCAGAGAGATGCACATTATTGGGAATGTTTCTGGAAATCATTCCAAAAGACATGTTTGCCTGGGGCTCTTTCCCATCATACTGGGACCTTCAACCTAGGCCTTCATGAACCTCAGAGCTCAGAGCCCTAATGTTAGTTGTCAAAAGCAGGTGTTCGTTCAAGTTATCTCCTACTTGTCATTTGCTTCGTCTCTTCTGTGTCCAAAGTGTTAAGTAGTTCATTTAATTCATTAATGCTAAAATGAGAATATGTTCATTTAAACAGTAGCCTTCAGGAAACAATGTACCTAGATCTAAACAAAAAGGCAATATCAGGCCAATGGGAGAAATACTTGGAGGTATATTCCACTTGAGGTCCCTCAAATCACTATGCAAATGGGAATCCTAGCATATTAACCCTCTCTTAAATCAGGTCTGTTAGAAATGGAGTGATTTTTAAATGGAACCTATTTTTTTCCTATCATGTTTTATTTTTCCTTTAAGTTATCTTGCCAAAGTGAAAAATAATTCATTATTTTGCATTTTTATTTGGGGCATATTTAGATTCCTATTATTTTATTATGGAGGTTTACCTTTAATGTGTTATATTAATTTTTTTTGCATTCTTAAGTGTCATTTACTGCTTAGAGTACACATCTTTGATTTTGTAATGAGTCATTAAATCACTGAATTTGAGATAGAGATGGGACTTCAGTAATCATCATATACTAGAACAAAATCCTTTCTACAAAGTTCACTCTTTCTGAAGACTTTCAGGGACCTGAAAGGGACTCTAAAGACCATCTAGACCAATGCCCTTATTTATTTTTATTCAGAGATATTTAATTTTCCCAATTACATATAATAATTTTCAACATGTTTTCTGAAATTATAAGATCCAAATTGTTTCCCTCACTACATTCTCTCCCCACTCAGAGAGATGGTAAGCAATTTGATCTAGATTATACATGTATTATCATGCAAAACATAAGTCCATATTGGTCATTGTTATAAGGAAATACCCAGGAAAAATCAAAAGCCAAAAATAAAACTATAATCTGCATCTGACACCAATAATTCTTTCTCTGGGAAAAGATAACATTTTTTTGTCAGAAGTACTTCAGAATTGTCCCAGACAATTGCTATTGTATTGCTAGAGAGTAGCTATGCTTTCACAGTTGATCATCATACAATATTGCTGTTACTGTGTACAATGCTCTCCCAGTTGTGCTTATTTCACTCTGCATCGCTTCATGTAGCACTTTCCAGATTTTTCTGAAATCATCTTGCTCATCATTTCTTATAGCGCAATATTTTTCCATTACCAACATGTACCACAATTTGTTTAGTCATTTCCCATCTGATGGGTATCCCCTCAATTTCTAATTCTTTGCCACCACAAAAAGAGCTGCTATAAATATTTTTGTACAAGTGGGTCCTTTCTCCTTTGTTATGATCTCTTTGGCATACAGACCCAGTAGTAATATTACAGCATCAAACAGTATATATAGTTTTAGACCCCCTTGGTCATAGTTCCAAATTGCCCTCCAAAATGGTTAAATCAGTTCACAACTCTACCAACAATGTATCAATGACCCAATTTTGCCATATCTCCTTCAACATTTATCACTTTCCTTTACTGTCATATTGACCAATCTGATAAGCATGAGGTGGTACCTCAGAGTTGTTTTAATTTGCATTTCTCCAATCAAGACTGATTTTAGAACATTTTTCCATATAATTATTGATAGCTTTGATTTCTCCATCTGAAAATTGCTTGTTCATATCCTTTGACCATTTGTCAATTGGGGAATGATTTCTAAGTTCCTTATTTTATATCTGAGGAAAATGACAGTCCGAAAAGTTATAACTTTTCCAGGGACACAAAGATGATTAGATAAGAGAAATGAGATTGAAGCCAGGCCTTCCTAACTCAAGACCAGTCTTTGATTCATTATATAATATTGCCTCTTGATTGTCCAGTTACCTCATTTACTTATGAGGAAATGACTTTTCCAAATTCACACAGGTAATAAATAACATAGGGCAGCTAGATGGCACAATAGATAGAATTCATGGCCAGAAGTCAGAAAGACTCATCTTCCTGAATTCAAATCTAACTTTGAACACTTACTAGCTGTGTGTCCCTGGGCAAGTCACTTCATTTTGCTTGCCTCAGTTTCCTTAGCTGTAAAATGAGCTGGAGAAGAAAATGGCAAACCACTCCAGTATCTTTGCCAAGAAAATCCCAAATGGTGTCAAAACAACTGAAAAACAATAATAAGTAACACAACTGGGATTTGAACTCATTTCCACCAACATCAGATTCAGTGTCTTTCCCTCTATACTATTACCTCAATCAAATGAGAGAAAAATAATAAGTGAGTCATACTATATATATGTATGTATGTAGAAATATGTGTATCCTACTTTTTGTCATCATCATCATAGTAATCAACTAGGTGCAGCTGTAGAAAAAAACAACTATAATTTAATTTACAAAACCCAATCTCAATGTTAATTGTTATTTCTGCTCTATTCTGGGAAGTAGGGGCAGATACCTACAAATTTAAGGAATTTTAAGGAGACATTGGATGTCTAAAATGTTTTGTTTCAGAATATACTCTATGCTCATACTCTGAATACACCTTATATCACCTGATCTAAAAAAACATGCAAAGCAGAGTCTGGTTAACTCTTGGGTGATAGACTGCTTGGGAAGACCAAGTGGCTCAGTGAAGCCAGACCTAGCGATGAGAGGTCCTAGTTTGGAATCTTCCCTCAAAGACTTCCTACATGTGTGACCCTGGGCAAGTCATTTAACCCTGTTGCCTAGCCCTTGCAGTTCTTCTGTCCCAGAATAAATTCATAGTATTGATTCTAACACAAAAAAGTAAGGGTTTAAAATAAAAGAAAGTATATTGCAGTTGAAAATGCACTGGACCTGCCACCAGTAAAACCTGGATTCAAATGCTAAATTGAACACTTACTAGCTTTGTGTTTCTGAAGTCACTTAATCTCTCTGTGATTCTATTTCCTCACCGGTAAAATAATGGGATTTAACTCAATGGCCTTGAAGACATTCATTTTCACAATATCTAAACCTACCATTAACGATTCTGGAACCAATCTCCCAGCTCTCTTGTACAGATTTAATTATATTTTATTTTGCTCTTTATTCATCGATTCATCAATTAGTTCTATCCAACTCTTCATGACCCCCTTTGTTGTTTTCTTGGTAAAGATAATGGAGCAGTTTGCCATTTCCATTCCTAGTTTATTTTACAGATGAGGAAACTGAGGCAAGCAAGGTTAAATGACTTCCACAGGGTCACACAGCTATTAAGTGTCTGAGGCCAGATTGCAAGTCAGGTCCTCCAACCAGGATTGGTACTCTATCTTGCCCCATCTAGCTGCTCCATTTAGTCAGCATAACATGTTCCTTATTGAGAAGAAATCTCTGATACTGCTTTTAGGGATTTTTACCTCCTTTAGAAATATATCATGGCATTTACTTTATTTTAATAGCATTCACCCTCTTTGATAACAAATTCCTTGTTTTAACATTTATCTTTACTATACTGAATGTACTTCCTACTAGTTGCACTTAATTATAAATTATAAATCTTTTCCACATTCATTTGTTTCTCATTAACTTTAATGTTACCCAGTTCTGTGTCATATTTCTCCAAAAGTTAAATTAATATTAAAAGGTTAGACACTAACCTCCACAAGCAAAGATATTTTGATTCAAAGATGATGCATCTTTAATAGAGAACCCAGTTGTCACCCTAATACATAAATCATTTAGATTATAAGGTACTTTTTACATTAGTAGTGATATATATCTATCCTTTTTGCCCTTCATTAGTGAAGCAAAATAGCTTTTGCTATGCATAAAAGAGTATCATCTTATAAATTCTTACTTGTCTCCACAGAACCAAGGCATGGAGACAGCTTACACCTTTACGGTATATGGTAAATTTTGGCAATGTTACATCTAATTGAGGTGAGAGCCCACATTTTCCTTAAAATCCATGATTGTTCTTAAATTATGCAAACTGTACATTTAATCACTACCAATCCATTAGATAATTTTAAATGAACTATTTTGCATGGGCATCTGTGCCTCAGGTTTAAGTAGCTTCCATCAATTATTATAGATAAATACAAAATAAAGAGATAGTAGGGTCACACCCTCTAGGAGCTTCCCACTCTAGTTCAGGAAATAGAGCAAACATGGATCAAAAAGAGTTACAGAAATGTATAAAGTAACAAACATAAACTTTGAATTCATGTATTCTGTATAACATGGTAGGGATTCAGTATCTTCAAATGTCAATATCACAATATTATGGCATCTCAATAATAAAAGTAATCTCTATATCCTTCTAGTCAAAGGCTCCTTATCATTTTTGTGTCTTTGAAGGAAGAAAAAACCATTTACTTTAGTACCTACTATGTTCATGGCACTGTATTAAGCAGATTACAATATTACCTCATTTGTTCGTCACACCAGTCCTAGGATATAGGTGCTATTGATAGTTTTACAGGTAGGAAACTGAGGCAAACAAAAATTAAATTGCTTGCCTAGGATCAAACAGCTAGTAAGTGTTTTAGGTCAGATTGGAAATCAGCTCATCTTGACTCCAAGCCCAAAGTACTATCCACTCTTCTAAATAGCTGCCTTATAGACTACTTTGGAAGTTTAATGAAACAGAAACCACTTCTTAGAATAAGGTTTATCATCTATATTCATGATTGAAGCAAATGTCAAATTTCAATTACATATGAGTGAAAATAAAGATGATTGGGCAGCTAGCTAACTTAGTATATAGAGAGTCAAGCTTAGAGATGGGAAGTCCTAAGTTCAAATCTTATCTCAGATACTTCCTAGCTGTGTGACCCCAGGCAAGTCACTTAACCTGAAATTGCCTAGCCATTACTGTTCTTCTGATTTGGAACAGGTACCTAATACTGATTTCAAGACAGGAGTGGAGGGGAGGGGAGGGGAGGGGAGGGGAGGGGAGGGGAGGGGAGGGCAGGGCAGGGCAGGGCAGGGCAGGGCAGGGCAGGGCAGGGCAGGGCAGGGCAGGGCAGGGAAGGGAAGGGAAGGGAAGGGAAGGGAAGGGAAGGGAAGGGAAGGGAAGGGAAGGGAAGGGAAGGGAAGGGAAGGGAAGGGAAGGGAAGGGAAGGGAAGGGAAGGGAAGGGAAGGGAAGGGAAGGGAAGGGAAGGGAAGGGAAATCAGAGGAACAGTAATGGCTAGGCAATTTCAGGTTAAAAAACGAAATGTATTTTTCTGCATCCTAATTCAGGGACCTCCTGAATCTATCTATGGAACCAAGGGTATGAAGTCCCAATCTAGTCAAACTCCTACCTGAACAAAGATCCTCTATGCAACATTTCTGATGAGTGATCATCCAGCCTCTATTTAAATGCCTCCAATGATGCTATATCACCAAAGCTAATCATAAAATGTACAATTTCAGATTGAATCTATATATCTTGGTATATTCTTTTTTCATGAATTATTTGTAGACTGAGAAAGCTCTTTATAGATTTATTGACATCTGTTATCCATGAAATCCCATTTAGTGCACTTTTTTTTTGCAAGAGTTAGCTATTGTACCTATTAAGGACAGTACTTTTCAAGCTTTTTCATTATATGTAAATTAATAGATTTGCTGTAGCACATCTGGAAGGAAGAAGAAGTAGCAGAATATCTCATATCCCCATAAAACATATTGCCAGAGGCCATCATACTCTGACCATTTGAGAATGTCACATCCGAGGAAGGATGGTCAGCAAAGCAGACTCCAGAATGGGGGGCCCCTGCTGATCTCCCTTTGTGACTTCTTTCCCAAAATTTTCCCCACTAGTGAACTTGTTATGATTATTATTCTCTCCCCAATACAGGAGAAATAACATGAGAGCAAATACAGGATAAATAAATATATACCCTACTTTAAGCTCCCTAAGTTATTACCCCAAAAAGATTGCAATTACAGAATAAAAGCCCAAAGACTACTGCCCATGACCCCTCCTTTCTTAAGCACAAGATATGCTCCAAGGCCCTACAACATAATGAATCTTATCCTACAGTTACCACACTTGAATGAATTTGTTGGAACAGAAGCCAAGCTGCATCGCTAGGCATTTCAAAGTAACACAAGAAAAACATGACTTGTAAATTGAGGAAAACCCTAAAATTGGTCTGCCTAAAGTCCTCACACCTAGATATGAAGATGCTTTGTTGTTCATCTCCCAAGCAATTATCATGGATAGTGAATGCTGACCAAAAGCACAATGATCCTCTCAGCAGGCCAAGGGGTACTAACCTACAAATGGCTTTATTCACATTAATCATATCTATCACAGAGTGTTGTAGAAACCTAGTAAATGATCACAGAATTCTTTGTTGTAGTAACATCACAAGAGTGTTGTTTAGGTGATTTGATAATATCCAATCAAACTGTAGAATGTCACATATATGTAGAGAATTTATTATGTGTATGTACCAAAAACCTATATAATAAACATGCCATGATACCATGGCAGAGCACTGTGTACATGGGCTGAATGCACAGTGTGTCTCATCTCATGTATCCAACTGTGATGTCACATCTGGGCAGATAGAACCTGGTCCTCAGAGAGGCCACTGGACAGACCTGAAGAACACATACAGAGCAATTTTGTCCAAAATCACTATGAGATAAAAGAGAATAATAGGGAAGGCTAGTTTTGCAGTATTATTGCCCAAGATAATGAAAAGGGAGGAGAGGTTAAAAGAGAGATGGCAGTAGAACCCTGTAATAACAGCTGCAACAGGGGAGCAGCTGAGATTAGAAGACAAAGACTACTCTGGGATGGTATGGAATGGGTATGTTCTGATAGCTCTGGGCAGTTATGTAGCACAGTGTATAAAGTTCTGGGCCTGGAGTCAATAAGATTAATCTTCCTGAGTTTCAGTCTGGCCTCAGACACTAGTTATGTGACACTGTAGAAGTCATTTCACCCTGTTTGCCTCAGTTTCCTCATCTATAAAATGATCTGGAGAACAAAATGGCAAACCACTCCAGTATCTTTGCCAAGAAAATCCCAAATGGGATAAAAAACAAGTCAGTTACAACTGCAAAATGAAGGACAACAACAAATGGTATAATAGATAGAGATGAAAGAAAGAATTTGGGGAAGCAGTAAAGGAAATACGAATGCTAAATTGCAGAAGAATAAAAAAAAAGATATGGCCAAGAATGCTTGAAGAGCAGTCCACAAAGAGAAAAAAACAAGGAAAATCTAGCTTTCTGCAACATGTCAGTGATGCTTTCACAATGTACCAGGGTACCCTGACATCATGGCAAGTGTTGTTTCTGTGCTTACAAGAGACTGTGAGGTAGGCACTGGGGAAACTCTGATGAAGTAAAATTATTTCTCTTTATGATTATGTAGGACCCACAAAGCTGCATTTGGCATGGTTATAAGACCAAGGGAAAGATTAGATGGCAGAGAGTTTCAGGGAAATGGTTTCTATTATTTTGTAAAGGGTGAATTCAAGCACAAATGGCAGCAGAGTTTGTGCTCAAAGGCCAACAAAAAAAGGAACAAATTGCATGTCAGTTGGAGAATGACCAAGCCAATTATCTAAGAAAGCAAGTACTAACATTTGTCAATCAGTAAGTATATCTACCATAAATCTGTCAATATTTCTCAGGCAACTAGACTCAATTTAAATAATGCCAGGATATCTAGCTTGATTGACTTATATATCTCTCAGGCAAATTTATCAGATTAGTTTTGGAAAGTATTACTAATTGAACAAATGAATAGATACCTCCATTTCAACATGACTTCTTGACATTTCACATTACATTAGTCCATATCTGACAATCAATCTACAGACACTTGTGTGGGTATCAGAGAACTCCTGATTAATTAATTAAATTTAGGTTTTTGAGGGGAGTGTGGGGGAATTGACACAATCCACTGATGAAATTAAGGATGTCAGATTTTTAGTGACTCATTTTCATGCAAAAAGATCAGAAAAAATATCTGAAGAGTGACAGAGACAATAGACTTGATCATGGATGTCCCTTTTCTCTGCCCACTCACTTATCTGTCTATTAGGAGAGTCTCAGAGTTTTAAAGTATGGAAGAGAGAGAAGCCTGGAACTTCTAGAAGCTGTAGCAAGAGAGGGAAGAGGATTTATCTCTGTTCCCTTCTGCCCCCAGCATCTTGCAGCAGAAGCTACATGGTTATAGGAGACCTATACTATGTGACCCAAGAGGGATATTCAAGGACTTTGTTTTCTGAACCTCAACATTCTGTGTTAGATAGGAGTTTGATGGGAGAGAACCTGAAGTTAGGATTTTGACCCTCAGGATTTGGCAAGTCTCAGAACTAAAGTCAAAGGAGTGACATATGGGAAAGTTTTCTCCTCATCTTAGGGCTGTGCTTCTCACTAAAAGATCTAACCACAAGGATACATGTATAACCCAATGGAATCGCATGTCAGCTATGGGGGAGGGGGGGAGGCAGGGAGGGAAATAACATGAATCATGTAACCATGGAAAAATATTCTAAATGAATTAATTAAAATTTTTTTTTCAATTTAAAAAAAGATCTAACCAGTGTTCCACCCAAGAATTTCAGCCTCAACAGAAGCTAGAGACTGTGGAGATGATTGCCAGTCACTAGATGGATGTGACCAGTAAACAGGCTCCATGAACTAAGCAAAGTCCCTCTGAGTCCAACTAACAATTCAATCTGCCAAGCCATCGAACCCAGAGAAGAGCAATATGTGGGGGGAGGGGTGTCATTGAAAGGATATGAACGACCATCCTGGTCAGTCTCTCATTTCCTCACTTCCCACTGATGGTACATTGCAGAAGAGTATAACCTAACTTTATTGGGAGCAGGGGACAGGGGCAGGGAGGGAATAGTCTACTTTGTGTGCAAATTCTTCCTCTGATCTTGTAGTAAACAATTTTCTTTCAAGATAATTGTATTCTCTGGGTGACTAAGAAAGTCATCAGTTAGGAACCTGTGGTTTATAGTTTTTTAGAAACATGGATCTACAGAATATATAGAACCCAGAGAGCCATCCTCCAGAGCACCTGCCTGGGAAATGGGGATTGATTCCAAAAATAATTGTTCATTAGATACCTAATCCTAGGTTCTAGGATTGATATATGTTCTGGGTGATTTATGGATACCCAGAGACAAAACCATTTCTGTTTTCAAGGAGCTTATGTTATCTTGAGAGAAATAACATGTACATATATCGGTATGTTTATTATATACATGCACATGTAAATATACACATATATTCAAAGCATTTAATTTCTGCTGAATATGGTTTGTTTTGTTTATCATTAATTCATATGTATATTGTGAATACAATATAATAATATAATATATGAGTATATAATCACTCATATATACACATATATGTCCATTTAAAAATGCATATTAGGCAAGTAAAAGGTGATAGGTTCTTCCACCATGGGCAGTAGGATCTGATCAACATCAGGCACTTGAGCTTTCTATGAGGATTTGCCTGTCTCTTGACCTATATTTCTTCCTAAGCTTTTGCCCTAGCTCAGGTGAAGATGATGTAGCAATATTCTTCCTGTTCCACCTCTTTTAACAGCTGTGGATTTATATTCTCCTCAGCAATATCCCCCCCCCCCTTGAGCATTCCCTTGGGATTTGTTGATTGGCTAGTTGAAGCAAGCTTATTAAGGATGCAGAGCTTAGAGGTCTCCTGTGCCAGTCTGTCATGGCCTTACTTGTGTCTTTACCTGTCGCCCAGGTTCCTGACATCCACCTCATGTTCTACTATGCCCTATTCTCTACATCCTACTTTGAGTAGTCAGAAGCATGCCAGAGTCCCACTCCAGGGTCTGGTATCTATTTATTTGTCAGGTGCTGGGATGGGGCTTCTGAATCTCTTTTGTATCATGGACTGGATCACTCCCTTTAGCAGCTGAGTAAAAGTTATGGGTCACTTTTCAGAATAATGCTTTAAATACATAAAACAAAATACATGGTGTTACAAAAGAAATCAATCATCCTGAAATAGTTATATATATATATATATATATATAAAGTGTAGAACCTCACTCAGAAATCTGGGGAAATTACTCCAACAGGTAACCCAAAAGAATGGCATTAACTCCCAACTTGAAAGCGCATTGGATAGATCATAGTAGGAAGGATTCATTAGAATACAATAATACCAATAGACACCACAGCCTTAAACTGGATTCTTTTCTGGGACTTTCCTGCCTACTAAAGTAGGCCTTCTAGTATCTGTTAGAGCAGAATCACTCAAGTATATTTCAGATACATGGGAGTTAGGCAAACCCATCGATGATTTTTTAAACCCCTACCTTCTGACTTAGAATCAATACTGTGTACTGGTTCCAAGGCAGAAGAGTAGTAAGGGCTAGGCAATGGGGGTTAAGTGACTTGCCCAGAGTCACACAACCAAGAAGTGTCTGAGGCCAAATTTGAACCCAAGACTTTTTATCTTTTCCATTTGTAGGCCTGGCTCTCAGTCTACTGAGCCACCCAGCTGGCCCAACCTTGATAAATTTTAGATTTACTGTTGACACTGTGGAGACAACATAAAGAGATTATTATTTTCAGAGCAAAGCTGACTTCAAACCAAATTCAAACTCTTCCTTGTTAGCTGTCAACATTGGCAAGCCAATGAGCTCAGTTTCCTCCTTTATAAAATAAAAATAATGTCTACACTGCATCTTTCACAGCTTATTGAGCAGTATTTTGTAAACATTGCAGTTCTAAATAAATAGAATATTATGATAAAAAAGAAACCACTAATTCTGAAACATCATTTTATAAGTTGAATATTTTTCAAAATAAGTGTGGCAGTAGTAGGACAAGAGGGAGAGCGAAAGTGTTTTCTACAATGGAAAATGTCATTCTTCAGGATATAGTTCAGTTTCATAGCTCTGTTCTTCATCCCCGGGGAAAATGATCAGAGCACCTTCAGCCGCCTACTAGGAACTCAATCACAAGCTCCATCCAGATGCTATGCCAGAGTCTCAGTTCCCATTGTTTTTCCCACCCTCCCGCCCCCTTTCCTGAACAGCATATCCAAAAAAAGCAGCTAGCTGCTGCAGCTGACACAAATTGTGACCCTGATAGAGGGAGAACGCCAACTGAAGAGCAGATGGACGAGCTTCAAGACTCCCTGGGCTCAGCTCGGGCTGCGCATGCACCAGGATGATTCACAGGGGGTGATTATCACAGAGCCCAGATGCTGGCTCCACAGCTGCCGCCCGCCCAGAGTAGGCTCTTCTTTCTCAGTCCTATACTTTGTGCAGCGAGTTTGAAAGCACTTAATCCCTGCTGAGTATGGGTTGGTTGGTTTGTTGTATGGTTAAACAGTTGTGTAATGATTACAGTTCTTGTATAATAAATTGGGATTAACAAGAATGAGAAACACTCTGATGGTGAGCAGTGATCTCTAAACTTTTTGGTCACATGTATCACCAATTCACTTATTTTTAAGGGATGAACATATAATTCAGTATCTATTGTATGCATTATACAATTAATTTTTTTTCATTTGGTTAAAATTAAATATTCTTAAAACACGTGTAAAATCTATATTAGATTGCTTGCCATATTGGAGGGGCGAGGAGGGGAAGAAGGAGGGAATTTGAAACTCCATTTTTTAAAACTTGTTTTTACATGTAATTGGAGGGAAATAAAGTATGTTATCTTAGAGTTAATAGGGAGCCACTGAAGTTTATTGAGTTGTAGAGTTACATTGTCAGATCTGCCCTTTGAGGGAAAAAAATCAGGAGACAAATTAAAAGTTATTTAATAATACAGGTGAGAGAAGAATAGGGCTTGAAATGGGGCAGTAGCTGAGTGAGTGCACAACTGATGATAGCTTCTATTAGAATTGACTAGATTTGCCTATCAAATGAGATGAGATATGTGGAGATGGGGAGAAGAAAAATGAGCAGTCAAAGATGTTAATAGCTGAGGTTGTGAGAACTGGGAGGACAAAAAAGCATGGTGGTGACCTTGACTGTAATGGGAAAGTCTGAGAGGTAGAAAAGGAAAGATAACAAACATCCTAAGAATTGTGATACAGATCATAGTTCATCCATGCCAGCTCCTTATTATGACTCACTAAGTTCCATCCAAAATGAAAAAGGTAAAAATCAGGACTCTCATATACCATTCACTGCCTCCAAATTTGGCAACCACCCTTTGAGGAATGACTACAAAAGTCACAGAGTAATATGGGGGTAGAGTATGGTATGGAAATTTCCCATTGTCCCCTGCCTAACTGCTATAGGTTTCCAGGTTGTTTAGGTTAGATAATAATTTTCCTGGGTACTAGATGGCACAGTGTATAGTGTGCCAGGATTGGAGTCTGGAAGACAATTTCTTGCGTTTAAATCTAGCCTGTGACATTTACAAGCTGTGTAACCCTGAGCAAGCCACTTAATCCTGTTTGCCTCAGTTTCCTCATCTCTAAAATAAGCTATAGAAGTAAATGGCAAGCCACTCCAGTATCTTTGCCAAGAAAACCACAAATGGAGTCACAAAGAGCTGGGCATGACTGGAACAATTAAACCACAATAAATAAGCTCCCTAGGAGCCAACACCAGGCTCAGATGGTGGGAAGCCTTGAGAATTTTACATAGCAAAGGGAAGAGACTGTGAGAGGGGGAAGAGTAGAAATAAATCCTAAGATTAGCTGTTGCCAGGTGAATGGTTTGCAAACTGTCTTCCTGTCTTCCAATCAGTGGATCATACACATACAAGTTGATCTGCCCTCATGTGATGGCATAAACCTCTTGGGCATGCCAGGTCTTCCTCAGTGAAGAGCATTGGTGTAATGAATAGAATACCCTGACCCTGACACATACTCACTATGAGACCTCAAAGAAGTCACTTAATACCTCAGTATTCTAGTCAATTCTTTAAGGTATAGAAGGTAATTCTGTAAGATAGAGTGAAGTTAAAATTATAGGTTAGCACCTTTCAAAAATAGCAAAAACAAGAAAATAAAGACAGTGGTTTCTGAGAAAATAATAGAATTTTCAGTGAGTTATACAATTTTAAGGCCCAATAGATGGATAGGATAATCTTAGCTACTTGTTTGAGGTCTTCAGCTCCTGAGTTGTCACTTTTGATTTTACCTACCTAGTACTTTCTTACCTCATCAATATCTTCTTACTTTTTTGGCACCTTGACAATCACAACTTCTCTTCCACTGTCTAAAAGAGATCTTATTTGTCTTATCAACTTCTTTTTCCTTCATTTTCTATGGCTTATTCCCTTCTGTTTTTCCTCTAGTTCTCCTACTCATTTAGGTTGAGTCCTGGCTATTGCTCTTGCTCATGTTCCTTGGGTTCTTCTCTTTTTTTCTTCCTCTTTCAACTAGGTTCTTTCTGCTTAAATCCTCTTTCTTCTCCTTGAATCTAGTCTATCATTGCTTGTTTTTTTCTACTTCTTCAGTTTCTCACTAAGTCCCCCCAAAATTATCCCACTCAACCTCCAAACTATCTTAAGGCCTTTTCACCATTACTAAACTAAAGTTAAATCTCAAGGCCTCCAAGGACCTATTTTTTCTCTCCATGCAAACCCTCTTACCTGAACCTTTAAATGCAGTACCCTTTCTACTTACTAAACTGACTGTTGTTGAAGGGATTTTTTAAGATGAACTAACTGGATCCTAGAGCTCTCTTTCAAAACTGAATTACCCTAAGTGGATCTTCACATTTTTCCCTAAGTGTCAGGCAAATGAATTTGGGATAATTACGTAAATATGAAACATACTATGCACATGTATGAGATTGCAATGACTCCTATGGAATTGGACTTCAGATGTTACCTAATCTATATTGTATAAAAATGGAGATTTGAACCCCAGTCTTTAATCCCCAGAAGTCCTTGGAACTTCCCAGAATGCCCTATAATCTCACCTGAGTCCTAACCTGAGCTGAGAACACAATTTGTATTTAAACTGACTGTACCACCTACTTGGGCTCTTCTGCTTCCGCTTCTAAGCACATGCGTCTCTCTACAATGCAGGCAAGATGTAGTGAGTAGGTTGCAAGTGCTTTTCTTATTGTATTTCTTTATTTCTTAATTCTAATAATCTTTAATAAACCTCTAAAATATAATAATTTTAGTAGAGAAACTAATTTAATTGTTCCAGTTAATGGTGACCAAACAGGGAAACCTCTCAATTAAAAAAAAAAAAAGATAGCCTAGATGATGATTTCTAAGCCATGTTTATCCAAGGCTTTTTTTTTTAGCAAGCCTCTTGACTCATATTGCTCCTGCCTGAAATCCAGACCCAGATTGTGCTCACCTGGTCCCAGCCCTGCCCACCCCACCTCGACTCCAGCTCAGGCTCCTGCTCCTGGGCTCTCTCTCTATAACTCACCTGACCCAGCTGATCCCAGGCCCCAGAAACTCTGGCCTCAGACCCATATGGCTCATCACCCCAGGCCCAGCCCCAGGACCCAAGCTTCTGGTAGCAGACCCAATTTCTTCAGGATCAAAAACCAGCTGGTAAAAACGTGGGTGATTTTTCCTTAGGCTATGATTAGCCTCCACGTGGCAAGGAACAGGAGGCACAGGGGGGAAGAAAGAGGAGAAGGAAGAGACTTTTCTAAACAGGAAGTTACAAGCATGACTGCTTTACAAGAATATCTTTTGAGTGCACTGATTCTGTTACTTCAGGGGAAAAATTCACCTCCCTGCAGCTCTTTAGCCAACTTTGAGATTCCTAAAATCCATCCTTACTATTGGGGGGCGGGGGGGAGCTCAGTGGCTCAGTGGATTGAGAGCCAGGCATAGAGACGGGAGGTCCTGGGTTGAAATCTGGCCTGAGACACTTCCTGGTGGTGTGGTCCTGGGCAGGTTATTTAACCCCCATTGCCTACCCCTTACCAATTTTCTGCCTTCTGACAATAGGCATCTAAATGGATAATTAAAAAAAAAAAACAAGGAACTTTAAAGAGACTGGAGGTTATATTTTTAAGACATTTCAGACTCCAGTGTTTTATAAAAAAAAAAAATCTCTATATTCTATTGCATTTTGCTGATTGTTTTGTTTAAGATTTAACTTTGTGATTTTAAGTTCATATATTAATGTATTCAATACTATTCTGTTACATTGAATCCATTGCACAGGACCAAAGAAACCAATCCAGGAAGGACTGATGGACTTCTAAGCCAATACAAAGGACTTGAACCTAGTGTGAAGACTCAAGGTTGTGATGCTTAACATATGTTAAGACGAAGGCCTTCCTTGTATCCACACTCTTTGTGAGTGAACAGAAAAGAATCCCAAACGTGGCTCCTAACCTAGCTCCTATAATCTAGTCCATTTTCTGTCTTTCATAGTGTGGCAAACTTTCTGTAGTCCTGGCTACTGACTGAGTAAATGCTTACTTGCTTATATCATTTTAATTGGGCCCTGATTCAAGGACCTGTTATAGATTTATTTTTCCTTTACTTAGAATTTTTACACATAAGACTTTGATAGTCTATATTTCATCCAGAAATTATCTTTTTTATTTGGATTTTTCTGATGTCTTTTTCATTTCTCTTGCCAATTGATTCATATACCTCATAACTCAGCCATGCATCCCTAAATGATCCCTGTGTTTTTTCAATCACCCTTTTCAAGGGGGGGGGATGTAAAAATATTATTTTAAATTGAAAAGTTTAAATTCCTTTTGAGAAGAATTTTAGGTTAAGAAACATGCTACCTCTCTGAATCCAGAAACTGAACTGTTTGGAGAAGACACCATGAAGATGCCTCCAGACCACAAGCTATCCGAGAAGATCAAGAACTTTGGGGGTAGTTGATTGAACATTTATTTGTATTTATACTTTCATACAGCCAAAGGGGACTGCCCCCTAACTTGTTTTTTGTCAATACATCTAGCAATTATTGGTTTTGTTCTTTTTTCCTCTTATCCTCAAATTACTGTAATCTTATGTTGATTATGTTTTCATGATCATTTTGGGGGAAACTTTTCCAAATAATGATCAAAGGGGGAGTGTAAAAATGGAGATTTTGAACCCCAGACTTCAATCCCCAGAAGTCCTTGGCACTTCCCAGAGTGCCCTATAATCTCACCTGGGCCAAGAACACAATTTGTATTTAAACTGTCAGTACCGCCTAGTTGGTCTCTCTTCTTCCACTTCTAAGCACAGGCAGGAAAGATGTCAGTGGCTGTGAATGGGCTATGTGCCCTAGGCATGTGCTTTCTTATTTTGTATTTCCTTTATCCTTGATTTCTAATAATCTTTAATAAACCTCTAAAAATATAATACTTTTAGTAGAGAAACTAATTTAACTGTTACAATTGTATGACTTTACTTGACATTTTAAGGCTGCTATGAAAAAAAGAGAATCACAGGCCCCAATACATCAGAATTAGAAGTTGTACTTATGAAATTCATCTAAAACATATATAAATTATACTAACAGATAGTCATCTTCCAAGAAGAGTTAAAATTTGTTTTGACAAAAGACACTAAAACAAAATTTCTTTTTTAGTAAAAGAGTCATTGAAATGAGATCCCTGAGTTCTAATTCCAGACCTCCCAATGGTATAAGATGAAGCATCACAGAATCTAGTTCTGGAAGGTACTTTGAAGATACAATATATAGTCCAACCCCCTCATTTTACAGATGAGAAAGCTACCACAAGATAGCTTCACTTCACACTTCTGAAATTCTCACTCATCATTTTCCTCACAACAATGTACATTTGAATATCCTCTTTTTAAGGAAGATCTTGCCACACTGTAATGAAAGCTATATATAAATATGAAATGTTATGTAGATTTTGCAATCCAAAGTTTATTTTCAATTCTGAGGATGAATTCATTCCTAAAGTCTCTGTACAAATGTTTGAGACTAAAAGAAATTCTACAATATATCTTCCAAGCAGTCCTTTAAAAAAATTGTGTCTCAAAAAGCATATTTTTTATCTGAGACCATTTTTTATATTACCTTACCTGATTTACCTTGGAAAACTTCAAAGATTACTGGTATTTTTCCACTATGGCAATAGAACATATTACTGTAATAAATTCTTCATATCCCTCAGGGCCTCTTGAATAGTTTACTGTCAAGAATGATGACTAGGGGGGGAAATAAGATTTTTCTTTCTATGGCAAAGTATGTACAACTGACTACCAACAAATAGGCTTAGGCTTTGCACGTACAGAGACTTTGTGAGACAAACAGTGTGTTGTTCCTCCTATCTCTTGCTCCCTAGGCATATTGTGCATTTTTTAAAAATTAATGTCAAGCATATCCTTTTATTCATTGTCTTGTCAAAGCAAAAGACTGGGTATCTCTCTGCTTTAAAGTGCCTTGCTAACTTAACTCTAATAATAGTTAAGAACAACACTTTCAGATCTCTCCAACCAAAGAAACTAATATGTAGTCCACAAACATCAACCTTTGGGATTTGTATTGAAAACTAATAATCAAGATAAAACCATTAGATTAAGTTATATTTCTGTTGGCAGATATAAAAAGTCTCAGAGGCCAGTTTACTATATATACTGTATAAAAATTAGTAGTTAATAATTTGTGTTACTTTATTCCAAATCCTTAATGCTTTTAGAGTATTTTTCCTCAATATTACTGTTTTCTAAAATTATATTGTCCTTTGAAAGATATAGTTCTCATCTATTGAAATTATCTGAGACATGTAAAAGCAGTTTCCATAATCAAATTCGCTCATTATATATTTTTATCACTTTTTCAAATTGGCAACATGAAGGTATGCCTAATGAATCCATCTAATACAGTCAGAGCTAACACATTCAAATTCTAGATTCAGTATAATCTGTATTCAAATCTGACCTTTGATAAAAACTAGTTATGTGACCTTGGGTATATCACTTAACCCCAAAGGCCTCCCAGATAATTCCCAAAAGCTATGATTTGGAGAACAGTTACTCTCCCAAGAACCTTCTCACAACCCTCGTATGGATTGGAGAGAGAATATATATAGCCCTACTGCCTGCCATTGTGGCTTCGGAGTCCCAATCAGTGGGCCTCTTATTTATTATAAAAAATCTGTCAGTTATATTTAATCTTTTAAAATATAAATTTTTTTCACATCTTTTGTTTTCATAACATAAAATTTTCTCTTACATCTCCTCTTTTCCCACTTCAGAGAATTCTCCCTTATAATAAAAATTATTTTTAAAGAAAAAAAGAAGAAAAAAGTTTGTTGTTTTTTAATGGTAAAGATGCCCTTTTAATAGGAGTACTATGAATAGATTAAGGGAAATAGAGCATTTTATTTAGCTTGTATATTACTTGTATCACAGTGCTATGAACAACTACCTTCAGAGTTCAGACCAGAATCATAATTGACATAACATCAAAATTCATTTGCCAAATTTCAAATGTGTTTTGGAATAAATCTGCCCATCTTCATCCTAAGAAGTTCTACTGCCTCTTTTCCCATGAAGGCACTTATGCAAAGCATAATTTCTCCTTATGTTAGCTATTTGATGGCTTTGCTGTTTTTTGAGATACTCTTCAGAAAGAGAAGGTAGATGGCTGATAATAATGTCAAAACTATGTGGAGTAAACTTTTGGGGAAAATTTAAAGAATTGTCACAATTGTCATAAAAAAACTTCTCTTCATATACAACAAATATTTTGTCATGTTACAAGATATATACTGAAAAGTCTTCACCATTCAACTCCTTCAATTTCTGGCAAACACTGGGGGCACTGCTATGTGCTATTCCACTGTACAGTGAAAAAAAAATCTAATAGTATATGCAATGTTCCACATCTACAGACTTCCACCATCATTACCACCACTACAAATGATTGGAAGGTGGACACCATTGCCTCTTAAACATGAAATATTTGCTTAATAATAAGACAAAACCAAGAATAATCACAACTTTTATTCAATAAAAATCAGAGCAGTGATAATCAAATATTTATTAATATAAGACAAGAGAAGAAAAACTAAGGTCCCCATCTCAGCCTATAAATATGTAGAGAAGGTTTTAAAATCATTGATCCTTGCAAAGAGAAGTCTGTAACAAGAGTCATGGGCAAAACTATTTTTCTTCTATCTGTTCCTCTTCTGCTTCTTATATAGCTCTCCTAATGAACAAAGCCACTTCTCTTATACCATCAGATCAACTAAGATTTGACAAATTCTTTTGGCACACAGCCACCCTTGGCAGAATGTTGAGAAAGTATTGTTGACTCTTTTAGTGACAAATATGTTCCATTAAATTGGAAAACTTCTAAGTTCCTCAGATATGCTCTAAGTTTCTGAGGAGTTTTTCCTTAAGTGGTAGATGATGATAGGGTCATGAAACCTACCCCCAGACAGATCTCCAGATCATAAAAGATTTAGTTTTGTCCAACGAGCTCTCAGAAATCCAAGTCTCTTCTCCCCACACCAAAAAAAAAAAAAAAAAAGTCAGATTGCAAAGCTACTTTCCATTCTCTGTTTCTTTCTCTCAAATCAGAGAAGGCAGTACAGAACAAGCTAATCACCTCAGAGGTTTCTTGTTTTAGAGATTTCTCTAGGCTTTAAAGGGCACTAGAGAATAATAATCCTGGAGAGCTCTCCACACAGCAGTAGGGTTGAGTTCTTTTCCAATATCTAGTCATCTCTAAGCAAAGGAATGCCTATTTTTCAATGAGTACAATTCTCAATACAATCATAGGAAAGCCTTCTTGTCAGTTCAGCTGGTGTCACCTTATATATTGTGCCATCTGTAGTCAGTTTTCCTCCTAGATTCCTATATCTTCTGTCTCCGAGTTGTCCTGCATTCATATTCTTTCTTTTCTCGTCTTCAATTCTTTTTTCTGTCAGTTTTATCTTACAATATCCTCCATCATCCTATAACTTTGAATGCTTCATAAGCAGTAACTCATCTCCAATTTATGATATGAAACTCAACATTTCCATCTTTCTGTTTTGTATGAACTCAGATGCCCTCATAAAATCTTTCCATTGAATCCATACAGATATCCAATTTACAAGTTTTCTTATAACTATTAAAACTTTAAAAATAATTAGATGTGAAAGAACTAGTGGACCATTATGATATCCTTCAGCCATTTATTTTCTTAGTCTTTATTCTTCTTTAAATGGATCATCTCAGATTCATCTGAGGGAGATTTTTTTGGCTTAGTTTGGTTTAGGTTTTTTTTTTTTATCTAGTCATTACAATAGTTTAGGTTTGTTGAACATTTAATCTTAATATCTGTAAGGCTGTGTTCCATTTTTTTCTTCACATTTCCTTGTGAAAAATTTTTTCAGCCTTCTTTCAGCAAGGATCTTGTTCACATACAAGAAAAACAGTGAGACAGACAGACAGATCATGAATTATACACTTGTTTTGAATGGTGTTTCTCTTTCTATTATGGACTCCTGGTTTTTTATTACTTTGTGGAAATGCTATTGATTTTTGCAGATTAATCATGCTATTTTTCCAAGTTATTCATAATCTCAATCATTGGAGGCTCTTTGAAAAAATTTTGGGGTTTCTTAGTCATCCTTTCTGTAAATAGTGTCTTTCAAGTCAAAATTTATGCTTTCAATTTCCTTCTCCAATCCAGTTGCTATCAGCAGAATTTTTAGATTGTGTCAAAAAAATAGTGAGGAGAAAGACCATCATTGCTTTGCCCCTCTATTCTTTGAAAGATTGCAATGTTTCTTAGTTGAAAACACTGACTCTTATAATTAAATATAGACATTTTACAACATGAAAAATGCCTTTTCAGTATTAGCACTTTTTAGAGTTTTTACAGGAATTACTTTTTTTCAAAAATTCTTTCTGTAACTGTTGAAATAACCTTATAGATTTGGTTTTGTTTTATAATAATTGTATTATTTTTAATTACCTTTATACCTATTATGTAGATCTTAATCATAGTGATGCATGTTTGTGTTTAGAAATGTCACTGACAAAATTATATTTATACTTAAAAATTATATAAATTAGAAATTACAAATCATACAAATTTCAAATCTATACAAATTCAATATAACCTATCTTTGCATCTATAGTATAAATCTAATTGGCATGTATCTATGTGGTGATATTCTGTCTATACCTATATGCATGTCTATATGTATGTATATATGTACCACAAAGTTGATTTATACTATAGAGGCATAGATAGTAACACATACATATATAAACATATGTACATTGTTACAATCTTTTCTGCTTATGTTTATTTTAGAAATTTCTCTGCAACTATTCACTTATGACATTAATTTGCTTAATCTCTCCCTGGTTTATGTGTCAAGGTCATGTTTTTAAAAAAAAAGAGTTTGGTAGACTGCTTTCTCCATTTTTGAGAATAATTAACATAACAGATATTAGCTGCTCTTTAAATGTTGGTAAAATTCATGTTATTGCATCTGGAGATGAGCTTTTTTGTTGTTCATGGGTTTTTTTTTCCCTTCCATAATTCCATGATGGTTTTCTTAGTTTTCATTTTATGGGGCTATTTTCATGTTCTATTCATTTATTTTATATTTTCTGTAGATAAACATCCATTTTCTTCAAAGTTTCAGTTTTACTAGCAGATAATTTTAAGAGACCACAGACAAGAGTTGTGTCAGATGAATGGGTGGAAATGGATTCTGATATGCATAATAGAAAGAGACTTCCAAATCAGTCAAATCACAGGTCCATATGAGAATCCTGGGTATGGTATTCAGAGGTTGGCCTTTTTTTAAGTTTCTTAATTTTAATTTATCTAGTACATTTCAAATATATTATGCCACCTCCATGTGGCATACTTACATATCAATATGACTTACATATCAAAATCATTGTAGGCATTGTCATTGTATTATATTTGCCCTCTTGTGCTCTGCTCTTAGATAATTAGTTTTTCACCATTTTATTTTGTAATTGCTCAGTCATTTCAGTCACATCTAACTTTTCAAGACTTCATTTTGGGATCTTCCTGTCAAGGATTCTAGAATACTTTCCCATTTCCTTTTCTGGATTATTTTCCAGATGAGAAACTATGGTCAATAGGAAGTTATTTAGTTCAGTTTGGGCATTTTACTAAAGATTAACCTAGAGTTACAGAGAGAGACAGTGACTCCATGACTTGGCCATGGTCATAGAGAAATGATCATTCAATTCTAAAACTAAGGATGAGGGACTAATGTTGAAAAAAGCTATCTACCACCATAGGAACTAAGCACACCATTCTTCATTTACTTCCTCCATGACATTTTCTTTAGTGTAGACAATTTATGCCTTCTTTCACAATAGCATGAACATGGAAATATGTATTACATAATAACACATGTACAACCTACATCATACTTATCACTTGCCATCTTGGGAAGGGGGTAGGGGTGTGAGAGAGGGAAAGAACATGGATTGCAAAATATCAGAAAAAGATTTTTAAAATTGTATCAATATGTAATATGAAAAAAAATAAAAATGAAAGTGAGATAAGGTGAAATCATAGACTAAATTTCCAAGATTGTTAAAACTAATAGGAACTTTAGAAACTACCTTATCCTACCCCTTAATTTTAGAGTCCTAGAATTAGTATCAAAGTAGGGAATAGAGTCCAGAATTTTATTGCTAATGAGATGTTCTTTCAACCAAGTTGTTGACATTTGAACCTCCTCCCTGCACAGTTGGTAGGTACTAGGGGAAAGAAACACCAGCATTTCCAGAATAGCAGCTCTTGGCTTCATTAATCCGGATGAGCAACTGAATAGGAAGGGAGGAACCAAATCTTTCCGTATATACATTGGCCCTGAGCTTCCCTTACTCTTTTTATTAAAAAAGCTTGAAGAAAGAAAAACAAAACTAAGCATGGAAGACTGCAACCATCTCAGGACAGCTTGAAAATCCCCAAATGATGAAGTTCTGAAAGTTCTGGTTCTAGTATTGAGGAAACAGAGAACTACATAACATATCATGACCTCTCAGTAGTGTCTGGACCTGCTTGAAAGGCCTACTTCTCTCTAGACTGATAAAGGACATGATGCCCATTACTCATCCTACTACTGGCCACCTGGCAGTTGTGCTTCCCTCTCTGTGAGAAGAATAAGTTACCCATTCACCAACTGGCATTGAGGAAACCCCTTCTTCAGACCATGGATAGGACCAGTATTAGGCACTTAGTTGTTGCTTCTGCATAAAAACAGGAAAATGTAAATTATATGGATTAATATGCTTAGTGATTTAAAACATTTTTTACACATAATCAGTCTTTTCACGTATTTTCTCATGGAAAACAGAGAAGAATGAATTACAAGGTTGAAAGGTCAGTGGGGGCACAGGGCTGGACTGGATTCTAATTAGATTAGAAAATGGAAGAAGTCTTGGCAGTTAGAAAAATAAAGAATCTGAGGAAAATAATACATTTGACTGACTGGTATTCATAGCTGGCATGCTTGAAAGTAGCAAAATGTACAATGAAATTGGACCTAAAAGAAAGTTTATACCATTGATTTCGGGGAGTAAATAATTAATAAGATGGTTATAGTCCTCTGTGCTTTTGTTTTATGCTTTCTTCCATTAAATTAAGAATAGTTGTTTAATTAAAGATGTTTGTACCTTGAAAAGGTTTATTTGCTATCTAATTGGTTGCAGCAATAACTTCAACTGTCCAAATTGCTGTGTGGGATTCTAAGGTTTTATTATTCCATTGATATCCTCAAAATACAAATGGTCATAATGTACTTATAAAACAAAAATATAATGAGTTCCAGAAGATGTATTTTAACATAAAATGCATGAGGTGGTGATTAAA
Source organism: Monodelphis domestica (assembly GCF_027887165.1). Classification (NCBI taxonomy): domain Eukaryota; kingdom Metazoa; phylum Chordata; class Mammalia; order Didelphimorphia; family Didelphidae; genus Monodelphis; species Monodelphis domestica. Next base: position 355,803,037 of record NC_077228.1, read on the forward strand.
GCCATAGAAAGAACGATGATTTGGTAATATAAAATTCTAAAAGTATGTAATATCATACATTATTTAAAAAGGTATTTTAATAATTTTTACTATTTGAGTCACATTAGAAAATGAAAAAATACATTCACTTCACCTTAAAGCATCCAGCAATAGTCTGGAAAATATTTTGGAAGCTTCTAATCCTCATTTGCTACATGGCAGAGGTAGTTAGAGTGCCAGACCTAGAAACAGAAAGACCTGAATTCAAATGTAGCATCGGATACTTACTGTGTAACCCTGGGCAAGTCACTTAACCTCTGCCTACCTTAATTTCCTAAATATTAAATGGAAATAATAATAGCACCTACCTCCTAGTGTTGTAAAGATCAAATGAGGTAATATTTGTAAAGAACTTAGCCTTGTACATAGCAAATATTTTTCCTCATTCTATAAATAATATTTTTATGATAGAACTGAATTCCTTATTGAAAAAATCTGAATCCTCTACTGAGGGTCTTCTGTTTTTGTTCCTTTTGTCCTCCTAGACCAAATTCAAAGAATCAAGTTTGTTTCTCTGTTCTTGTTTTAATAACTATCATCACCACTAGAAAGTTCTATTTTAGAAAATTATTCTAGAAATTTATTCCATCATACCTTCTAAGTTGGTCACAAGTTTCATTACAATCAAAATTTAAGATTGCCTAAATCTTATATTTTTTGCAAGTAAGGAAAGAAATCTACTTCCCAAAAGTGTCATTCCTACTTTTTTAAAGTGTCACACTCATGATTCTGAATCTGACAGGATCGATGAGGTCTTTTCAGTAAGATTTTTCACTTGAAAACTTTACAAAAGTAAATTTTGATTCTTTCCTATTAGTTGATCACTAAGATCCCTTCCAGTTCTTAATCCTATGGTCCTTTGCTTCAAAGCTGGTGTACCTTCTAGAATTTCCCATTAACAAGGGATTTCTACAACTATGTTACAAAACTCAGAAGGTCTGATTTCAGCTGAGTTCAATTAAAATTTCCTCACCTTTCCCATCTAACCCATCTGTCAACTCCATCTGCTTACATATTCAAAATGGATGAATCATTTGTCCACATCAATTTGACCAGGAAAACATACCAGACCCTTATAATTTTATAATATTAATCAATCAACAAGAATTTATTGTGTACTCCATGCTAAGTGCTAGACATACAAATAAAAACAACAAAATACCTGACCTCAAGGAGCTTATATTCTAAAAGTGGAAACAATACATGCTTACATAAAGATGGAGAAATAAGTGGACAGACAGACAGACAGGGATAGTTGGATGGATGATATAGATTTGTGTGTAAATGTACATATGTATGTGAACAAATGTGTTCACATACATATACACACATATATATTACATATATACATACACAAGTTAATGAGGGTTAACTATCAATATTCACTGCATACAAACAAAATACAATTTATAACTGCACACACATTCCAGATATAAAAAATTATAAACTCTATTTCCATCAACTGTTAGGGAAAAACAATTTCATTCTAGTTCATAAATTTCTAGTAGGAAACAGCTAAGGCTCATATCATATTCATTCTTGGTGCACAACTATGGTGTCACTCACATAGAGATAATTTCAAGGTTTATCTCAATGAACAAACATTTGGACTGGCATGATAGGAGCATTAGAATATAAATCAGAATATCAACTGTACCACTAATTTGTGGTATAATTTTGGATACATTACAATTTCTCTAGACATCATATGTAAAATCAGGAAGCTTAACAAGAGGATATCAAAGGTTAATTTTAGTTCTTACTGATTGTAAGAAAATAATTCCATATAGACCAATGATTTCTAGTATTTTTTGTTCCTTCAACCTGTTTCAACAAATAAAAATATATTGTGAGCCCCAAGACAATTTCATCTACACAGCACTTATGATTTTCTTTTAGATTTATTCATTAAGTACTTACAATAGCTACAATAACCTTGTCCAAAAAGGCTCCCAATTTAAATTTACATTATATAATTTTAAAATATGAACTTTTATTCTTTCTATAATTATGGAAGTTCTAAATATAAAATTATGAAGTGTAATTATAAAATAATTACAAATATATTATGTGGGACATTCTGTAAGGATGAAAGTAACCAGTAATCACAAAATAAAGAATATTAACATGAAGTCTTGCAGATAATAGTTACTATTAAATGCCATGATGCAATTAAATATTATATAACCATATAAATATAGAAAAAGACTAGTAAAATAAAGTTAATATGAAATCCTACAGATAATATTACTATTTACTAGTTATTTCTAATTTTTATAGTAACTTTTCTGTAAGACTTCATATTAAATCTCTTTATTTTGTGATTTTTGTGAACTATATATGCAATTTTAATTAAATAAATTATGTCATGTAAGATGCTTAGCATAAAAATACAATAACTACAAGTAAACTTAATTTCAATGTTGAACATTTTTATGTAACAAAAGTCTGAAATATTTGGCTCAATGCCAGATGAATTCCAATTTAAATCTGGTTCCACATTGTGATTATGTATGTATTTTGAGTGTACCCAAGTAAAATGAAAATGCTTCCTCATACAAATATGTAGTAGAAACTGATTGGATCATTTCACAAGTTCTTGTGCTGAAAGATGGAAATTCATTATTTTTTTTTTTATTTTAAGCCATCTAACCTAACCAGTCAATAAAAATGAATAGCTTATCAAAATGTTTTTTCTTTACTGGATTATGATTACTACTTTATTAAGTTTAATTAGTTTATGTTAACTTTGAACTTAAAGTTCAATTTCTTATGTTATTTCATTTTGGACAGCATACACACCAATCTCTATTTAAAAAAAAAAAAGAGGATATCTCCAGATATGGCTTTCTTCTTTTCACTAGCATACTGATCACACTCTCACCAAAACTCTATTATATGATTGACCAAAGTTGCCAATGAGTTCATTTGAAAATCCTCCAGGCAAATATAGTAAGTAGAGAGCTTTAAATTTAAAAATAGTCTTATTACCACAATGGTTGGGTAGTATAATTATTATTGTCACAGGACATCTGTGAAGGCTAAAAGATTGCACATGCCCAATGATCATGGTATTCAAACATTCTTACATTCATGTTGCAAGAATGTTAACATTCAAAATGCCTTCATCATATTATTACCAAGCTGATTAGGATCAATTAAAGGGTAGCAGAGAAAAGTGAAGGAGCTGCAGCATGCAAATGATGGAATCTACATGTATTTGAAGTCTTCAGTAGTTTATTCTAAAATGTCAAATCCTTGTGGTGATTTGGAAATAATATAACAGGTTGAGAAACTGCAAGAACTCATTACACTTAGTAGGAAGCTGTTAGAGTTTGACATAATTGCTGTACTAATACCAAAATCATAATCATGAGGAATTCAAATTTTTACAAAAACAAATATATAATTTTCAAATCTGCACATGCTTGTGTCATGAAGGGAAAAATACTTATTTGTATAATAATTGCTGCTTAAGGTGCCATTAAGTTTTTTTTCATGTGTACCCCTTGAATCATCATCACAAAACTGTAAGTTTTATAACCACTAAATAGAAATTGCTCATTCAAAGTGTATAAGTCCTTTGAATAGCAATAAAATTCAGTAGCTAGAAAATGAAGTAGCATCTTTCATTTAAATATATCATAAGGAAATCCCACAAACCATACTCATAATTTCCCTGTCTGATTCTTGTCAACTCCTACATTTGGAGCACTAGGGATGACTTCTGGCCATATATGATGTGTATTCTCTTTCATTTATGTGAAATAATGAAGAGATCCCTAATATGCTGCTAAAACAAAAGAAGAAATATGTCAGTAAATGTACAAAAGAGATTGGCCTATCTTTCCATCACAATCTCCCATTCTAACAGTGCAACCAGAAACAGGAGGACTCCCTCAAGGTGGCTAAGTGATAGAATGGAAAGAATGTTCAGCCAGATGTCAGAAAGAACTGAGTTCAAATGTGACCCAAGACACTTTATTAAAGTATGGCTCTGACCAATCATAGAAATTACCAGAAGACACCAGAAAGAAAAAAAATTTAAATACTAATTAACCACACTCAGGGTACATAAAATGTGGCAACTACCACCATATAGGAGCAGAGAACATGGAAGTAAATATTATAAGAAGCAGGTGATATAAGCATATAACCAGAATTACTTCACCAAGAAACTGGAAATTAATCTACAAGGGGAAAAATAACATTTAATTAAAGACTGGAAAAAAGGATTTCAAATAAGGTTATTCCCAAAAGAAGAGGCGAACCGCAATGTCTTAGTCAAAGGAAAGTACAAGGGTCCCTGCATATGACCTCAAATAAAGGGGAGGGCCAGATAAAGGATAGCTCGCTTGTGGCAAAGAAAGATTTTAAGACAACATAATTCGCAAACATTCAGACTAAACTATTATCAAAAAGGAAATTTAAAATAAAAATATGGGAGTCAAAGGAGAAAAGTAAAAGGCACATATAAGTGAACTGTCAAAAGACATTTAATAAAGATGTTCTTACATTCTAAGGGAGGGGGCGATGTCTCCAGGGGTCATAGAGGTTGTCAAATGGGAAAAAATACATCCAGTGATTTTCCTAAGTTTTGATGATGTAGAGAAAAATATACATAGAAGGGGAAATGGGAGAAAGAAGGGAAGGGGGAGGTATTATATAATTGGGCTGTGTGTAAAAAGTCTATACAAATGTAGAAAGAGGGGGATGAACAGTCATCACTTGGATATCACTTTTATCTAGACTAGTCAGAAGAGAACAAAATATGCACACAAATAAATTCACACACATGCACACAGAGTTTCTGGTAAAAAATACAATAAGGATAGAGGAAGAAATAAAAGAGAGGAAAAGAGAAAGAAAGAAAGAAAGAAAGAAAGAAAGAAAGAAAGAAAGAAAGAAAGAAAGAAAGAAAGAAAGAAAGAAAGAAAGAAAGAAAGAAAGAAAGAAAGAAAGAAAGAAAGAAAGAAAGAAAGAAAGAAAGAAAGAAAGAAAGAAAGAAGAAAGGAAGAAAGAAAGGAAGAAGAAAGAAAGAAAGGAAGAAAGAAAGGAAGAAAGAAAGGAAGGAAGAAAGGAAGGAAGGAAGGAAGGAAGGAAGGAAGGAAGAAAGAAAGGAAGAAAGAAAGAAAGAAAGAAAGAAAGAAAGAAAGAAAGAAAGAAAGAAAGAAAGAAAGAAAGAAAGAAAGAAAGAAAGAAAGAAAGAAAGAAAGAAAGAAAGAAAGAAAGAAAGAAAAAGAAAGAAAGAAAGAAAGAAAGAAAGAAAGAAAGAAAGAAAGAAAGAAAGAAAGAAAGAAAGAAAGAAAGAAAGAAAGAAAGAAAGAAAGAAAGAAAGAAAGAAAGAAAGAAAGAAAGAAAGAAAGAAAGAGAGGGAGAGAGGGAGAGAGAGGAAGGAAGGAAAGAAGGAGTAAAGGAGGGAGGGAAGAAAAGGAAGGAAGAAAGAAAAATAATTTGCAATAGTCCAGAAGCAGAAAGCAAAGAAAGAAAAGGGTATAAGAGAATGAAATGGAAGGAAATACTCAATTAAGTATTATAATGATAATGAGAAAAGGAATAAAGTTACCCTCAAAAATAGAAGATAATAGAAAAAGGGGTGGAAAGAAAAATACAACAATATTTTGTTTATACAAAATACATTCTTATTCTTTTTTTCTTTCAGTGGATAGAGGAGAAGGGGAAATTAGTGTTTATTATTTTAAAAAATAATTTTTTAAAAAGATCATAGGTCAGCTGTGTGACCCCAGGCAAGTCACTTAACCCCCATTGCCTAGCCCTTATCATTCTTCCACCTTGGAACCAATACATAGTATTGATTCCAAGAGGGAAGTTAAGGGTTTAATAATAATAATAATAAATAAATAAATTTTAAAAATATCACAGGGAATAATGGTGAAGTGGTTAGGTGTTCCAAATTTATCTATAACTATACCATATGATTCATTTCTTGGAGGTCTCTATTAGAGCTATTATAAGATAATGCTAAAACCTATAGGATGAAAAATATATTGTAATTTCCCATGATTTTGAATGTTTCATATTAAATTCCTTTTTCTTGCTCCCAGGGGAATGTAGCATAGTGTTGTGGTTAGAGAATTATAATAATAATAAAAAAAAGATGGGTTCAATTCCCACCCCTGATACATGCTGGTGTTGTGACTCTGAGCAAATTGCTTAATCTCTCAGGGACTCAGTCAATTCTCTAAGATTGGAAGTTACAAAAAAGATACTGATATGCAAGGCATTCCTGATAATGAAGAAATTATTGGTCATGTAAAAAATGAATAAATAATAGGAAAAATGGAAGAAGTATGAGTTAAAAATTCTGTGAGGGAATTATTGGAGAGTTAAGGAAGACAGGTAAAATTGTCAAGAAATATCCTCTATGTTTAGGTTATCCACCACCATAGAAGCAACTGCAGACAGAATCTGAACGCAAATTGAAGCATGTCATTCTTCACTTTATTTCCTCCATGAATTTTTCTTTAGTATAAGTGATATGTGTCTATCACAACATGACAAACATGGAAATAGGTATTATATGATAACAATGTGCAAACTATATCATATTACCAGCCATCTTGGGGAGGGGAGGATAAGGATCACAAAATGTCAGAAGATATTATTTAAAAATATATCAACATGTAATCTGGAAAAAAAATTTAATGTTTGCTGAATTGGAAAAAAAAAAAGATTCCCTGAATTGGCATTGAGAAGGAATGAAAGTAGAAGCAGGTGTATGTAATATTAAAATCTGCTTCTTCCCTGAAAAACACCTGGGCTCTTTAGCTAATGAACAATACAACAGCTTCATGTCCTTTAATTAATTTTATTTTTCAGTTACCTACTGTTATTTGTACCCAAATCAAAGTCTGTAGTTGGAGCAATCTCCCATCTGGGTTTTGAGTACTTTAGAAATACTAAATATGTACTTGTGGAGGTATGTGAATCAGTGGTAGGGAAAAGAGGATGATGTGACCATAAAAGCTGAAATCAACTAACATGAATGTCCTTCCCAAATGGAATTTTGCCATGAAATCAGAAGAAAGAGAAGAGAGTACAGGGTCTCTGTAGGCTGGGATTCCAATAGCTCCTTGTGTTTGCAAATCTCTTATGGTTTCTGGCTCTAAATGTCTACTACAGGATCCCTATATTTAGTCATACATTTGCTTTGTGTAAGAGGATTGGCAAATTAAGACTACAAACTCAAGTTTCAGATAATAAATATTTTAATGTATTTGTTCTTTGTACATGTGCCCAGAGCTCAGAAAATTACTTTCAATTGTTTAAAATATCCAGTGATAATTCAAAGTTTGAAATCTGTGAATTGCTTATTTACAGATGGAAATCCTGAAATTGACAGTTGTAGTCAAAATACTCTGTAGAATCTATATAAAATGTTAATAAGTGACCAAAATAGAAGGAGAGAATCCCCCTTTTCCTTTGTGCCTAAGCCAAAGGCATGAGTGTTTGCAGGGGGGAAAGTCTAGTCTAGTTAGTTTTATTTTTGCACATATCTCTGTACTTCTCAGATATAGCAAGGACTGGTGGGGAAAGAATTGTGCACAGGGTATAAAGTTGACTTGATTTCTCTTATCTTCACTATTTTCTCATTTGGTCAAGATTGACAATTATTAAACTGGGTAGTTTTTCCGAAGATTTGTAATGGTAGGAATATATCTCTGTGTGTGTGTGTGTGTGTGTGTGTGTGTGTGTGTGTGTGTGTGTGTGTGTGTGTGTAAAGCCACCCTTCTAACCTTTAGTCATAGATTACCAGCTGCTTACTGAACATTTCAAAATGGATATCTTAAAGACTTCTCAATTTCAGTGTTCTGAACTTGTACTCATATTTACTCCCAATCCCACTCCTTTTCCAAAGTGTCTTACTTCTGTTCATCATTCCCAGCCGTTTCCTCACCATGCTGCTTACATTTTTGCCATCATTCTTATCTGTAACATATCCCCCCTAACAGACTTGAAGCTGACATCCCCTAATTCTGGTAGATGAATTTTTACAGTATGTTGTGGAGTCTCTAGGAACTTCCCAACAATGTCCATATAACACCACCGGAGTATATTCTCCCTTGTATCTCTATTTTATGTCTTGTCTTACCCAGCTAGGATATAAGCTTTTTGAAGACAAGGATTACCTACTTGCTTATATTTGAATCCCCAGTGCCTAGTACTGTTAGGAATTAGTTGAATCGTGTTTTTTTCCTTTGTGATCTTTGAATCTTTGTAGACACAGTCTGAGTCATCATTGATGTTACACTTCATAGAATTCTAGCTTGAACATAGTGGACAATTATTTTTTAGAATTCATTAAATTAAATTGGATTTTCCACTTTACAATAGGTCCATAAACCTGGAGTTGAAAGTGTTTTAATACTTACAATACATTCATTGGGTGAGGGGAAGGATAGTAATATAGAGGGAAACATATAAAAATTGTTGATTTTATTAACAGGAAAAGGGATGAAGGGTTTGGGAATAGAAGGAAGGAAAAGGTAATTGCTAATATTGTCCCAGATATTAAACCATCTAATACCTAACCTAAAATCTATAAGCTTCTTAAAATTAAGTCCAACAGGGTAACAGAATCTCACATGCAATAGTCCTTGATAACCAGGAGTCCCAATTGATGTTCACAGCTGCTCCCAGCAGGGTAGAGGTCTTTCTCCAGTCAGGCTGTCCATCAGGCTGATCAGATATATTCTCTCATCCAGCTGAAATCCTCAAAGGCCAGTTGTTGATGGATGATCAGGATCTTTTCAGTCACACACCTTACTTCTCCTGCTGCTCCAGAGAGAGTGGCAGTTGGAAAAAACCCTCCTCAATGTTTGGAACTTTGACCCAGTAGGCTCATGAGATTCTAATCTTATTCTAATCTCATAACCCTGCCAATCATTTGCAATTGCTACCTTTCCTTGATACAGAAGGAAGTTTGGACTCCCTCATTTTACAGATGTGGAAATTGAGGGCCAGGGAGGTCAAATGATTTTCCTAAAATTATAACTGAGTGAAGGGTCTCTGACTCCCAAGTCATATAACATAAATGTGCCACTAATTACCTGCTATTGAAAATACTTCCCTCAATGAGACACTTTCAAAATGAATGATATAGTTTTCTATTTGTTTTCCAATGCAGTCTATTTCAGGTCTCTAAATTTTATTCTGTATCTTAGTAGTAAAGAAGGAAGAATGATAGATGAAGAAAAAGTCTGAAGTACTATACCAATTAATCACCTCTACTGACAGCCTTATTGATTAGAATGAAAAAGAATTTTAGATCTATTTAGAAGGACCCCATCCAACATATACCTCAGTTCCCAGTTTTGTATTTGTATTTATTGATATCTATTGGGTTAACTTTGTTTTAATTTCTGATTCTTTTGATTTTATTCCACCTCCACTACCCTACCCTTTTTCTTGCAGAGCATCATTTGTAATATATGATAAAATAAAAAGAGAAAAATAGAAATTCAAGAAATTGAACACATTTATTGATTGGGTCTAATGGTACATGCAAAATTCCAGTTCCCTGGTCTCTTACCTTTGCAAAGAAGTAGGGAGCGATGTATTTACCCTTCTCTTCGCTCATTTGTAATTGATCATTACAATAACATAGTGTTCAAGTTCTTACTTTCTGCTGCTGTTCTTTCCATTTACATTGTTATAAGCATGTATATTGTTTTCTTGGTGCTACTTACTGCATTTTGCATGTGTTCATGTAATGCATCCTATGATTTTCTGAATTTTTTTATTCAACATTTTTATACTATATGTCATCACATTTTCATGCTACAGTTTTAAAACTATTATTTAATCAATGGAGATTTTTCTATTTCCAGTTCTTTGATGACCTTATTAATATTTTTGTGTATATGGAATATTAGGGACTATCAATGGGCTTTTAGAAGAAAGTTAATTTTGGTTAATTTCTTTGCAATAATTCCAAATTGCTTTCCAGAATAATTGGGCCAATTTACCAAGGTCTACCAATAGTGTATTTGTATTCTTGTCTTTTTTCAACTTCTCCAATATTGACTATTCTCATGTTTTATAATATTTGCTAGTAGGGATTTGGAATAGCCTTTCTATGGTTGTTGATAGTTTGCAGTTTTTCTTTTATGAACTATTTTTTCATATATTGTTCTTGGATTTATAGATTTGGGGTAGTTTCCTAAATATCTCAGATTTCTCACCTTTATCAGAGGTATTTAATTTACCTTCTTGTTTAATGAGAAAATTGAAGTATATCATTCTTCCCTTTGTTTATTCAATGAATTTTTCTCTAAAATGAGCAATATGTGTTTTCTTTCATAATATGATAAAGGCAGAAAAATGTATTATGTGATAATATATATATAGCCTATATCATATTACCTGCCATCTTGTGGAGGGGGCAGAGGCATGAGCAAGGGAGAGAGCATAGATTGTAAAATGTCAAAATATGATTATTAAAAATTAGGTCAACATGTAATTTGGAAGAAAATTAAAATTAAATTTTAAAAAATCAAGGAAACAAAGAATGAAAACCACTCAAGGGCAGACTGAGTCATACTATATGTTTTATACATACTGATATATGCATGATTTATCTGCTCATGAAAATAGAGATTATTTCATTACTTTTATTTATATCCCCAGCAATAAACATTATGACTGTCACATAATGTTTGTTACATAATAATTGTGTGATTAATCCAATCCTCAAAACCAAATCTCCCAGGTTATAGGATAGTACCAGAACTTCACAATGATTTTCACAAGGCATCATTGTACATCTTCATATTTATTTATACATGAAGAACTGACTTTACTAGTATAGACAGTATATTATGAAATATACTAAGCTGTTACTTTTATGGGCAAAATGAGCCATTTCCCCAAAGGAAATATAATCAATGCGACTTGCTAAGCTTCACAGTGGTGTCCAGAAACACTTTTCCCTGAAATGCTGGGCTTTTGTCTGGAATGGCCTAACCTTGTTGCTTCATTTCTCTTCTTCATTTGCCTTTAGCCACAGGGTGCACTTAAGAGCTCATTCATGACTGGGGAAATAGTTTGTGCATCACTTAAAAGGAAAACAGATTGTGGCTTTCCAAAAAAGAACCCAAATCCTAAGGATCACAAGTGCCTGTTTGTGTCTTTCTCTTTGCTTACTGTTATGCTGCATAGATGAAAAGCAGGAACTGAGGAATCAACAATTCAAGAGGAAATAAGGAAAGATGGATGCCAAGTTAATTGATCACATGAACACTGCATACAAGATAAAACAATATAGGCATGATACATTTAAGAGCTGCCTTTATAATATTATAAAGAAATCAATATAAATTCTAGATGGCACTGATGGTATCTAGATGTATAAAATACTGGATTTAAAATCAGGATGATATGAGTTCAAATTGAGCTTCAAATACTAGGCAAGTTACAACCTTTCTCTGCTTCACTTTCCTGATCTGTAAAATTTAGTTAAATACATTTATTCTTCTGGACTATTGTGAGGATAAAATAAGATCTTATTTATAAAGTATTTTACAAATCATAAAGAGCTATATAAATGTTGTCTATTATCATGACCAAAACTTTGTAGAATATACACCAAAACTCAAAATCCATTGCTCTCTTTTCTGGGACAGAAAACTACAGAGCAATGAACATGGTATATGAGGTGGTTTGCATTTCAGTCAGATAATACCTTTTGATTGGTAATGTCTGTCAGCAAATACAATATTTCCCATCCATTGCTTCTGAACTCAGAAACAAGGAAAGGTCAAAGTTTGTTTTTTTTTCCTTGAAAAGTACCTTCTTTAATGATTTAGAGATTTAAGAACTAGAACCCTTGTTACTGATTATTTCTGATCTGGGAAAGATGTATTTGACACTCTGAATTAGAACTTAAAATGAATTTCTTCAAAGAAATATAATAAAGGTTGGCTCAGTTCTTTCTAGTGTTACACTTTCCACTTCAATAGTGTAAATAGGCTTTTTACATTAAACCTAGTAACTGAAACCATCTTATTCTTTTTGTGCCAAAATGCATTCCAACTTCAAAATAACCAGCTTCTAAATCTAACTTTGAAATATCTACACATAGAAATAAACCTCCAACACTCCATCTTTCATGACTGGTGGATGGCAGTGCACCAGCTTGTAATAATATATATCCTAGTAGGACACCAGCTGCTTCTTGATGGCCATTGGAACAAATTATTTCCATCTACTCATTCTACTGGAAAAAATCTTCACACATTCGGGTAGATATTCCCCTAGACCACTAAATAAGTTTTAATCTTGTTGGCTTTCCTCAACCTAAGACATGATCACCCAATTCCAATATTTGGAAAGCAACCTTCAAATATGCTAAAAAATAATGTGACTAAAATGTCCATACTCTTTGACCCAAAAAACTGCCAGCCAGGCATATATCCCCAAAGAAGCCAAAATTTAGAAAGAAAGGTACCATGAACTCGAGAATATTCACAGCAGTGACTTTTGGTGATAGCAAAGGACTTGCACAAAGATTATTGATTGAGGAATGCCTAAAAGATTTGGTTTGTTATAGTCATGATAATTATAGGGCAAATTTATGTAGTACTTACTATATGCCAACTACTATGCTAAATACTTTAAAATTATTATCTCCTTTGGTCCAAACAACAACTCTGGAAGGTAATATTATCCCAATTTTATAGATGAAGAAACAGGCAAATAAGTTAAATGATTTGGCCATTGACACATGGATAGTAAGTATTTGAGACTAAATTTGAACTAAGGACTTCCTGATTCAGACTCAGCACTCTATCCACAGTACCTTCTAGCCAAGTAGAATGGAATGTTACTATATAATAGGAAATGACAAATATGACAAAATTAGAGAAGCATTAAAAGACTTAAATGAAGGCTGAAATAAGATGACTATCATAATGTCAATGTAAGGAATAATAGCACTATCAAAAACTGAATGTGAAATCTGGGTCATTATAATGTTCAAGTTCCACCTCAGAGAAGTGTTTTAAAAAGTACTTTCCAAATTTCTTTGCAAAGGTAGAGTGTCCGGGGGTATATAACTTTGAATATATAGTCCTACATGAGTTTTATTGAACTGCTTTTCTTTTTCTTTTTAATCTTTGGCACAAGAGGTGCCTCCTGGGGGGTATATATATGCACTTAGAGTTGAATATAATACAAATACAAGGGACATTAATTAAGTTTATTTTTTAAAGAAAAGAGAAATGTTCTTTCCTCCTCTCTCTTTTCCTCCTCTTCTTATCCTTTTTTCTCATTCTTTCTGCTTCCCATTTCTTCTTCTCTCTCTTCTTCTTTGTTCTCTGACTTCTTTCTCTTTTTCTATAATTATATAACTCAGAAATTTAAGGGATTATTATATTGTTACAATAGATAATTGACTTACAATATCCCAAATGATAGTTTCCATCTTTTTCTGAGTTATCTTTAGGAAATGTGAAACTTTACTGAGTCAGTGAGTGCTGGTTAAGCAATGAAAAGCCTTTATATAAATTAGCTTAAACTTAAAGGATGCTTTCAGATATAGATAGGAGTTTCTGAAATTGAACTCCATATAACTTACTTCTTCAATAAGCTATGTGATTATTTTTCAAAATCATGTTAAACGTATCAGTAAGATTTGAAGAACTAAAACCACTTTAACAATAAGAAACAAAAAAATGGTCTACTGGGGTACTTTAAAAATTACTAACAATGCTACCTATTTTGTTTACATAGGACTCAACAATTAATTTCACTTGTCATTAAATAGATTGTATTTACCCTTGCCTCACCCCAAAAATTTAGTCATTAAATTAAAATCATACAAGCAGAGACACAAGCAAAAAATCATAGCAAAGTGCCATGTTTTGCTAAAATTCTCTGCCCATCAATAAAATATAAAGTGAATAAAGGCATTTTTTAGAAATGGCAGACTCTAGAATAACAAGGGGAAATTATGAGGGACAAAGCAGGAATGAAAGGGAATAGTTCTTGTAAATCTCAAGCTATATAATAAAGCAACAACCCACACAACCATTTGGCATTGTTTAAAAAAGAAAAAATAAACAATGGAACAGACTAAACAAGGAAGAATTAGAAATAATAAAACTCAAAAACCCATTGTTCTGGGAACTGGAAAACATAAATTATTAAGAAAAGAATTCATTTGATAAGAATAATATATTTGGGAAAACTGGAAAATAGTCTCATAGAAATTAGACTTAGACTAATAGGTAATATAATGTTACAATAAATATATAATTACATGTAACTTTTAAATATCATGCACAAAAAATTGGAAGAGAAAGAGATAATTGAATGGTGATATGTTCTTACACAAGAGTCAGAAACAAGATAAATTTGATAATTTCAATTAGATAGAATTGAAAAACTTGCAGAAATAAAATTAACTCACCTAAGCTAAGAAAGAAAGTGGTCAAATGGAGAAAAAAATTGTATCACATATCTCTAATAAAGGTTTAGTATCTAAGATATATGGGAAACAAATGAAAATATGACTCAAAGTAATTTTTAATACTTAAGCAGCCAAAGAATATGAACAAAAAATTCTCAAAGGAATTACAAACTATTAACAACTATTAAAAATAATTATATAAATTACAATATAAAGAAAAATACAAATCAAAACAATTCTGAATTTTCACTTCCCATCCAAAAAACTGAGTGCTATGGGGAGGGAGGGAATGACAAAAAACAAACAAACAAACAATAGTTAATGTGGTAGGGAAACATGGAAAGACACACTTTTTATGACTTTGTTGGTGTAACTTTCAATTGAAACAACCATTCTAGACGGAAACTTAGAATGATGCAAATAAAGTGTCTATAACATTCATACCTAGTGAAACAGTCTTCCTACTACTAGGTGTATATACCCCCACCCCAAGGAAGTCATTGATGAATTAATACATGATCTTATTATTAAACATCTTACTGAAAAAAATTAGAACAGGAGATCATATTCATTTCCCAGGTCTAAATAGATATATTCTTAACCAAATAAGAGATTGAGGTAATGAAAAATTAAATAAAATAAGTCACTTTGATTATATGTCATTGAAAAGCTTCTGCATGACAAAATGAATAGAACTAGAATGAAAAGGAAAATGGGATGGAAAGACACTTTTTGTCTGATAAGGTGTTAATATTTAAGATACATACACAGATACACACATACATTTGTATGTATATAATAAAGTCATTCTCTAATGTATAAGAATAGATATGTGGTCAAAGGATATGAACAAACATAATTTAAAAGAATAATTGTTACTACAAATCACTAATAAGAAAAATACAAATAAAAATAACCTTGATGTTTCACCTCACACCTCGCAAACTAACTAAGAGTTACCTTTAGAAGACTTGCAGGAATATAGGTACCCTGGTCCACTGTCAGATGAGCTGTAAATCCATATAGCCATTTTGGAAAGCAATTTTGGATATAAATGCAATACGAATAAAAGGACTAAAATGTCTATACACTTTGAACCATAAATTCCACCACTAATTTTCTATTCCAAGAAAGCTATTGATTAAAAAAAGTTTTCATAGATGTCAAAATATTTGTAGCAGTTCTTTTCATGCTAATAAAGAACTGGAAACACAGCAGATACCCATTGATTTGGAAATTGCTAAAAAAAATTGTGATTCACACATATAATGGAATATTGCTGTTATAAAAATGAATATAATTAATTCAGAGAAACATGGAATACATGAACTGAAGCAAAATGAAGTCAAGAAAACAAAAACTATGCACAATGATCACAACAATGTAAATGGAAAGAACAACCATTAATAAACAATTAAAAATGCATATTGCAAAATTACAAAGAATAAGCTGGATCCCAATAAAGAAATATAAGAAGATACCTCTCCAACACATTTATAGAGGAAGGAATCCATATTTCTAGAACTTTTCATATACTGATAGATTTTTTAAAATATATTGATTGATTTTAAAGATTTATTTTCTAATTCCCTCTTTCTATTTTTTAAAAAATAATGTTAGATGGGCTGGCTCTATGGAAGGAAAAAGGAAAACAGATACAGGAGAAAATTTTGTCATTTTAGAAACAAAAGGTTGCAGTAAAATTTATGTTAAAGAAAAAATAAATTCATTTTTCTACTTTTTAGACCCCTACAATGGAAATGATTCCTCATACTGTAAACTATTCTCTAAAGATAAATGAATCATTTGGGAATTTATACTTTAGTGATTCTTAATTATCCCTCTGTAGTGCATCAAGAGGTATTTTATGGACCTGAATGTGTAACTGTCTCTAAATTGTTCAGGATTATTGACTCCCCTTAAAACCTGACTCATTATTCCTCTAGAAGAGCTTTGATTCATAATAGAATTAGTAAATCCGGAAGAATATGATAAATACAAAAACATTTAGAGGAAGTTCATGTCAGAGCTATGCTCATCCTTTGCTACTGACCTAGATAAACATGTTATATTGACTTTTTTAGAAACATTAAGACCTCCTTATAATTGAAAGCAAAGTCTGTACCTGGCTTTAAAATTATGAAAATAAGGGGCAACTAGATGGCTCAGTAGGCTGAGAACCAGGCCTAGAGACAAGAAATCCTGGGTTCAAATATGACTTTAGATACTTCCTAGCTGTATGCCTCCGGGCAAGTCACTTCACCTCCCCTTGCCTAGCCCTTGCCTTAGAAACAATATACTGTATTGATTCTAAGATAGAGGGTAAGGGTTTTCTGGGGGAAAAAAGAAAATGAGGAATAAGAGTAGGGAATCATAAAAATAGAAAAGCATTTACAGCCTGAAGGATTAATCAAATAATTCATCTTATTTATTTTATTTTTAGGGCCCAGGATGATTTGAAAAGCAAAAAAACAGAAGTTGTACAGTTTGGTGTACCAAGAGCCAATATTTTAGACCTTCTTTGATAAGATGTCAATGTTATCCTAGACATTGTGTCTACAGGTAGATTTAGAGGCTTCTCCTACTGTTCTTTTTAGTTTTTCTACAAACTTATTTGCTGATCTAAATCTAAAATGGCTTTAATTGGGTTTCATCTGCTTCAGGGCAACAGTAGTTGGCCATGTAAAAAATGTGTACTTACAAGGCAGGAAAATAAATCCAAAGCTCTCTGGATGATGTTTTAATAAGACAAAAATACCTGAAAATATGTACAATGTAAAACACTTGTAGACCTCCCATCTCTGTAAAAGGTGATTTAGAAGAGTTTTCTCATCTTTTTTCTCTCAAATCATGTTTTTTTCTTATAATTTTGCAATATTAACTTTTGATTTCTGTATGTGAGTGGGACTGGTGTTCCTTTCATTTTTCATTATTGTGGTCATTGTTTAGTTTTCTTGGCTCTAATTATTTCACTCACCATTAGGTCATATAGATCTTCTAATGCTTCTCTATATTCATTATATTCTTTTTTCCTTACAGAACTTTATTTTCCATTACTTTCACATACCAAAATTTGTTTAGTAATTCTGTAAAAAATGAGCATATTATTTTTCCAATTATTTGTTATCATAAAAGGGACTGACATAAATAATTTGGTGTTTATGAGGACCTTCTTATCAATGATCTCCCTGGGATATGACCTCAGTAATGAAAGGTCTGGGTCAAAAAGTATGGACATTTTAGGGGGCAGTTGGGTAGCTCAGTGGATTGAGAGCCAGGCCTAGAGATGGGAGGTCCTGGATTCAAATATGGCCTCAGGCACTTCCCAGCTATGTGACCCTGGGCAAGTCACCTAACCCCCATTGTCTAGCCCTTACCACTCTTTTGCCTTGGAATGAAAGGTAAGGGTTTTAACAAAAAAAAAAAAAAGAAGTATGAACATTTTAGTCATTTTATTTGCATAATTTCAAATTGTTTCCAAAATGCTTGTACCATTTCATAGTTTAATCAATAATGTACCAGTATGCCTGTCTTCCAATAACTACCAACATTGATTTTCCCATCTTTTGTCGTTTTTGGAAATTTTGCAGATGTGAAATAAAACCTCATTCAGGCTTATTTTTATTTCCATTCCTCTCATTATTAGTAGTTTGGAACATTCTTTCATGTCACTTTTCATTCTCACATCTTATTTTGCAATTATTCCTTTGAGGACCCTTTGTTCATATCATATCGTTTGACCACTTATCTACTGAGGAATTCAGATATATGTGTGTATGTGCATATTGTGACAAGGAAATCACTTTAAAAGACTGATATATATTAATTTAAGGTCGCCAAGGAATTCAGCTATGTAATTCCTAAATGAAAACTCAAGTCAGCAGTCAATCTTTTATGGAGTTTAATTACAATAGGAGGAAGAAAGGAATTAGAGATAGAGAGAGAGAAAAGGGAGAGAAGGGAATAGGGCTTAAATACCCCCTCTGTTTAGGCTGGGCCAAAAGGTCCAAGCCCTTAGATAGCTGGGGCAAAGAAAAGAGATCAGTCCCTATTACTCACATGACCAAAATGGAGAAACAGTCTCAGGGGCCTCCACCTTCAGCTTCCTTCAGAGCAAGCTTCTCAGAGCACACTCCAACCACTCAGACAAACTCCTCAACCACCCCCTCTGAGTCTTCAGACCCCTCTCTCTTTAAGGAAACCATCCAAGTTGCCTCCCCTCAGTCCTCACATCTACCAATCACTGTCCATCAATTTCCCTGTGCCAATGGAGGCTCTAGCTTAACCCAGGACCGCCCAGAGGTCTCTGGCTTTGCACATGTCTGTTGAAGGTCATATTTTCAAATAATTAAATCTTTGATCCTTTGCTACAGCCCTTCCTAAATCCTGTTAACCAGAGTAGGGTAGAGATTGGAATAATTAAATTTTGATCTATGCTGCAGCCCTTCCTCAATCCTGTTAGGACTGAGTAGGGTGGAGATTGATTCCAGTTATCTCCATTGTATCAATTCTAAAATCAATCATGACTCAAAGAAATTCCTGTTCTATGCTTAAGCATAGGTCAAAGCCCTTTCCATTATTCAGCAAAAGGTTTCTGTCCTAAAGTAATCTTAAGAAGGGAGGAGGAGGAAACTCTCATGCCAGTGGGGTTCACATTCCAATAGCCAAGACCCACTATCAATAGGAAATTTTTCAAGTATGAAATTTCCCAATGGTGAAATTTCCAACATTTATAAGTCTAAGAAGTTTTGAGGTTTACAATATGTACATATAACTTCATATATCTAATTATAGACATATTATATATGTGTGTGTATATACACATGACTATTGTTACATACATTGGATGCCAAACACTTAGAGGAATCTGATAACAAAATTCCCCCCAAATTAACCACTAGGATTCTTAACCTAGGTTCATTAACTGTGAAGTGCACAAAATGTTAATTTTATTATACTCTGTTATCTATTAGACCTTTTGTATTTGCTCTAACCCCAGTTTGCTTAAGAATGTCAGCTAAGGGGGCAGCTGGGTAGTTCAGTGGATTGAGAGCCAGACCTAGAGATGGGAGGTCCTAGTTTTAAATCTGGCCTCAGACACTTTGCAACTCAGTATTGATTCCAAGATGGAAGGTAAGGGTTTAAAAAAATGTCAGCTAATCATAACTGTGAAAAATATATAATCTCCTCTCATTTTTTAAAAAATGATCTTTAGTATAATGGCCATATATTTATAGGGAATGTATTGTGAAATATAGTTTAGGTTGCTGATTCAAACCTAATTTCAGGTGGACTGCATTTCACCTGAATCCTTTCTTAATTAATGTTTTCCAGTTTATCAAACACTGAATTATTGAGTTCCACCATTTTGTCTTGTCTATTGTATTGATCTATTTGTCTATTCAATACCAGATGATTTTGAAGACTACTACTTCATAAAATCTTTTTTATCATTCCGCTTGAAATTCTAGAGTTTTGTTTTTTCCAATGAATTTTTAAATTATTTTGTCTATTCTATAAAGTATTTGACCATTTGATTTTTTGTATTAAAAGTAAAAAATAAATTTGATAATATTGTCATTTTTATTATATTGGTATTGCCCAACCATAAGCATCAAATATTCCTCCAGTGATTGAAGTTTTTCTTTTTGTTTTTACTAAGAACTTTGTAACTGAATCTATACAAGTCTTTCATATGGGTGTGCTTTGAAAGATTGATCCACAGAGAT
Source organism: Monodelphis domestica (assembly GCF_027887165.1). Lineage (NCBI taxonomy): Eukaryota > Metazoa > Chordata > Mammalia > Didelphimorphia > Didelphidae > Monodelphis > Monodelphis domestica. Next base: position 355,823,236 of record NC_077228.1, read on the forward strand.
TTTATAAATTTTATAGTGATTTTGAGTGGAATTTCCATTTCTATTTTTGCCTCTTGGCTTAGCTATTATTATATAGAAATATTATTTTTATTTTTTATTAAAATATAAATATATCATTTTTATTTTACTTTTTAGGGTTAATTTTTAAACTATACAACTTTGCTAAGGTTATTATGTTAGATCTATGATAACTTCCTAGAATTTTCTAGCATAATCATCATATCATTAGCAAAAAGGAATAGTTTTATTTCCTCCTTGCTTATCTTTAAGACTTTAACTTCTTACTCTTGTCAATGATATTGCTTACATTTGCAGAAAAAAATGAAAAATACTAAGGAAAATGAGTTTCCTTTCTTTATTGACATATTTATTGGAAAAGATTCTAGTGTATCCAATTGCATATAATTTTTTGTTTTAAGTTATCATGACATAAATAAAATTTATAGTGCTTACTATGTTCCAAGCACCATGATATGTCCTTGGTTTTTATGATTTTAAAAAAGAATTCCCTGAACTTTTGTCAATATTTTTACAAAGGCTTTTTCTACATCTGAGATAATCATGTGATTTAGATATTTATTTTTATATGATTAATTATATTGATTTCTTTCCTAATGTTAAAGGTATCACCTCATATCTAGCAGATTGGCTAACATGACAGCAAAGGAAAGTAATGAATGCTAGAGGAGATGTGGCAAAGCTGGGACATTAATGCACTGATGGTATAGTTGTGAATTGATCCAACCATTCTGGAGGGTGATTTGGAAATATGCCCAAAGGGCACTATAAGACTGTCTACCCTTTGATCCAGCCATAGCACTGCTGGGTTTGTACCCCAAAGAGATAATAAGGAAAAAGACCTGTACACAAATATTCATAGCTGCACTCTTTGTGGTGGCAAAAAATTGGAAAATGAAGGGATGCCCTTCAATTGAGGAATGGCTGAACAAATTGTGGTATTGGTTGGTGATGGAATACTATTGTGCTCAAAGGAATAATGAACTGGAGGAATTCCATGTGAACTAGAATGACCTCCAGGAATTGATACAGAGCGAAAGGAGCAGAACCAGGACAACATTATACACAGAGACTGATAACACTGTGGTACAATTGAATGTAATTGACTTCTCCATTAGTGGCAATGCAGTGATCCTGAACAACTCAGAGGGATCTACAAGAAAGAACACTATCCACATTCAGAGGAAAAACTGTGGGAGTAGAAACACAGAAGAAAAACAACTGCTTGATTACATGGGTCAAGGGGGATATGATTGGGGATGTAGATTCTAAATGAACATCCTAGTGCAAACATCAACAACATGGAAATAGGTTCTGATCAAGGACACATGTAAAATGCAGTGGAACTGTGCATCAGCTACATATTTTCTTCCACTAATAATATTCTCCATATTGGTTTTTCTGCTTTTATTTAAGATCTATACATGAATGTCCTTCCTCCTGAGATCTTTGGAAATTTCCATTTTTTCTCCTTTATTTTGCTTTTGTTCAGTTTCTGAATCCTTCTTCATTGATGGAGAAATCCCAAATCTCTATGCTGGGATCTTTAGGTTGCTGTTGTTTAGGCATTTCAGTTGTATCCAAATATTCATAGCTCCATTAAATGTTCTCTTGACAAAAATACTAAAGTTGTTGGTCATTACTTTCCCAGCTCATTTGACAGAAAAGGAAACTGAGGCAAGTAGGGTGAAGAGAGTTGACCAGGATCATGTAGCTAGTAAGTGTCTACAGCCAGAATTGAACTCACAAAAATGAATCTTCTTGATTTCAGGAGCAGAATTCTATCCATTGAGCCATCTAACTGCCCCAGTGGAATCTTTACCTCAATCTTCATGGAATATCACACACACACACACACACACATTCTCTGGCTGAGCTTTGTTACAGTACAGAGCACTGCCATGCTCATCATCCAGGAATTGATGCAGAGCAAAAGAAGCAGAACCAAGGAAAAATGTTGTATACAGAGACTGATACATTATGGCCCAATCGAATGTAATGAAGTTTCTACTAGCAGCAATGCAATGACCCAGGACAATCAAGAGGAATTTGGGAGGAAGAACGCTACCTACATCCAGAGAAAGAACTCTTGGACAAAAAAGACATTAGAAAAATATATGATCAATCACATAGTTCGATATGGATTTGATTAGGGTTTTGATGTTAAAGGATCACTCTACTGTAAATATGAATAACATAGAAATAGGTTTTGAACAATGATACATGTTAAACTGCTTGTTGGCTTTGGGAGGGGGGGAAGCAAGGGGGAATCATAAATCAAGTAACCATGGGAAATATTCTAAATAAATTTTTAAAAAATAAAATAAAACAAAACAGAAAAAGTCATATTCAAAAGTATATCCCTGAGTTTATATTTCTTGTTCCTCTTTGATCTTTTGCAACAGAAGAATTCTAAAGGATAATGGTCTCTTCGCCCTTCATTAGGATATATGTACTTAGTCATCAATTAGTTCTTTCAATTTAGTCAAAAGTAGTTAATTTTCTCTTGATCTCAGTTTTTCACAATATAAATACTTGAAAGTTATATACTCTATTAAAAGTTCATTTTTTCTCCTGTAAGATTGTACTGTGCATTAGGGGATAAATTAGACCTCTTTTTAAGACTTTCCACTTTTCTTCTTAGAATATGTTGTTGAAGCTTTCTTTTTCTTTATAGTGAATGCTATATAATCTTGTGGAAAACTGACTAAGATTCCTTGATATTTAACCTCTTTCTCTGTGCTTGTAATATTTTCTCTTTGACTTAGAACTCTATATTTAAGTTTTCTATTCCTGGTGGTTTTTAACATAGGATTTCTCTTCATGCTGTAATGCATGAATTCTTCTTAATTTCACTTTGCCCTCAGGTATTAGTACTTCTGAAAACATTGCTTTCATTTAGTAAAATATAGTATACTGATGTGTTTTTGTCCAATGTTTGTTTTTAGACATTCAATGATTCTGATATTATCTCAACATTCTGTTTTCTAAGTCTGTTTCAGGTCATATTTTATTTTTTCAGTATTTTAAATTTGTACTATTAATTTTTTGTTTCATTAAATATTTTAATTCTTTCTTCTCCATTCTATTTTTCTGGTTGTTCAATACCTCAGGAATTTTTTTACCTCTTCACTTAAGTAATTCCTTCTTTTTTCCAAGTATTTAAATTTCATTCTTTATCCTTTGTTTCAGATTTTCTTCCCTTTCTTCCACGCAATTTTAAAGTTCTATCTAATCCATTATTTGCTTTTCTGGAATTCCATTTACAATTATTTGAATAATTTTTTCTTAGAGGTCTATTAACCAATAAATAATTAACTATTAAGCTGTCATTTACCAATAATGTCCTTATATTCATTCATGTTTTCATCCTCAGTTCCTAGGATGGACCTTGTGCTAAAGCCAGGTTCAGGCCCTTCCCACAATCTTGGGTAATATAATGAAGTCTATAACCTTCCTCTTGCTGAAATCCTAGAGAGGAAGACCAATATATTGAGGCTAGACCTTTCCCATTCTGTAGTTCAGGTGCCAGTGCCCTACTTCAGATCCAAATAACATGAGTAAGAATTAGTTTCTCCTTCTCCTGGGTAGGAACTCCCTAGAGCCAATCTGTATCTGCTTCCAATGTCTTAGCCAAAAACCTGACTGCATCCCATGACTGGGTAGTTAGGAATGGCATTACCAGCTCCTGACTCTATCCCCAACTGGCAAGTCATACTTTTTCAGACTTGATTTCCTGGCACATTCCCCAGATCAGGAGCCTGATAGCATCAGGCTTTACCGCCTGGTACAGTCCTTGATGAGAAAGAAAGGATCATTGGTGTTTCTTCTTGGGTTTGTTGAATCTTTGTTTCTTTTGGTGCTTCTTTTCATCCTTCCTGAAGCAATTTTTTTCAGTGAGCTGGCTTGAGTGGAAACTTTTAGGTTGCCTTCTTTGCTGGAAATGATCTCATTTAATGTATTTGGTATTTGATGAATAAGGTAGAGCATATACCAGATTGCTTTCTGTTTCTTTTATAATGTTTATAATTATGTTTGTTATTTTATAATATCGGTATTATTGTATTTGTATAACATGTGTAATACAATGTAAAATTTATATTATAGATTCTTTTATAGATAAAAAACTAAGTTTCAAGACAGAATAAAGTTACTAAGTGCCCAACGTCACAAAGCAAGTTAAAAGCAGAGTTTCAATCCAGAAATGGATATTCTGACTCATGTTCAATATTTTGCCAATTATTCCCAAACTTTTTGATCTCAGGACCCTTTTGTATGCTTAAAAATATGATAGATCCCAAAGAGCTTTTGTTTTCATTGGTTATATCTCTTACAACTCTATTAAAAGTCAAAATGGATATCTTTTTTTCAATTTTTATTAAACTATTTTAAAATGGCAATAATATACTTAACAGAAGCAGCTGGATAGTGCAGTGGATGGCACACCAGACCAGGCTTGTCTAGCTGACTTAGCTACCTGAGTTCAAATCTGGTCTCAGAATACTTGCTAGCTGTGGGGTCCTAGGCAAGTCACTTCATCCTGTTTGCCTTAGTTTCCTTCTCTGTAAAATGAGTTGGAAAAGCAAATGGCTAACCATTCCAGTATCTTTGCCAAGAAAACCCCAAAAGACATCACAAAGAATCAGATACAGCTGTAACAACTGGAGAATACCTATAACATGTTAACTAACAAATAACATTTTTAATAACTATATTTCCAAAATATCAAACATTTATTGAGAATGGCAAGGTTTTACATATTTTTTGCAAATTTCTTTAATGACTGAATTAATAGAGGAGCAATTCTCATATCTGTTCCTGCATTCCATCTGTCACGTTTTTGTTTTAGATATATATATATATATATATATATATATATATATATATATGAAGAAAAATCTGACCTCATAAACATATGGAATTGAAAAAGGGAGGAATCTTTAGTTGGCAAATAATATTATGAAAGTAGTTTAAGCTGTAAAGACCCTCTGAAAGAGTCTCAGGGATCACCTGGATCTCAACCAAATTGACAATAAAAATCATAATATTACCCCCAGGCTTAAAATGAGCCAATTATTGTAAGGGGGCATTATGTATGCATCCAGGACACAGCAAGTTGATTGAAAAGAGCAAAGTTCTCTTGTTTGCAAATTGACCATGATGATCTGCTCCAGTATTAAAGAGAAGCTGAAAGTCTTCATAAGGCTGTTCATACTCAGGCAACCAAAGAATTATGCCCCCAATTTTGAGGACAATTATGGTCTCCTGAGCCAATTATGTCTGGAGGATAGTTTCAATGCCTTTTAAAGAAAAACTAACTTAAATTACATTAAACAGAGGTTAAATGACTCACCAAAGGTCACATAGCTACTCAGTGTCTGAGGCCAAATTTGAATTCAAGTATCCCTGCATAGGTGATACAGTGGACAGAGTGGCAGACCTACAATCAGGAAGATGCGTTTTATTGAGTTCAAATCTTGCCTCAGACATTCACTAGCTATGTGACCCTGGACAAGTCATTAACCCTATTTGCCTCAGCTTGCTCATCACTAAAATGAATTGGGTAAGGAAATGGAAAATCACTCCATTATCCTTGTCAAGAAAGCAACAAATAGGGTTACAAATAATCAGGCATAACTGAAAAAATGATGGAAGAAAAACAACATTTCCTTACTCCATGCCCAGTGCCTTATCCTCTTAACTACCTAGTTGCCTCATTTATATTAATTCAAAATCTTGTTACCTACTTTCTGGACTAATATAAAAACTTCATAATAGACACTATTATGCCTGTTTTTCCCTTGACAATTTATCTTCCAAACAAATGCTAAAATTTTCCCTCAAATGCATTTCTTATCATATCACTCCTGAGCCAAAAATATCTTCTCTGGTTTGCATTCAATTTTAAAGATATAACATACCCCAATAGAGATAATAAGAAAAATGTACAAAATAATATAATAAGATAGTAAGGAAAAGATGTACAAAAATATTCATAGCTGTGATCTGTGTAGTGGCAAAAAAAATTGGAAAATGAGGGGATGCCCTCCAATTTGGGAATAGCTGAACAAATTGTGGTATCTGATGGTGATGGAATATTATTGTGCTGAAGGAATTCCATGTGAACTGGAAAGACCTCCAGGAACTGATGCAGAGCAAAAAAAAAAAAAAAAGAATGTTATACAAAGAGACTGACATACTGTGGCACAATCTAATGTAATGGATTTTTCTACTAGCAGCAATGCAATGAGCACAGGACATTTCTGAGGGACTTGTGAGAAAGAATGCTATCCACATCCAGAGGAAGAACTGTGGGAGTAGAAACACAGAAGAAAAACATATGATTGATCATGTGTTTTGATGGGCATATGAATGAGGATTTTGACTTTAAATGATTATTCTATTGCAAATATTAGTAATATGGAAATAGGTTTTGAATAATGATACATGTAGAACCCCCTGAAATTACTTGTCAGCTCAGGAAGGGAGGAGGGAAAGAACATAAATCATGTAACCATGGAAAAATATTCTTAACTAATTAATTAATTTTAAGAGAATAAAGATATAAGAGAGAAGTAAATATACACACTATGCACATGCATTATATATGTATAAAATACAGATTAATTTTAGTGGGGGAGGGGGAGTGTTAATAATTAGATGAATCAGGAAAGACCTCTTATTGAAGATGGCACCAGAGCTACATCTTTAGCAGAGCTCAGGATTCAAGAGCTGAATAAAGAAGGTGTTTTAGGCATGTAGTCAGCCTATGTGCATGGAGGCTATAGCATGGAGCAGGGAAATGAAATGTCATGGATGGGTTAATAGAAGTAGGTCAATTTGGTTAGAACATGTAGCAATTGAGAGGGAGTAATAGGAAATACGTTTAATCATTGTAAAGGTCTTTAAATGTCAGACAAAAGGGCCTGCATTTTATCCTAGAAGCAATTGGGGGCCCCTGGAGCTTTTTGAGAAGAGATGTGACAGGGTCAGACCTCTGCTTTAGAAAGATCAATTTGGCAGCTGTATGATTGATGGACTGAAGAGGGGTTAGACTAGAGCCAGGGAGACCAATTAGGAAACTATGACACTAGTACAAGTGTGTGGCAGTAAGGTCCTACACATTGGTTGGTGGTCATATGGGAAAATATTAGAGAAAAGGATGTGATAAATGTTGTCAAACTGAAATGAACTAGATTTTCCTTGTCCCTTAGAGTGGTCATTGCTAGAAGGTTGCTAGTTTGGCCCTAGAATAAGAGATCTGACACATTTGGCCCTGATCTCTTAATGAAGTCCTAGGTGGAATGGGCAAATCCTAAGTGGAATGAAAGCAAGTAGATGGCATGGTGGAATGGTGGATAGAGTATCAGGCCTGCACTCAGGAAGACTCATTTCCCTAAATTCAAATCTGACTTCAGAGAACTGACTAGCTGTATGACCCTAGGCAAGTCACTTTACCCTATTTGCCTCTGTTTCCTCATCTGTCTAATGAGCTGGAAAAGGAAATAGCAAAACAATCCAGTATCTTTGCCAAGAAAACACCAAAATAAGGTCAAAAGAAGTCAGATGTGACTGAACAACAAAAGGTAGAATGGAAGCACTTGTTGATGTTTCTCTTTGGTTTTGTAAATCTTTGTTTCATCTTGTTCTCTTCTTCTGTGTTCCTAAAGTGAATCTCAGGGATCTCTACTTGTCTAGAATGTTTAATATTGCCTTTTTTCTCAAAAAGTCCTATTTGATATTTTATTCTAAAAACAAATCATCTTCAAGTCTAGAACTTTCTCAACTAATTTATCAAACTTCCAAAAATATTAACTGAGGAAATAGTGAAGGAATTAGTTTTCCTTTTAGAAATCTTAAAAATGAATCAATCTTTTTCCCTGTGTCTTAGTCTCACAAAATTTCAGAGTTAGAAGTGAAATCAGAGATGATCTAGCTAAACCCCCAACTGAATAATTTATCTTCTTTCCCACAAGGCAGGTGGTCATCCAGTTTTTACTTAAAAACTTCTAGCAAGAGAGGCCACAACCTACTGATGCAATTTATTACAGTTTGGGATAGTTCTAATTCTTAGGAAGATTTGTTTATATTGAAACTAATCTATTTCTCTCCAACTTTACTCAAGGTACCTAGATCCACTCTCTAGGACCAATTAAAACAAAGTTAATCCCTGCCCATCTCATAGTGTTTCTGATACCAGAAGTCAGCTGTCATATACTACTTTATCTTTCCTTCTCCAGGCTGAACTTACTCATGTCTTTCAACTAACCCTCAAGTTCCTTCATCATCTTGGATATTTCCATCCAGGTTATAAATATACTTCTTCAATGTGACTCATAACTGAGCATCATACTTCAAATATGGTCTGACCAGGAGAGAATATATCCAGACTATCACTTCATTCTTCCTGGAAAGAAACCATGCTTTTTTATTGCTGTCTAAGGTCACATGGACTTTTTTGCTCTCTATATTGCATTATTGATTTTATTTGCATTAATATTGCAGTCCCCTAAAATGCCCAGTTGTTTTTTTTTTCTAACAAAGTTCTACCTGGACAGGCCTTTCACATCTTTGATTTGTAAAACTGATTTTTAAATCCAAGTATAAGACTTTTTTTATTATTTTAAAATTTCATCTTATTAGATTCAGTCCAAAATGCTAGCCTATTTTTTTTTCCAATACTGACTGCTATCCAACATATTTTCTATTGCACCACTCTCAGGTTTGTGTTATCTGCAAATCTGGTAAATACACATCACATGTCTATAGTCTGGGATGTGGTCAAAGTGCTATCACAGTAAAGGAGCAAGTAAGGCAATAGACCTGAAGTGAACCTCAGTGAAGTCCTTCTTACAAGAGGACATTATACTATTAATGGCTCCTTCTTGGGTTGGTTTATTCAAATAGTTCTCAATCCTCATAACTGTGATCTGGGCCATGTCTTTCCATTTTTGTCCCCAACATTATATCAATGTTACATTGTATTTTTATTTATTTGTTAAATATTTTCCAATTGTATTTTAATCTAGTTTGGACCACACTCTGAAATTTTTCAGGGTCTTGATACCTCTGGAATAGATGACCTCCAAGATATTTTCCAACCTTGGATTTAGGATCCTTTTAAACCATATGCAACCCCTGACTAGAGCAGCTTTTTGTTTGGTATATAATTGGTTTTCCCTTCCAATTTCTAGATCTTTAGGCACAAAAGAGAATAACAAACTACCAAACAAACAACCCCAGGAGGGGTTACTATGGAGGGAAATTATCAGAGTTTATGAAGCCCTGCTCTTTGGTAGGACTTTTTAAAATTAATTCAGTACTTGCTGGGGTTCATTTTTCTGGGATTTTTTTTTCCAACTGAATCCTAGGGTATGGATATAACACTAGGAAGGCTCTACATCTGACTGGGTAGGTTATCGTGTATCCCTTTCTATACAGCATTTGGATGAAAAAGAATCCAGTTGAATGAAAGGGAGAATAGGAGATGTAGAAAGACAGTCATATAAATGCATTTAGTAGCACCTATAAAATCTTCAAGGAAAAACTACCATTCTAAATTAAAGCTAAGAAGTCACTAACTCTAAAAACAAAGTATGTACCCATACATTCTGGAGTTGCAAAATAAATTATGGTACATGAATGTAATGGAATTTGATGTCCTTTAAAAAGACAGTAGGCACCAAATAAAAACAACTGCCTGATTACATGGGTCGAGGGGGATATGATTGGGAATATAGACCCTAAATGAACATCCCAGTGCAAACACCAACAACATGGAAATAGGTTCTGATCAAGGACACATGTAACACCCAGTGGAAATGTGCATCAGCTACAGGAAGTGGGGGGGGGTGGAGGAAGGGGAGGAATAGAATATGATTTTTGTAACCAAGGAATTAAAAAAAAAAGAAAACAGGGATTTATTAAGAGAAACCTGACAAGACTCTTATGAACCAAAGAAGAGGGAGGTGAACAGAATGAAGAGGCCTTTTTATACAAGCCCAATATTGTAAAGAAGGACAATTTTGAAAACTTAAGAACTCCACTCAATATAATGACCAATCATGACCTCAGAAGACCAATAATGAAAGATTTTCCCCACATCTTGGCACAACACTAATGGGCTAGAGTTGCAGTATGAGAAATATATTTTCAAATGCAGCCAACATATGAATTTGCTTTGCTAGACTAATGTGTTAAAAAAAAAAAGTTAGGACTTTCATTAAGGAAAGGGTTGGTATATGGAGATGTGAGTGGATAGATAGTGATAACAATGAACAAAATAGGAAGAAATAAATAAAAGGGAATAAAAGGTAAATTAGAGTGGATTAAATTTAAGGTATACATTAAACAAAAACAAGCTGTATATACTAAAGGTTCAGTTTCATTTTTTTGTTCTTTTCCTATTCTTTTGACATTGAAATCTTTGTTTATTGAAGTGAGTTGTCCATAATTTAAAAAATTTATAAGACAGATAACATATGACTTAAGAAATTTCTAGTGTGAACTAGGGAATAGAATTTCAAATTTGGAGCCAAAAGCCCTGTATTCGAGCCATTTAATCTCTATGGGTTTCTATTTCCTCTTCTTTTTTTTTTAGCCCTTACTTTCTGTCTTACAATATAACTGTGTATTGGTTTCAAGGGTAGACAATGAGAGTCAAGTGATTTGCCCAGGGTCACACAACTAGGAAGTGTCGGAGGCCACTATTTCTTCTTGTATGAGCAGAAGATACAGGACTAAATGATTGCTAAGGTACACTGTAACTCTAGAAGGCTCTTATCTCTAAATGCATATTCAGAATAAAACTATACAATACCAAACAAGTAAACTTCTTTTCTTTCATTCCTCAAATTCTCCTTTTCTATCTTGAACCTCTCAGAACTTCCAGTTACAAAACAGTGTAAAGCACCGAGACTGGCTTAACAAACAGACTATTTCTGTGATATTTGCATTTTAACAGGGATAACTGGACACTTTGAAAGATCCGTTATTTTATCCATGTGTGTATGCCTTCCATGGACACAGATGGCAACTGCTAAGCTTTTTCATCCTGTGCAATTCTAGTCATGTTTTCCCATAAATCTTCCCCTGGAGGGTCTATCCAACACAGTTTAACAAATGATAGAAGCCTTAACATTTGGAATTAGAGATTTAAACTCTAGCAATGGAATTTCAGGCATCATCTAGTGAATTAGAGTGGGGGTGAATATGAGGCTTTCTGAGCAGTCCTGAAGACACTCATTTCCTATCCTGATTCCTAAAGTTAGCCTTGATCTCATATTCTTCAAAAAATAGAAATAAGAGCCTCATCCTCTTCACAGAAGGAAAGCCTTCCTTTTCATTTCTCTTTTCCCCCATTTTCTTCACATTTAAAAAGCAATGTTGCTAATGTATAGCATATACAACCAATCAATCATCCCAAAAACATTTACTGAGCCTCTGCTATATGGCAGGCAGGGGGAATAATAAAAAGACAAAAAAAAGAAACAGTCCTGCCATCAAAAAATGTACATTCTACTAGGGAAAACAACATGCAGACATTTCAGACTACTGTCTGGAGGCATTTCCTAATTTGCAACGTTGAGTCCACTAGCAAATGGTTATTCTAAGTTCAAGATATTTAGTATATCCACACCCCTTAAAACTATAGCTCATAAGTTTTCATGGATGTGTTTGCATTTAATAGTAAGGCAATCAACACAGTTCAATGCAAAGGCATTTAGTGAATTGCACAATTAAGTAAAGTGGCAACAAAGTGTTTCCCTCAGAAAATTTGAGCATGCATGCACTCTCTCACAAATACACTCATCATCATTGGAAAGAATAGGTACACATGAGAAACACGAGGGCACATAAATGGGCAAGTTGCTTATCATCTGTTGTACCAGTGTACATCTCCCACTGGGACCACTGGGAAGGCTCTACTGCTCCTGCTGGGGCCACTGGTACCACTGTGCTGCTCCCAGTAGGGTCCCTGGTACCATTATACTGCTCTCACTGGGATCACTGGTTTCATGGTCTATACTGAACAGACCTGCTCCCTACTGATCTCCATTAAGATGTTGCTTTAAAAGACAATGCTCAGTTATAGTTTCCACCAACCCCAATTTCTGGCACAGCTGAAATCCTTAGATATTTCTTCCTCAGGAGAAAGCGGGTGCTGCCCTGGTTTCTTAACTTAACTTTCCCAGCTATTTTAGAAAAGGCAGGGGAAAAAGCCTTTCTCTAGGACAAGAAGAAAGTTTCTTCTGTTCCCTCAAAGTCTTGGCTACTACTACTTTCATCTCCCTAACAGGAGATTCTCAACCTCAGGCGCCACACTCTTTAAAACAAAGAGCAGACCCATTCCTGCTTCTTCATTATCCACAGGCTGGGTATCTTCTTTAGACCTCTTTCTAGCTCAGGATTTGAGCTCCTTGGTCACAGACCTTGACCTAGCTTGATGAATATTCAATGTACTTCTCATTTGGGGGGCATCTGGGTGGCTCAGTGGATTGAGAGCCAGACCTAGAGATGGGAGGTCCTGGATTCAAATCTGACCTTAGACACTTCTTAGATGTGTGACTGTGGGTAAGTCACTTGACCCCCATTGCCTAGCCCTTGCCACTCTTCTGCCTTGGAACCTATACATAGTATTGATTCTAAGATGGAAGGTAAGGGTTAAAATATATATATAAATATGTATACATAAGTATATATGTACTTCTCATTCGTAGTCTTTGATGGCTGAGCTATAAATCAAGGAATTATAATTTGCCTAATAATCTCCAAACAACTCTTGGGATTTCAGGGTTCTCCAGTTTTTAAACTTCCAAGTCACTTCCATTTTTTCACATAGATGAGTCTGTAGCTCAAAACACAGAGATAAAATATCAATTCCAGCAAGTAAGGCACCTTTCTCTGATACCTATTCAATAGCATTCCCGGACTATTCATACATAGCTATGCCAATAAAAATCTGAATAGGAATTTTGAAAGGGGCTTTTCCCCTCACTCTTACATCAATAAATACAAAATACATGCAAAACAAGTACAAGGTAATTTCAGATTTGGGCAATAGCTGCTGGGTGCATTGGGAAAGGCTCAAGGAAGAAGACTATTTGAAATTAAGCCATAAAAGAAGATGAGTATTCTAAGGGAAATAGATAAGGAAAAAATTAAAATTCAGTATAAAGAAATGCAAAATTTACATGTGGCTGTTCTTTATGGTAACTCTGGGGTAGAATATCTATACCAGTAGGCTCCTAGATGACAGCTTTTCCTTTTACCCAAATTCTATTTTCTTAACTAAAGAAACTCACTGGAATCTTGGTATCCACCATAAATTCAGGGTGTCAATTAATCAAGAAAAGTCTTCTTTTCCATAGCCACATTAGTTTTGCTTAGTACTCTCAAAAGAGTCCAATCTACTTCTATTAACCAAACATTTTTTGCCATCTGTAGCCCGTGCACAGATAATGTGTCTTCTGGCTGTGATTCACTCAGTTCTAAGTCATTTACTGACAATGAGTAGATTAGCATTAGTGAAAGTAGCTCTTTTCCCTGGACATATTTTGCCTAAGTACTAGAGGAACAGAGAAGCCTATTTATTATTCCTTGTGCAATAACCAGTTTGCCTAATAATATCATATTCAGTGTCTTACAAATTATCCAATAATATTTGGACTCCATCTTATTAAGGAGCCCACATGTGTATGTAGCAACATGGAATTCAGTACAAAAGGAAATTGTAATACAATGTTAAAAGTCATCTGGAAGGGGCCCATGCCCCAGTCAAATATGCTTGTGATTCCAGGTTGTTTTATTCATGACCATCATCATTAATAATGATCTTGATTCTCACTTAGAAGAAATGCAGCATGATAGAATGAATTTTACTAGATGTGAAGGCAGGAAGATCTGTGTTCAAATCTCTCCTCAGATGTTCAATTGCTCTGTGACCTTGAGCTAATTACTTAACCCTTAAGAGCCTCAGTTTCTACAAAGCAGAGATAACAATATTTAACAAACAAGGTTCTTGTGAGTTTCAAATGAGGCAAGATAAATAAAGTCTCAAATTTTTTAATGTGTTATATAAATGCTAGTTAGTAATAATAATGATAATAATTCTTCTTCAGCACTAGCATCTATTCACCTTCTCCAGATATATGGCACTATACAAGTTATTACAGGGGTTTATAGTTTATATAACTTTCCCCTTGATGAAGAAATTATAATGTGTAATGTGTATCAGATAACATAATTTAATGTATATCTGATACCCTCATCTGGCTGGGTGGTAATTAATCTCTGATGTTTTGTTTTTTTAAACCATTACCTTCTGTTTTAGCATAAGTACTGTGTATTGATTACAAGGCAGAATGGTGGTAAGGGCTAGGCAATGGGTATTAAGTAACTTGCCCAGGGTTACACAGCTGGGAAGTGTCTGAAGTCACATTTGAACCCAGGATCTCCCATCTCTGGGCATAGCTCTCAATTATGACCATGAAAATGTGGGTTTCAAGACTATGAATTGCCAAAACTGTAAAAATAATTTTTAGTGTCTTGATTTAAATCAAAAATAAGTGGTCGCCATGGGAAAAATTCCCAAATATGAAAATACCCAAGTCAGATGGGTTTTATGGAGATTTAATTAATACAAATGAAGGAATTTAAGGGAAGTGAGAGAGAGAGAATAAAAATAGTATGAAGGGCCTAGGTATTTGGCCTAGGCCTGACCCTTAACAGAGACTAGTCAGTCTTTTATCACTCACCACAAGATTTGTCCCAAGCAAAACTCCAGTCCTTCACTGAAATCCTCAACTCCTGAACTGAGTTCAGAGACCCAATTCCTCCAACTAATTCCAAACTCCAACTAAGTTCAGAGAGAGCCAGCTCCTTTAAAGAGAAATTTCTCTTATGTCACCTCCCCTAAATTTTCACATCTACCAATCACAGTAGAAGTTTTCCCCAGGACTGACCATTCTTAGTTCACATCTTCTTTTGTTATCACCTTCTCTGAGTAGACTAAAACTTCACACCTCTGTTAAGCTCGCCTTTTGTAAGTTGCTTGACCTTTTTAGTGAATAATTTAACCTTTATAGGTACTTAGCACCCTTTTGTATTAGATCTAAAGATAGACCTAGCTTAGAGTTTTTGCTTCACTATAAGTATGAGTTGGGGACTTTTCATTGTTCAGTAAGGAATTTTACAACTTAATCTTCCCCTAAGGCACTGTCTAAGTATGGGTGGAATCATGTTAAAATTCCCAATACATTCCTGATTAAGTAGCTCCATTTGTTACAATAAGGGAATAGCTTAACCAAATCTTCTAAGGTAGAGTCTGAGCAATTTTAAGATTCACACAGTCCACTGAGCCACCCAGTTGCCCCATATAATTTCTGATCTTAATGGACACTGGAAATAGAAAATCTCACGATAAACATGCAATTGAATTCTCCCTCACGAGAGTTCCTCAAGCAATGACTAGATGGCCATTTATCGTCTATTCTATAGAAAGAATTCTTGTTCAGGTACAGGTTAATTGGACTGGATAGCATCTGAGGCTCCTTCTAGCTTTAAGATTCTTCAACATGAGGAATCTACTCTGAGGAATCACCATCTTGGAAGCACCAATTTGTGTATTAAGTGATGGTAAAAAAGGTGCAAGGATGAGGAAAGAGATATGGATACTCATAAGCATTCTATTACTGTAAAACTATAAGGCTCCATGAAGTAGTCTCTGCCCTCAAACAGCTTATATAATATTAGGGAGAAGCAACATATATATGCAGAAAATTATACATGCAGAAAATTAAATGCAAAAAAATGTACAAAGTGATCTGTATGAGCCATCCCAAAGGAGTTAAGCATTTTTAGCATTTTTCAGTTGTTCATTCAGAAAGGCATAGCCCCAAAGACAAGTAATCTTTACGTGAGCTCCTGCTACTTCAGAGATACAAAGAAATTCATACCTGTCCTACTTTCCTAAGTTTCATGTCCCTTTATCCCAAGCTTGTATGTGAAGATTTTTTTTTTATTGCAATGTGTAAGAAATGGGAGACTGTAACACACCTTATGTTGGAGTTATTGACAGCTAGGCTTGATGATGTGAGAGACTATATCTGGGTTGTCTTCATTTCCATTCATTCCTACAAATGCTAAAGAAAGGGTAGACAAAAGCTGTGCTTGAGTGTAACCAAGTCAGATCAAACTTAAATTAGTCCATCTCATGGCTTATAGGCAGGTAGGGAAGATTGCCTAGTCTGTCCTAATCAGCTCAGTCAGCAATCAGAGATCCTTCCCTCTATTGGGTGGGACAAAGAATTACCTTCTCTGGGTACAGAATAAATCACCTTATGACATCTGAAGGACTCACAAATCTTCAGCTTCTGTTTCTCCTATAGTTTCCTATTATCCATTCGAATATAGTCCCCTGTCTAAGGTTGCCTTAACATCTGAGATACACGCAAGGATATTTTTTTCCTACTAGCATTGTACTACCTCAACTCCTTTGTGGATCTCTACTTCTCTTAGAGATATAAATTCAACTGAGAAATCTCTATGGGCCAAACAGATAGCTGGGTGAAACAGGGAATAGATACAAGACTGTCATTACCATTATGAAGTCCAGAAGACTTGAGTTCAAATTAAACGTCAAACATTTGCTAGCTCTGTGACCTTTGGCAAAACGCTTAATCACTGTTGGCTTTAGTTTCTTACATTGTAAAATGGGGATAATAATGGTATCTATCTCCCAGAGTTGTTGTGAGGATTAAACAAGATAATATTTGCAAAGTTTCTTAGCACACTGCCTGGAACATACTGAATAAAGCTTTGTTTCCATCCTGAAAGATATGTTATTATAGAATAATATGATCATAGTGTAACATCCTCACTCAATGCCCTCCCCCTCCCTACCCCAATCATGAGAGAGAAGGAAGAAGAGAAAAAGTTGGGCTACTAATTAAAAAGAACAATTATATGTCATATTTCTTAGTCCCTGGGAAGAATAAGGATTAGGTCTTTGCAGTATTATAGGGACTCACAGATAAGAGAATTCTCTCTACCCAGGGAAGGTTAGCAGAGTTGCCTAGACTCAATGATATCAAATTCAAATGGAAATGGATCTATTGGCCACATATTTATTTAGAAAACCACATATTGACATTATCTATGTTGTATTATACTTTTACTTATTTTGTTAAACATTTCCCAATCATATTTTTTAAAAACTTTTGTTTTTTGTCTACTCTAAGAGAGAAGGACAAGGGTGAGGCAAATGGTATTAAATGACTATCCCAAGGTCACACAGCTAGAAAGTTTTTGAGGCTAGATTTAAACCTAAGTTTTCCCAACTCCAGGCCTGGCATTCTATTCCCTGTGCTACCTACCTGTCTCCCAGCTATGTTTTAACAGGATTCAAACAGCATTTCTGGATTTTCCATGGTTTATAAAGTGTCCTAAGACTTTTGGTGTCTAAGAATATGATGGAACTTCAATCATTCTACAGATGTTATCTTATATTTTAAGTTTTTGTTTTCATTGCTCCTATGTTTAATATATTCTATATATAATGTCTAAGAATTTTTGTCTAATTACATAGGGGAAAGAAAACTCCAATATGACAAGGGATTATGACTCTAGGAAATATATACAAGTTGAGGAAGAAATAAAGATTGCACTGGTTTTGTTTGTACAAATCAAAATTCTTGATTTTACATTTTGTGATTTTTTTTCTAGCTCTTGCTTGGTTTTAAAGTCTTTCCTTTCCCAAAGATCTGACAAGTATACTATTCTGTGTTTGCCTAATTTGCTTATAGTTTCCTTCTTTATATTCAGGTCATTCACCCATTCTGAGTTTATCTTGGTGTAGGGTGTGAGATGTTGATCCAAATCTAATCTCTCCC
The DNA here is from genome assembly GCF_027887165.1 of Monodelphis domestica. Lineage (NCBI taxonomy): Eukaryota > Metazoa > Chordata > Mammalia > Didelphimorphia > Didelphidae > Monodelphis > Monodelphis domestica. Next base: position 355,841,145 of record NC_077228.1, read on the forward strand.
ATACTGTCTTCCAGTTTTCCCAACAGTTTTTTTCTTTATCAAATAGTGGGTTTGGGGCCCAAAAACTGGGATCTTTGGGCTTATCATAGACTGTTTTGCTGAGGTCACTTACCTGTAAAATTGAGATTTGAACTCTGGATTTCAATCCCCACAAGCCCTTGCTCCACTTCCCCAAAATGTTTTGTAATCTCACAGAATTCTGAGGTGGGCGAGATCGAGAAGGTACTTAAGCTGATTGCAAAGGCTTTTGAGCTCTCTCTCTCTTTTGGACTTCCGTTTTGGAGCAGATGTGGCTCTTTCCATAATGTAGGTGAGGTCTTGTCTAGGCCTCTGTGGCCTAGGTACCACGTGTTTCTTATCCTGTATTTTATTTAATCCTTAATCCTTAATAAACTTCTAAAAAAATATAATACTCCTTGCAGAGAGAAACTAATTTCTAACTGCCTCAGTCTCCCCTAAATTTTAATCTTTACATACCCCAAGTCTATTCCACTGATCCTCCTTTCTGTCTCTTAGCCAGTACCAAATTGTTTTGATGACCACTGCTTTATAGTATAGTTTGACGTCTGGTACGGCAAGTTCTCCTTCCTTTGCATTTTTTTTTCATGATTTCCCTGGATATCCTTATCTTTTGTTCTTACAAATGAACTTTGTTATTTTTTTTCTAATTCAGTAAAAAAGGTTTTTGGTAGTTCAATGGGTATGGCACTAAAGTAAATTAATTTGGGTAGGATTGTCATTTTTATTATGTTAGCTCATCCCACCCATGAGCAATCAATGTTTTTCCAATTGTTTAGATCCAGTTTTAATTGTGTGGAGAGTGTTTTGTAGTTGTGTTCATATAGTTCCTGTGTTTGTCTCAGCAGATAGATTCCTAAGTATTTTATATTGTCTAAGGTGATTTTAAATGGAATTTCTCTTTCTAATTCTTGCTGCTGAGATGTGTTGGAGATATATAGAAATGCTAATGATTTATGCGGGTTTATTTTGTATCCTACAACTTTGCTAAATTTGTTGATTATTTTGACTTATTAATTTATTTATTTTATTTTAGAAGGCTATGCCCTTATTCCAAATATGCTTCCATTATTCAAAACAATTTTTGAGTCTATCAACAAGTATTTATTAGGTATCAATGATTCATACAGTACTCTTCTAGGCACTAAGTTTACAAATACAGAACCTGAAACAATCTCTACTCTCAAGAAGTTTAGAGCCTATCAGAATATTTCTTTTAGATTGGATTGGATTTTTACTCCTGGTTCATAATTAAAATCAGTAATTAAACCAAGGATTTATGACTTCTCTAGGATGCTTGTTAAATATGAAATTGCTGGATACTAAGTTATTATTTCAGATATTCTGTATTCTCTTCAAAGGCTTTGTTTCAGCTTAAAAATTCATATCTACCAGCCAAAGAAGTACCCTTTATAATGAGTTACAGAAAAATCAGGTAGACATATGATTTGTATACCTATTTAACAGATGTGCCATTACTTTTTATGGTTATCTGTTCTTGAACTAAAAACTGGAAGCACCTATTCTATTGTATGAAGCATAACAAGTAAATGAGAGTTGGAAAGTAACAAGACATTTGATTTTTATGTCTACCTTGTGAAATTAGTTCCAGAATTTTATAGCCATATATCTATTAGCTTGTTGGTAGACTAATTCATAATTAAAAGGTATGTTGTTATTGAATTATTCCTATAACTTCCCAAAAAAATCAGAAGCCAAAAAATTATTTGTAATTTTTCCCTAACAATTGGGATAAAATGAAAAGTGAAGATATTTTTCTAATTTTGCTATAAACATATACAAAGTCTACAGAGTTTGCTCTCAGGAAAGTCATGATGACATAAAGTGTCATCTTAGAAATAATATGGAACATACATAGACATTCTGTAACTAGTTCCATTGAGCTCACCAAGGTGTAAATAAGAGTTTTTATTGACTGAAAAGGTATTAAAATAATTGGTCAGCCCTTCTTCTTCTTTTTCTTGATGGACCATTTTTTGTGTTGACTCCTTTCCTGATGTAATATGATGTGGGATAATGATGTAATGAGAGAGGCCAGGGGTCCTCTTCCTCTGAGGCCCGCATATAATGTAACAAATATGGACCTCAGTTCTGTACCTGCATTGGCATTTTGGGGTATATGGGGGGTCTGTTTTAGGTAAAGGAGTGTGGTAGAGGCATGGAGAGAGAGAGAGGACTTGCAAGCCAAGCATGTAAGAAACAAGCTGGGGACCTGATCTGCAAAATCAAGGAGAAGGTTCCAAATGGAATGTTCCCAGGAAAAGACAGTTGGAGGAAAGCCAGACTGAAGGAGAGACTCTTTTTGGTGGCTGGCTGTAGGGGGAAGAAGCTGAACTGACCTTGTTAGCTTTTGTATCATGCTGAAGGATCCTTGAAGGGGGCTTCTGAAATTAGGCTGAGACCTTGGTGGCTTTGTGAAGAGGAAGGAAGATTTTCCTCCATCTCTCTAATTGTCCCTCTGTCGTGGTTGTTGCTTGATTGATTTCCCAAACCCTCAAATTTTTATTATAGATTAGGGAAACTCTCATCCCTCTTTCCTCAGTTTCCCATCCTGTTGTTTTCCAATAAACCCCTTACCTGAGAAAGAAAACAAGAGTATCTTTATAGTCAACTCAGGGGGGGAGGGAGGTAGCCAAAGGCTTGAAGAAGTAGGTGGTTTAGGGAGGGAGTGAGGGAAGAAGAGGGTAGGAAATAGATTCATCCATTAGCTTTCAAATAGGGATCAATAGGCAAACCCCAGTGCATTTTCTTGCAGCAGCATCCCTCTATCCCTGTGGCAGTATCTCTCAGTATCTATCAAAGTACTTCTCTCCACCATTGTAACTAGGTACCCCCAGGTGTGTCCCCATACTAGTAGCAGCTCTCTCTAGTCACAAGCCAGAGTGCATCAGTCATTGCAACAAGAAATAGTGTCACACGGAATATCCATTTCTATCACAGATTAGCCTACAAGTTCTAAACCTTCAACTTTCAAAAGGTCAGGTCAAGCAACCACTAAGAGTTCACTGAATTCCATTCTAGGTTTTATAGGCAGCCCAGTATCAATGCCCTGACTAGTAAGGAACAGTTTTCAGGATCTAGTCTAGTGGCATCTAAGATGGAGACTTTTCTAGGCAGTAATATCATTTTGGACATATATTTGATAAAACTCATTGAGTTTAGAAACTATACTAAGAGTGAACCCACTCTCTCCAAAGAACTAAGAAGTACAAGGGAAAGTGCTCCCCTGAGACACTGAGGGAAATGTTCTTACTATGGTTTTTGCATTCCCTTCAAAGTAAATATTCTTTTGTTAAAAAGGTGTTAAGGACACTCAGAATGGCTAACTGGTGGTGAGGAGGAGGGGAGAGACACAACCAATGGCAAGAACTCAATCCCTCACTACAACCTAAAATCCTGAGGAATAGATGAAGCTGGCCTGGCTCTTACATAGCAAGCCCAGTTTGAGTTGTGTTTTGCTACATATACCTGAGTCATCTTTAATGAATAAAAACACTTAAAGAAAATAAATCCAAGAACAGCATACTTTAAATCACTGAAAACTGCCTTTAAAAGTTCCTTTCTACTGATCTAACAGTGTTAAATAGCAAAACATAGAAAAGAAATTATTATATTAAGCTTTTTTCTATCACATTAAAAAATCCTTTTGTAAAGGATCCAGTTATGTTCATTTTTATGATTTTTATGAGCAATATTTTCCTTCACATGCAAGGTTTCTTCCAGAGTTCTCTTCCACAGGGAAAAAAATTGTGGCTTCGAATCAAAAATAGGAAAAAGAGGGGTCAGCTGGGTGGCTCAGTGGGTTGAGAGCCAGGCCTAGAGATGGGAGGTCCTAGGTTCAAATCTGGCCTCAGACACTTCCCATCGGCGTGAACCTGGGAAAGTCACTTAACCCAATTGCCTAGCCCTTACTACTCTTTTACCTTGGAGCCAATACACAGTACTGACTCCAAGACAGAAGGTAAGGGTTTTAAAAAACAGGAAAAAGAATTTATAGGAATAAAATAAATGGCCCCAAGATATCAGAGAAAGACTTCTATCTCCTGCATACTATCTCTCTATATAAACTCTGATCATTGTCAAAAGGAAAATGGGAAGGCCAGAATCTTTTTAAAGAAGATTACATGTCTTTTATTTTTGCTTTCAGTATGTTATAGATAATATGGAAGAAGACATTGTTACCTAAAGTGCTCAGTTCTTTGTTAAATGTGCTTTTCTGGGTAAATTTTATGGCTCTTACTATTTCTTCCCCAAAGCATAAGTTTTTGATTCAATGAAGAGTTCCATGACAAATCTCATCTTTTCAAAGGATTATAGAGATAACTAAAATTTAAATAATCCGAGTTTCATTTGGGAATATTTTAGTTGGCTTTGTCATTTTCAGATCTCCCTTTAATTAAATATTATCAGAAAATTTGTTAAAGTCAGTGGTTTCAATGTATATTGGGAGCTAAACTGGCAGAGTAAGGGATGCTCAATTCACCTAAACCCTCCATGCTCTAAAAAATAGAAAACAACATGCCCAAAACAAAGGAAAACAAAAACTACACATCTCACTGGGGTGAGAAGGCAGAGTAGTCCATCGAGTGCCACACTGGGTGGAGTTTGCAGAACTCATACCAGAGGAAGCTTGAGGTTTACACACCAGCAAAGTCCGACTTACTGCCAAGCAGCCTGGGGAAATGAAATAGCAGAGGAGGAATAACCCAAGACCAGTCCTACAGAGCCCAAGGTAACAAAATTTCAGAACCAGCAGCAACCCTATGCTCAACCTGAAGCAATGACACTAGTCAAGAAGAGGAGGGGTGTTGCCAAATGGTTTGAGGTAAAGAGACGGCAGAGTGGATGCACAGCTCAATGCAATCTTACTCTCTTCCACATGGCCTGAGGAAACAAAAGGGAAGAGCACAGAATAGCCCAACATAGGAGAAAATAGGAAAAATGAAAGCAGGAAGAGAATCCAGCTGGAAAAAAAACTGCTAGAACCCCTAAGAAATGCACACTGAGGGACCCAAAGACTGTCAGACCTACCCCAAGCACCAGAGAAAGCTATATTGCAAGCTTGAAATAGTGATTTCCTTCATCCCAGGAGCAGATCAGAACCTCAATATAGACAAGATAATGGGAGCAGGAGTGAGAAAAGAATAACAACTAGAAAAATGAGCAAAAGGCAAAGAAAAAATCTAACCTTATAAAGTTACTTTGGTGACAGAGAAGACTAAAATATAAACACAGAAGAGGATAACAATGACAAAAAAGGAAATGTGTGAAGCCTCAAAGAAAAATAAGAAAGAATGCCAGACCCCAAAATACCTCTTAGAAGAACTTGAAAAGAAGTTTAAAATCAAAATAATTTAAAAAATGATATAAATATTCAACAACTTGGAAGCTAGAAGAGGTCAGATGGAAATGGAGGCAAAAACAAAAAAAAAAAACTCCCCAAATACCAGAATGGGGCAAATAAAAAAGGAAACACAAAAGCTTAAGGAAGAAAATAACTCTCTAAAACTTAAAATTGAGCAAATGAAACTAATGACTCCATATCACCAGGATTCATAGTATCATGAAACAAGAAGACAAAACCAAAAGAATGAAAAAAAAATTTCAGAATCTGAAATTCATTGGAAAAGCAATTAACCTGGAAAAATAGATCCAGGAAGGAAAACATAAGAATCATCATAATAACTGAAAGCTATGGTTCAAAAAAAAAGAGGCTGGACATCATATTATAAGAAATCATCGGGGAATACTGCTCTAATATCCTCAAGAAAGAAGGGGAAATCGAAATTTAAAGAATCTACCAATCACCTTCTAAAAGAGGCCTTCATATAAAACATCCCAGGACTATTAAAGAAAAATTCAAAAATTCCCAGACCAAGAAAAAAGTATTGCAGACAGTCAGAAGAAAACAGTTCAAATGTGATCGTCACAGACAGAATTACACAAGACCTGGCGGCTTCTATGTTAAAGGATTGGAAGGCATGGAACATGATATTCCAAAAGGCAAGAGTTCTAGGCCTGCAACAAGAATCACATACCCAGTGAAATTGGGCATAACTTTCTAGGGGATGGGGGAGATGATATTTAATGAAATAGAGGACTTGCATGTATTCCAGACCAAAAACAAAACAAAAAGAGAGCTGCAAAGAAAAACCAGTGACCAAATTTGACATTCAAGAGAATCATAAAAAGGAAAAGAGGAAAATGAAAACATAAGGGCTTCAATAAGGTCAAATTGAGTACATTTATACCTGGGAAGGTGACAATTAAGATACTTAAGTCATATAAGGTACTTAAAATGTTCAAGATACTTAAAGCATTTAAGATTCTTTAAAATTTTATCATTATTAGGACAGTAAGGAATAAACATAGACGGAAGAAAGAGAATAAGCGGAAGAGAACAGATTGATATAAAAAATCAAGGGACAGTTAAGTTGAACACATGGGGAGAAGATAAAAGGAAATATGGGGGTAAAGTCAGCTTCATTATCAACTCCTAATCTTGCATAAAGTTCTTCTAATGGTATGCAACTTGTTCTGTGCCCAAAGAATATCTCATCATCATAATCTTGGTGAGATTTTGATTGTACTGGTTTCAGGTATTCAATTTTCTCACTTGTGTCCCATACATCTTCTTCTGCGTCTACCTCTTCATAAAGCTTATAAAATTGATAAGGCATTTGTTCTAAATCATCTTGATCCATTATTATTACACCCTCTGGTATTCCTTCTGATTCTGTATCTGATTCTGACTCACTGAATCCAATCCATAAGTTATTCATTGGATTTTGTTCAGTGCCATGTAAATATGTGTCAGATGTTGCTAACTCTGGCTTTGTGTGTTGATCTAAGCCTATATCGCCAGTTTTTATGTTTCCAAAATCAGTTTCTGGTTGTTTCTCACTACTAAGCTTTAGATTTTCATTTTGAATTGATAAACTTGTTGGTCTGGGGTTAGATTCTTCTTGCAGATATTCTATGCTGTTAGTAATATTCATGGGTATTACTCTATCACCATTCTGAGGTTTAGATTCATCTTTACTCTCTTTTGACTGTGTAGTGAAATGAATCTTTCCCTCTGTTATTATTTCCTTCTGGGAATAAGTTCAGTACATCTGCATGTTCCCCTGCATCATCAATAGGATGTGTGCCTTCATTTTTTCCCATAGTAGTACATACATGTGTTTCTGGCTGTGTAGCTAAAGTGTGTATTGCCACTAAGTCACTGTTCATTCCTTTGCTACCCTCTGCCAGCTGTATATTAGAATCAGTTAATTCTTTTTGATTCAAATCATTTCCTATGAAGTCTTCACATGAGGTTGATTGTACTATATCCTCAACTACATTGAAACAGGAATTTAAATCATAGCTATTGCTTAACTCACATGAATTTATTTGGCCAGATTCCCCTCTGCCACTTAGAATGTTGGCTTCAAGTCTGCCATTTGAATCCATAGTTGTTCTTTCAGTTACTAAGACTTCCATTCCATTCCTCTTTTCAAATTCAACTGTCATGTCACCTCCATTAGTTTGAATAGGATTATTGTTTTCAAATGTAATGTTAGCTCCTTTTTCAGTGAATTTTGTCTTATTTAAACCACTCATTGATGAATGGAAAATTTCTGCTTCTGGATTTAAAGTAGATGTTATTTCTAAGACTTTCTGTGCCATAAAGCTATTGGAAGAATTAACTGAGTTTGGTGGGATGCCATGCAAATCTGCCATGCAAATGAATGGTTTCAAAGCATTTATATCTCTAGCAATAGTAACCTGTAGAGAATTGAAATTTTGTTTCTCTGTATCTCTCACTAATTCCTGCTTGAGTTTCTTTGACATTGTCTCTCTTTTACAAAATTCAATCCCAGAGCCCACTCTGTATTGAAAATTTCTCTAATAATGATTTGACTTCATTTGCACTTTTTTCTTGTGTGGTTACTATACATCTTTTCTCAAAGTTTCTTATCTCAGTTGCTATTTGAGAAATTGTTTCTTTTATTTCTATATCTGTTTCTGTTACCCGTCTCTGCCTTTCTCTTGATTTATTGCATGTGCTATCACTCACAGATTCATTTTCTTGTACCAATTTTTCATTGTTTCTCATCTTTTTTCTCCTAATTTTAACAGCAGCCTCTTTTTTCACTATTTCTTCTATCTCCATGTATCAACTATATACATTTAAAGTCCTGGCTTCATAATTCTTTCCTAACCATGTCTGAATATTTAGGTTTGGCTCCAGTTTTAATGGCATTTTGCACCTCTTCTAAATCATTTGCTTGCTTAGTGGATTTTAGCCTGCAATTAGAATAGCAAGTGGAATTCTGTTTTTTGTATCTATTCTCTGTGGACTTGTTGTCATTGACTTCATATTTCTTCTTCAAAAAACAATCTTTTATAAGGTGTCCTCTTTTGTGGCAAAAGAAGCATGGTGTAGTCTCTCTCTGCACTGCTTTTGGTTTATAACTAGACTTTGTATAACTGGTAACTGGTTTTGTGTAAGTCCTAACAGTGTTGAGTTTCTTGATTTCCTCCATCTCCTTTTCTCCAAGGTTTTTCTCTGTTGTCTTTAATTTATCTTTCAAGTCTTGCATATGTTTATGCTGTTCTGAATGATTGTCATGGAGATAACTATCAATTTCACATAGTTCTATCAGACTGACGGTATCATATTTAGGGAAATAGTGTTTTAAAAAGTTCTTTAAATGAGGTGTGCAACCCTTTAAAAACTGTCTCCATACATAACTAGAAGACTCCTCACTATTAGCCTCTAAACCCAATATTGATTCTGCCATTTCTGAGAGATGATCAATGAATGTGACAGGATGTTCCCCTTTGTTCTGCATGAGTTTATCAAACCTAGTCCATGCATTCGGCTTCCAGCAATACTACTTAATTGATTGGAGCAAGTATTCCCTGCATTTTCTTAAGTAGGACATACTAGTGGGGTTTGCAAAATCTAGATCTTCTCTTTGCTCCTCAGTAGCCCCGCTAGTTAGGTTGTTATCAGTCCTGGTCTTTTCAAGGAATTGTCTTTGCTCATGGGGGCTAAACAGTTCAGATAGGAGCAACTCTACTTTTTCAAAGTCTGGGTCAAAGATCCTAAATGCACGTTTCAGTTCTTTCTGTGTTTTGAAAGATTGTTCTATGAAATTTGGAAAACATTTCTTTAGGGATTCAAGTTCCTGAGATATAAACTGTCTGTGGACTTTAGATTGTAGCACACCAATTGTACTGGATAGCTTGGTGACCTCCTTTAATGGACAAATCTTTTCTAGTTCACTGTCAGACTTGGTGTCATTGTCACCTTCATTTCCCTTAGCATTGACCATAGATTTCTTTGCCTTTATCTCTTTTTCTTCAGGTACACTATCTGCCTGTCCATTGTTTTTGTTCTTAACCTGGTCTAGCCCTTTTTCCTTGATCAATTCCTCAACCAAGTTCTTAATCACAGTTTCCAAGTTATTATCAACAACCAGTATCTGTTCTGCCTTCTTGGGGATCACAAATCTAAATATATTTTTCAGATAAGTCAAAGTCTGTAAAACTGCCATAAAGATAAAATAAACCTGAGCCAAAATCTGCCATAATGTAAGTTCAGTTTGAAAAGGTAACTGCAGTATAAATATGGTTGTGTTGCCAATGTAATCCAGAGAATCAAATATCATGTGGGTCATCTTGCTATAAAGTATATTGTAGACCCAGAATCCAGTAATAGCTGCCATAACCACAGCTCCACAGATAACCTGCTTAAATATCTTTTCTACTGTTGTTTCTAAGGGATTTTGTGGTTCAGTTGTTTAGGGGTGCCAATATGTAATAGATAGATATTCCTGAGGGTGTCTATTGATTGATTCTGGATAACTAATGGATCAAGTTTTGCCTATCCTCCTCCCTTTATGTCTCCCTTCCTCCCCCCTTTCAATCTCCTTTCCTTCCCTCTTCAGAAGTTTTTCAGCTTCCCCTCCCCCTTTTCTTCAGTTTCACTCAGTGTGAACTATGATGCTTTAGAGAAAATACTCTTTTCTCTTCTTTAACTCATGTAAGGGTTTATTAGGGAAGACTGGAAAGGATAGAGGACCAGTTAAGAGGGATAGGGTTTTCCCTATTCTCTACAAGGAGCCTTGGTTTGGAGGATATTGAAACAAAGTCAGTCAGAGAGATAAGAGGACAACTGTCTGTCTTCTTTCTTCTTCCAATCAGCCAGGTAAGTCACAGAGATACAAATAGGTTCTTATTTTCTTCACCTCAGCCAGCCAGCCCCATCACCATCATAAGCCAGAAGTCAAAAGCCTCATCTTCTTCTCCACACTGTCAGGAGCCAAAAGCCCAGTCCAACCCAGTTTAGCCATTGGCTTGGCTCCAACTGATTTCCTGGTAACATTCCAAAAGGAATGTTCATTTTGACTGACATATGTTGTCCTTTGCATGCATTGTAAATTCTCTTCGACAAGTAAGAGATGAAGGGGAATAAAAGAATGAAGGATGGGAGAGAGAGAGATAAAAAGGGATATGAATTGGGAGAAGCAGTGTTTGGAAATAAAACATTTGTGAACAATAAAAGGCTAAAAGGAGAAAGAGACAAGGGTAAACAGAGAAAATAAGATAGTTGGAAACACACAATTAATAATCATGACTGTGAATGTGAATGGTGATGAACTCACCCATAAAATGGAAAAGGATAGCAGTATTGATTAAAAACCAAAATTTCACAATATGTTGTCTACAAGAAACATATTGAAAGCAGGAAAAGACACAGAGTAAAAAGGGATAGAGCAGAATCTATTAAGCTTCAGTTAAAGTAAAAAAGAAAGGGTGAAAATTCTGATCTCAGACAATGGAAAAGTAAAACTTGTTCTAATAAAAAAGAGATAATGAAGAAAATTACATTTTGATAAAAGGTACCATAGACAATGAAACAAAATCAATACCAAACAAATATGCACCAAATGGCATAACATCTAAATTCCTAAAAGAGAAGTTACATGGTTTACAAAAGGAAATAGATAGTAAAATAATATGAGGAAGACCTCAAACTATCCCTCTAAGAAAAAGAGAAATCCAACCAAAACATAAATAAGAAAGAAGTTAAGGAGATAAATAAAACTTTAGCAAAGTTAATTTGATACACCTTTGGAGAAAACTGAATGGAAATAGAAAAGAATGTACCTTTTTCTCATAAGAATATGGCATCTTGAGTTTCCGGTCAAGATGGCGGCTTAGAGAAAGCTAAAGTTCAGATCTCCGGAAAACCCTTCCCAACCGATCTCAAACTATAAGCTCCTAAGGCGCCGAAATTCAAGACGATCAACAGCATAGACCCTGGGAATCCTCCTCCTGGACCTAGACCTGGATCAGAAGGTACGGCCCCACTCAAAAGCCAGAACCCGAGATCACTCGGACCTAAGGGGTAGGAGCGCAGAGTCCAAGACTCCGGGAAGCCGCAGCCCCGCCCCGCTCAGAGAGCAGGGTCGTCTGAACAACAACCCTCAGGGCCTTCTATCCCAGTCCCAGTGAAAGTCACTGCCCTCGGAGCTCCCCCGCAGAGAGCAGGGTCAAAACAACAGCAACCCTCAGGGCGGGCAAGACAGCCTCACGGGCTGGATCCTGCTATCCAAGTCTCAGTGAAAGTCACGGCCCTCGGAGCTCCGGGAAGCTGCAGCCCATCCCCCCGCAGGCCAACAAAAAAGCCTCACGGCCAGCTATTCTGAAGGCAACTTCCGGAAAGCAACCCGACCCAGAGAGCCAGGGGAGAGTGTGGCCTCCTGGTCCGACCCTTCCATTCCAGTTCCAGTGAGGCATATTCAGTTTAACCCAGGGAAAGCTCATAGAACCGACAATCTGCCCAGGACTAAAGCCTCTGAACACCAGACAGAGATAAGAAAAACTAATCCTCCACATTCAGAGATGGCAAACTCCACAGAAGCACAGAAGCCCCAAAATACCAAGAAAAATAAGAAGAAAGGGGCGACTTTGGACACATTCTATGGAGCCAAAATACAAAATACAGAGCAGATAGAAGATGATATTCAAGAAAATGCTCCTAAACCTTCCAAAGGAAATGGAAACTCTCCACAAACCCATGAAGAATTTGAATCAGAAATGACCAAAAAGATGGAAGCCTTCTGGGAGGAAAAGTGGGAAATAATGCAAAAGAAATTCACGCATCTACAAAACCGGTGTGATGAAACTGAAAAGGAAAACCAGGCTTTAAAGGCCAGAATCAGGCAGCTGGAAGACAACGATCGTGTAAAAGAGCAAGAATTAATAAAGCAAAGCCAAAATACCAAGAAATTAGAAGAGAACATAAAATATCTCACCGACAAGATGACAGATCTGGAAAATAGAGGGAGAAGAGATAATTTAAGAATATGGCATCTTTACAAAAACTGAGCATATAATACAAAAACCTCACAACAAAATGTAAAAAAGCAGAAATTAAATGCATCCTTTTCATATCAGAATGCAATAAAAATTACATTCAACAAAAGACAGCAGAGAGACAAAAATCAATTAGAAATTAAATTATCTTAAATTATCTTAATTATCCTAAAGATTGAATGTATCAGAGAACAAATCACAGGAAACAAATCAATAATTTTTAAAGAGAATGACAATGAGGAGACAATATGCCAAAATTTATGGAATATAGCCAAATCTGTACCTAAGGGGAAATTTGTATCTCTAATATCTCAATAAAATATAAAAAGAACAAATCAATGAATTGGGCATATAACTAAAAAAACTAAAGGAAGAACAAATTTAAAGTCTACAATTAAATACCGAACTGGAAATCCTGAGAAATCAAGGGAGAGATAAATAAAATTGATAGTAAGAATTTACGACCAAACAAAACTTTAAAAAATTACCAAAAGTGAAATGGATAATTTTAATTGCATTAAATTTTAAAGTTTCTGTACAAACAAAACCAATGCAACCAAGATTATAAGGGAAAGAACAATGGGGAAAAGTTATAGTAAATGCCTCTGATGAGGAACTCATTTCTCAAATACATAGAGAAATGTGCCATATTTAAAAGACTACAAAGCATTTGACTATTGATAAATTGTCAAAAGATATGAGCAGGCCATTCTTATATTAAAAAATTAAAACTATCTCTGCTCATATGAGTAAAAGCTCCAAATCACTAGTGATTAAAGAAATGCAAATTAAAACAACTCTACATGAAGAAGATACCACTTCACACCTAAAAGATTGACTATTTTGATCAAATAGGAAGATGATGAATATGGAAGGGATGTCAGAAATTTGGGACACCAATTCACTATTGCTACAACTGTGACCTAAAATAACCATTTTGGACAATGATGGAAACACACCCAAAAGGTCATAAAAGTATACATTAGCCTTGAGCCAATAATCCCATTATTGGGTCTATGTCCCAAACAGATAAGAGATATGAGAAAAGTATCTACTTGTACAAAGATATTTTGGTATCTCTTTTTGTAGTGCCAAACAATTTGAAATTGAGAGAGTATCCATCAATTGGGGAATGGCTGAATGAGCTATGGTATATGATTATAATGGAGAAATATTATGCCATAAGAAAGAATGAGCAAGATAAGTTCAAAAAAACTGGAAAGACTTATATAAATTGATGCAAAGTAAAATAAGCAGAACAAGGAACAGAAATATTGTATGATGATCATTTCTGAAAGGCTAAACTATTATCAGCAAAACAAGGTTCCAAGATAAACCCAAAGGATTTGGGTTTATCACATGATAAAAAAAAATTACTATCCATAATCAAAAGGGACTATTGGGAGCTGATTGAAGATCAAAACATACCACCTTACAATTAATTTCACTCATGAATTTTTTATTGAATAAGCCATGTGTCATCAGTCACAATATGAGAAATATGGCAATAGGTATTGCATAAAAGCCCTGAGATAACTTATATCAGACTATTTACAACCTCTGGGTGGGGAGGAAGAGAGAGGAGTAGAGAATATGAATTGCAAAATGTCAGAAAACAATTGTGAACATTTGTTTCTATGTGTAATTTTAAAAATTCAATTAAAAATTATTAATGAGTTCAGTCAGACATGAATGAAAATTCTTTCTCTGACAAACAATAGTTGTGTGACCATTATCAAGTGCCTTAACCATAGTACTTCCCCCTCCAACTATTAACTCTGTAAGACTATGACTTGTGAAGGAGTTGATGATCTACATTGGTGGAGTAGTAAAGGGAATTTCCACAATAGGAATTCTCACTACCATGGAAGAGAGGGATGGAGTGATGGAGGGATAGAGCGAGGAAAGGAGGAAAAAGATGGAGAGAGGGAGGGAGGAAGGAATGGAGGGTGTGTGAAAGAAAGGAAGGAGAAAAGGAGAGGAGAGGAGGGAATGACAAAGAAAAAAAAGAGAGGGAGAGAGGGAGAGAAGGAAGCTGAAGAAGCAATCATTTGATAGACTTCAAAAAAAAAGAAATCTTAATCTTTAAACTTTACTTTAAATTTTTTAAAAGAAAAAAATGTAAATAAAATGCATCTACTCCATTCATTCCCAAACCATATCTTTGCTAAGCCAGCATCTTAGAATAATATGAACTCTATAAGAAAATTTCTATTGCACCAAATTCTTTTTTATGCATACTGTAACGTTTGTTAGGAGGGAATAATTTTGCAAACATACCCAGGTTGCTACAGCCAAGGGCATTCAGAAGCATGTGACCATCTAAGGAGAAATGTATATTCTAATATCACTCATATTAGCTTCTCCTGAATACAATAGTGAGCTATAAGTCATTATGGAATATAAACAGTCCCTTAGTTATAAGAGGTCTGATCAAATATTTCCATTTTTAAGCCAACTAAAGTTTTATTTCTAGAGACCAAATGGCCCGTTATAAGCATAAACAAAGTCAGCTTGAGTGCAAGGAGTCGAAAGAGCATGATGATGTATTTGTTCTATTGTTATATTTTGTTCAATCAAGTGGCAACATGAGCTTGCATCACAAGAGACTACACACATTGCGCCAAAACAGAGGTACCAATGTGATCTGAGCTAATGATGCAGACATGGAATAACAGTGAATGGCTCTCTGCTTTCCAAATGAGCAAGGCGACTTTCCAATTCACCAGAGAGGAGCATAGCCCAACATTATAGCAATCATGCATCCATCTGTGAATTTCAGTTGCTGCAGATAAGAACATTACTATGATTGTAGATGTAAGCCAGAGTTATGGAGAACTGTATGCTAATTTGTCTGTGTGATGTTAGATGAAGGACCACAGATGGGACTATTGTTTTGGGAATGTGATACCAAGGGTAGTTATTCTAATGTATTGTATCATCCATGTATGCAAAGTCACAGAAATAATGAATGCCTTTCCAAAAAGGGAACATAGTTAATGGCCACCTGCTAGGTTCTTTAAATACATTTGTTAAAAAAAAAAAACAGAGTCTGAATTGGTAATTGAGTATATTCTTATATAGTATTTCTGACTATCAGATATATTCTATCCATACACCTATGTAATTCATGACAAGAAGACTTGTGACACCAAAAAGTCTTTGTTTACATTTTGGGGTCTATTGCATGGCACAATTCTCCACTCCAAAAATTGGAAAAATCTTGCTATGGTCTGATGATTCCCCAGTTTCATTCTCAATAATGGCAGAGTCATATCTTTAATGAATTCTCCCTGAGTTATCCCTACAAGGTTTATTGCCTCAACCCAGGAATTCTACTGAATTGCTCCCACTTTCCAGAAATCTCAACAAAAGGCATGGGAGTTCTTTCCTACAAGATGCTAATTTTTTTAGGAGAGGATGCTGTCACTGCTATAAGTAAAATGATTCATGTGGTCAGCACTTCCGGGTTTATTATTACAGTATTAATACAGAATAGATTAGAATAGAATAGAAAATACAAAAAGATTCATTTTTGTTTTGTTTTATTTTAGCAGGAATTGACAAAAAGGATATCCAATATAGGGGGAAAATGAAATCTAGAAACTTGTAATTTGTAAAAGTAATATGCCCAAGAGCAACAGATAATAAGCAACAAAACTAGGGTTTGAATCTGTTTTACCAATATTTCTTGTGTATATTATTCCCATGAGACACTAAGACTTTTTCATTCTGAAGTGATTCCTATTATACCTGTTAAATGGTTTACAGTGTAGAAAATATTAGCAGATTGTTGATCCAAATATAATATTCTTTTTATTATGTCACCACCTCCAGTGAGCTATCAGACCTTCTTAATTTTGGTTCAGTTTACTCCCTTTAGGAACTGGGATATATAAAATAACCATATTCACATGAAACAGTTTTGACCAAGTACTACGGGTTGTATTCATATTTGTATTCTATAAGCCTCCCCGGGTACATGGGTGTTCAAGGAGGACTAGCACTTCTGATGTAAATGCTTGCTGAACTCTTTTCAGGACTGCTCATCTGCCTTTGGAGGTTACCTGTGTAAAGGATTGAGAAGAGACCCTAAATAGAATCCTGCTGTTTGATGACAGCTAGCCTGGTGGCAGTTGATGGTCAGCAGTGGATTCTGGGAGAGAACTGGGAGCTGAGGAAAATTCTGACCAGCTCATCACTTCCAGCCTTGGAAGGAAAATGGAGAGGAGTTTTATCCTGGGGGGCAGAGGAGATCTGAAACCACAGGAGGATAAAGAGCCTGCCTTTCCTACTTGTTGGTGTACCTGCTTCATCTAGAAATCCTTCCACAACCCCTCCTTCACTTGACTATAACTACCCAAGATGGAGAAGGAGTTTGGTTGGACTCTTTGACGAGAGCCAATCTGCGCTTTTCTGTGGGGTCTCTCTCTCTCTTGCTTTTCCTTGAACTGATTATAGAGATTTAGTTTATAGAGAGTTTAGTAATATAGAGATTATAAGAAGCAGTCAGTTGGGAAAGGGGCTGAGGCACAGAAGCCTCAAGCCTGGACCCTTAAAATCCAACTGCTGTGGAAATAGTTTTACAGGACATCCTCTCCCACCAAACTTTCCCCCCTTATTCCTCCAGCCTTATCCTACCCCTTCCCTTCCATAAAATCTTTAGTGTAAGTCAGATCTGGGTCTGGGCATGTCTTCATAATAAGGGAAAGGATTAGACAAATTGAAGACAGGATTCAAAGCTGAATCCTATCCTTCATCTGTGGCTAACCAGACCTGGGTTGCCACAACCCTCCAAAAGAATAAGGTTTGGCTACAAACTGCTCAGAACTGCTGGTAAGTAAACCTGACATATTTCCTTTATCCAGTTTGTGCCATTACAGTGCTCAAAGTAAACAGCCAGTTAATTTATCCTTTGGGAAGAGAGTTAGAGAAGTTCTTCCTGTCTCACTAAGGTTGCCTCAAGCCTTGGTGTCAACTAATCTCGAGGAGGGAGAAATATTGCCATCTTTCCTCAACCTTTCTGCTTCATTCATATCCCTTTCTCCACATTTCCCTTCAAGCTCTCACTGGAGTTATATGCTTCCACTTGGGACAAAACCTACTCAACCTCTCCATATAAAAGAGAAGAAAAGAGAGACTCCCCCTTTTTCTCTTTTACTCCTGGCACTCAACTCTCACCTGTGGCTCCAAGAATCTATAGCATGTTCAGTAGCTCCACCCTAATAAACCATCTTAACAGATGGGCTAAACCAGTTTGAAGGTAACTAATAAGCCTCAAACATGTTGATGAGTTAGGGAATATCTATCCCAAGCATGTAAAGATTTCCCCCAGTGAAAAGGATAAATAAGAACAATTTGTTCCAGTGGCCACGAAGGTGGCTGAAACAGACGCTGGGGAGCACTTAGAGCACTTAGAGATGCCAAGGTCATCTCCTGAATCTTAGGCCATCACCAGTATCCTGAGTTTTGTCTTGCCACTTGGCTTCAATGATTCTTCAAAAGAGAGTGAGACTGATAATTTTATGTAATTCTGCCTCACTTAAGTTCAATTCATATAAAAGTCAAAATATATTCCCAAGATATCATTGATCCTTTTTGAAAATGAAAGATATACAACAACAATATACTCCTCCTATTATAGAAGGTAGTAACCTTGTTGATTGTGTACATTCTGTAGTATTTATCTTTATATCCCAGAGCCAATCATTATACCTTGCACATAGTAGGTACTTAAGAATGATATATATGTATATACATATAAAATTATTATTATTTTGTTGCTACATGGTACATATGAAGCTCATTGTATAATTTTTAAAAAACCTTACCTTCTTGTGTATTGGCTCCAAGGCAGAATTGAGATAAGGGTTGGATGTTGGGGTGGTTAAGTGACTTGCCCAACTAAGAAGTATCTGAGGCCAGATTTGAACCCAGAATTTCTTGTGCCTAGGCCTGGCTTTCAATCCCCTGAGTCACCTCTCTGCCCCTCAATTTATAGTTCTTAATTCACTACTTCAATGGATCTATAACTCCTTGATATGTATATTTACTTCATTAAAGAATATCACAATGCAGAAAAAAGTTGCTGAGAGTGTAGGAATCATGACCTTACTATTATTCCACTCCAAAATTCAATTACAGAACAAACATGAATATATCCAAATCATTTGCAAATAATGCCTCTGATTCCTAGTTTTAGAGTTCATGGTGGATTCATCCAGAAATTTACCATAGAGAATGTCAAATTTAGTATATAGCTCCTCTATAAAGATATGATCCCTCTAGAGACCTAATCATGTCCCAAGCCAGAAAATTTATCAGCTAATGTGATGTATCACTCTACATTTTCCAAATATAAGCAAATGAGACAACTTGAATTTTATAAAACAAAAATCAATGACCAAATTACAAAATTCTAAGAACCATTGAATTCACAATTCACATGATCACACTCCACTCATTTTTTAGCCAAGAAAATTTATATCTCATGAAGCTTTTCCTATTTCACTGTGCTGTCAGTTTCCCCTCATGTACAAACAGTTATAGGCTGATAAATGATCTCATACTTCATATGTTGCCCTAACAGTTGCTATGGAAAGGTGATATAGCAAGTTGATAGAGAATAGACTGAATTTTCACCAACCCTAAATAATACCTGTAAAGTGACAATAGACTCGTTCATATAGACATATATGTGGACAGAAATAAATTTCTAATACCTGGCCATTTTTAAAGTACTTATTTGCCTGTGGGTTGTTGATAGATCCTTCAAGCATTTTGCAATGAGAGGAATAGTTATAGAAACATTGGAGAGTTTATCAGGATATCACTGATCAATTGGTTTTCCTTAGCTATTTAATGAAATGATAAACAATAACAAGTAAGTCAGAGAAGCAAAAATGTGCAAAGAAGAGTTTTCACTTTCTTGTCCTTTTATTAGGTAAGAAGAAATTTTCTTTGGAAGATTTATAATTGATCTTTCAGGGTCCTTTTAAGATATTTTTGGGGGTTTCTGGGAAAGACCTTGACTTCTCTTATGACTTTTCATGTCACAATCTTAAGTGGAAGTCCAAACAATATACTTATCTAAAAACCCACCTCAAAACATATCCAGGTACATTACAGACTTACAAGATGCTCGATCCAACCCTCACCCTGAACATCATCCCATTTTTAAAAACAGAAGAATCACTGTAGCTTCAGTAGGAATGTGCCAGTGTTACACCCACTTAGGGGTTTGTTGCATCTTGCCAAAAAGGAACAGTTGCATGGTGGACTATAATGTTCTCCTGGGTCAACTGCATGGCCAACTTCCCAGAAAGCAGGCAGGTTGGAGATAACACAAGGTTTCTCTGGTGAGGGAACGTCTATCTGAACCAAATCCTCTTCTTGTCATCACCCAACCCTATTCATTCATCTACTTATACTACAACCTCAACTTTGGACTTCTGGGTACCTTGATTTTAATAAATATTATGGTCATAAAGTTATCCAGTTGGAGCAGATGCCTATTATTCTAAGTTAGTCCTTTTGAAACCAGAAGACGTCACAATACAATGCAACACAACAGAAACATTTATTAAGTACCTACCATATTTAGAGTACTTAGTAGGAATTAGGAGAGATATACAATTTAGGTAAGATGAATTCCTTTTCTCAAGGAATTTATATTCTATTGGGAATGTAACATACCAATACTAACACTAATAACTATCCATGATACTATAAATTAAATTCATGACAGTGTTACAAGTACAGAATGATGTGAGAGCTGAGGTTAAAATCATTATGGAATGAATGAATCAGAGAAGTATGGGAAGTAGGCAGGGTGTGGCAGAATATCATTTGAACTTTAAAGGATGAGTTGGACTTTAATAGGTAAAAATGGGGAAAGAGATTATTATAATCATGGGAGTCCATGGAAAGAAAAGAATGGAAGCATAAAAGCATATTACATATGTGGGGGAAATGGATATTCCAATTTGAACAAATGTGGCTGGACCAGAAAATATATAAAGGGAATCAATAAGAAAAAAATAATCAGAAGATAGTATGGTACCAGACTGTGTATGACCTTGAATGCCATGTAAAGGATTTTTAATTTTACTCAAAAAGTAGAAGGAAGATACTAAAGATTTTTAAGGAAAAGAATAGCATGTTTGAATTCTGCAGGGAAGGGGAGGGAGGTGTGAATCTAGACAAAGAAGTCTTATAAGTAGGTCTTGAGATCAGTTGAAAGGCCCAGAGATATAGATCAGGGAGTTTTCTTCCAAGGACTAGTAGTGAAAACCATAGTTGTGAATGAAATTGCTAAGGTGGATAGCAAAGAGGAAGGACCTCTTCAGTGTCAGAGGCTGGATTTCAGCTCAAGGATATACTGAACTGATCCTAAATTTAACTTGCTTTCTCCATTCCCACATGGTGCCTCTCTGAAATCAGATGTTCTCTATTTCTCTTGAAGGAACTATTACTTTTTAATCTTTCATCTCCTTGACACTGTCCTGGACTTTTCAATGTCTCTTACTGCATCTAGGCAATCAGTTGCCATATCTTAATGTTTCTATTGACACAATATCTCTTGCTTAAAACTCTTTTCTACTCACAAAGCCACTCTCTTAGTTCAGACACTTGTCACCTGTCTCCTAGACCAGTGATGGCGAACCTTTTAGAGACAGAGTGCCAGACCCTGCCCTGTTAGGGGTAAAAATTAGGGTTGTTGACTGATTATGTTATATTAGTGGTCTCCAGGGATTAAAATTCAATCCCAATGAAATACTCAAGTCAGTTTGGGATTTTTATGGTGGTTTAATTACAATGGAAGAAAGAAATTTAGAAAGAGAAGAGGGAAAGGGGATAATATTTTCTCCAGCCTAGCCTAAGCCAAGGGAAGTTCAGAGGCCTTGACCAAGGGGCCTTCTCAGAAGATTAAATCTAGCTCGGCTTCCAGGCATGAGGCCTCCTCTGAGATGAGGGGTCTCCTAGAAGGATAGTGCTTTTTAGGAGGTCAAGGAAAGGAGGAATCAGTCTTACCACTTACCAAGGTCACTCAGGGAAAATGCCTCACCTAAACCATGTTATAGGGTCAAATGCTGCAAGCACACCAAAAACACTGCCCAGAGCTCCCAATGCTGTGGAGAGCTTTCAATGTAACCGAAGTGACGCAAAATATAAAGCCAGTTCTTTACATCACTTCCTGCATCTCACATGTACCAATGGTGACTTAAGCTTGACTAAGGACAGCCCAGGGGGGTAATTCAGTTGTTTCTGATTTGTCAGTTGCTAGCACATGCCTGTCATAGGCCATCCTCCTTTACAATTAATCCTTAAGTGGGAGTGTATACATTCCTTGGTTGCTAAAATTCTAAAGACTAAGCAGGGTGGAGTAAATATAAAATTCACAGCCCCCACTCTACCCCCCAGACCAAGTGCTATACCTGCCCCCCCCAGAGATCAAGTGTCATGCCCATCCCCCCAAGAGACAAATGCCATGCCCCCCCAACCCCCCCAAACCTCTGTTCCCCAGAGAGGGGAGGCAGAAAGCCCTCCCATTGAGCTGCTATACAGAGGGACAGGTGATAAGAGGCATGTGTGCAGAAGGGGAGAAGAGTGGCCCCAGCACTCTGCTCCCCTCCAGCTATACTCCCCTCAAACCTAGCTCCTCTCTAACCCCACTATTGGAACCACCTTCACCATAGACTCAACAGGCTGACATCTGTGCCACACCCTCAAGCAGCATGTGAGCCACCACCCCACTCCACCCCCACCCCAGCATCTTACCCCAAACAAGGGAGAGAGGAAGCACTCCTATTGGGCTGCTGGGCAGAGGGGTAGGTAAAGTAAAGAATGTCCTCAGGCACTTGGGGAGAAGCAGGGGAACATATCCTCTCTGAGACCCTCTGGCTTTCTAGTAAGGAACTCTGACCACATAGACAGCTCTGTCTGCCATTTTTGGCACACTTGCCATAGGTTTGCCATCAAGGTCTTAGACAATATCAATTGTCTTAATTGGTCTCTGCCTCAAGAACCTCCCCATTATCTAATCTATTATCTAACTATAGATGTGAGCATGGGACTGCCTTATTCAATAAACTCTAATGGAGTTCCCTTTCATGGAAGATAAAAAATAAACTCCTCTGTCTTTTAAAGCTCTTCACAATTTGGCCCCAACCTATCTTCATATCATCATTTTGCAATATAGGGATCCCTCACCTATCGTGGGAGTTATGTTCCAGAGATCCCCACAATAGGTGAAAATCCACAAAGTAGCAGTGTTATATTTATTTTATTGTTTATACATATTTTAAGGCTTTATAAACCCTTCCCACTCTCCTATAAACCTTTTCCACACTCTTATTAACCTACAGTCACTGAGTCAATCAGCACCCAGGATACAGAACACAGTGCTGTGGTTGGTTGCCTTTCATTCTATCAGTTAATAGGGTGCCACAATGAATGTAACTCTGTGATACAGAATTAGATTTTTTTTAAAACCAACAATACAGTGAAATCATGAAAAGTGAACCATGATATAGTGAAAGACAACTGTAGTGCCCTTCCCATACTCTATAGTCTAGTCAGAATTACCATAATTCTGTTCTCCATCATTCTAAAACTTCATCTCCTTTCTCTCTCTTTGAACTGGCCATCCTCCATGTCTAGAATTCTCCTCTTCCCTACCTGAAGGAATCCCTCTCTTCCTTGAAGATGTAGCTAAAATCCCACCTTCTACACAAAGCATTTCCTGACCCTTCCTGTAACTAGTGCTCTCCCTCTCTCACTCCTTTTTATTTATTTCTTCTGTATATATTGGTATGTATTTACTTATGTATATGTTGTCTCCTGAGAGAGAACATAAGCCCCTTGAGAGGCTTTTCATTTTTGCCTTTGCATCCCCAGAACCTGGTGGAAAGCCTGGTACATAAATGGTGCGTAATAAATGTTTGCTGATTGATTATTAAGGGGGAATAAAGTAAGAGTCATCATATTTCCCAGGGACGTGTAAAGATTTGGAGAAAAATGTATAAAACTTTAGAAATCTCTCCAATATAATTGTGACCTTTTCATCTGGCTTTTGAACTGCTTTTTTTTTTACTGTTCCCATGACATATTATTCATATAGAACTTGCTAGGAATTATTGTTTTCTTTACATCATAATTTGATAATTTGCTATTTTAAGGTTCTTCAGAGATTTATTGTTATTTTCATGAAAAGACCAGAAACCAACATAGAATATTGCCCTCAATGGACCCAAGTTCAACCCAAGAATGCTTCTCATAACTTCTATTCCATATTGATCCAGCACCAATAGATCTCTGTGTGAAAAATAATGACAAGGACCATCAGTAAAAAGGAACTATTATGTTACAGCAATGTAAAGAGTGTTGGCTCTTTGTAAGACTATATTTTTATGCTTAATATATATACAAGCTAGAGAGCAGGTAGGTGGCTCAGTAAATAGGGAGCATAGAGATGAAAGGTCCTGGGTTCAAATCTGGAATTAGTTCCTAGTTGTGTAACCTTGGACAAGTCAATTAATCCCCAAAGTTAACCCTTGCTGTTCTTCTACCTTGGAACCAATATTTAGTATTGACTCTAAGATAGAAGGCAAGGGTTTTAAAAAAAGAAATTAACTAGGTGGCACAATGGATAGAGTACCCAGTCTGAATTCAGGAAGACTAATTTTCCTGAGTTCAAATCAATTTTCACACATTTACTAGCTATGTGATCCTAGTCAATTAACTTTAACCCTATTTGTCTGAGTTTCTTCATCTATAAAATGAGCTAGAGAAGGAAATGGCAAAGCCTTGCAGTAACTTTGCCAAGAAAACACCAAAATGGGGCCACAAAGGGTCAGATATGACTGAAATAACAGAACAACAAACATATAAAATAATGAGAAATTCTTACAACACACAACTTTAATTTTTTTTCATATCTACTGTTGTTTTTCTAAAGAATGTAAGTGAGGCAGTCATATTTCTAAATGAAACTTAAATTATAGGATCACAGATTCAGAGCCAGAATCTTAGAGATCATCAATTCTAACCTTCTCCTTTTACAAAAGAGGAAACTAAAGCATAGACAGAGCCTCATATAGCTAGTAAAGGTCTGACACAAGATTAAACCCAAAGTATTACTGACTCAGAAACTAGCATTCTCTCTGCTACTCCACCAAGATGCCCACATTGCAACCTGTATATGACGGAAATGGACAAAATATCAGTGTTTTTAAGTGTTTCCATTTGAAGCCACTTTTTATATAATAATATTCCCCCCAAATCATTGAAGTAAGTTTGTGATATGGTCACAGGAAGGGGAAAATTCCTCAATAAAAGAAATGGATTTACTCAATGATCATTCTATCATAATATTTGTTTTGATACAGATTCACATATGTTTAAATTAAAGTATGTTTTAAATCCAGCTTAGTTATGCCCTTTAAGGAATCTCTTCTCACTAGCAAATAACTGCCAGCTATTAATAACTATATGAAATAGTTAAAGCTGTGAATTTTAACAGGATGCAGGCAAAACAAACAAACAAAAAAATAGACTGTAGATTGCTCCAAAGAAAGAATAAAATCCATCAAATACTCAACAGTTCTTTTACATTATTCCCAATTCCTTCCTCTTCCTAAAGATCCAGGGACAAGGTGCTAAAGTAAAGATATGCAGACGTGGTAGTGGGGTTTTTTTAAGTGGTGTTAACTTATTCCCCCACTTTTTTACTCTAGAATATGTAGGTACCTGCTTAGCACTCTGTCTGATCTTTGATATAGTCTTGAAACCTTTAGTTTTAAAAGTTCCTAGTCCAGGAGAATAAATTTTTACTTAAAAATCAGAACTCATGAAATATTATTTAAAAATTTAGTTCCAAATATTTTCTAGTTTGGCATTTTCTCTTTCTGAATTAACATTGAATAATATCGGGAGTTTTCAGAATTTCAGAATACCAAAGTCAAATCCTATCTACCTATAATAATTCTTTTGAAGCAAAATAAAAGAGTGGGGCAGTATAGCATAGTAGATAGAGACTAAGTTTCAAAGCCTGGGTTCATTTTTTCCCCTCTTGCATGTACTGGTTGTGTGATATTAGGTAAATCATTTAATGCCTTACTACTCTAGACAAATCTCTAATACCATAAATTGATAAGGCATTGCCCATCTGCCTCTGCAGGAGGAGTCCCCAACAAGGTGCTTCCTAGACAAATGGAATCATAGGTCTAGCCTCTACCTCTAAATATTTTTATTATCAAATGACTAAGCATCTCTAGAGGTTAAACCAAAGCTGTGAACCACTGAGTCTTCTTGTAGACTTCACAAGTATATACAAAAAAAGGGCAGGATAAAGAATTATTTCCCCACAGTTACTGAATTCCATGTTAACCTAATCCTAGAGAGAATATACCCAAGAACACCTTTGTGGTCATTTATGAAATAATCAGTTCTCAAAGTTATAAACTTCTCAGGGTTTTTAGATATGATAAACAAACAGACAGATAGAAAGAAAGAAAGAAAGAAAGAAAGAAAGAAAGAAAGAAAGAAAGAAAGAAAGAAAGAAAGAAAGAAAGAAAGAAAGAAAGAAAGAAAGAAAAATAGATAGATAGATAGATAGATAGATAGATAGATAGATAGATAGATAGATGGATGGATGAATAGATGGATGATATAGATAGATGTCTATCTCTTTCTATATATAAGCTTCTCAGGTTTTTCTATATATAAGTTTCTCAGAGTTGTGGGTTTTGTTTGTTTTTTTACAAAATTCTGATATAGTAGTAAGACTAATATAGAATTCTGGAAGGAATGAAAAAGGAGGGAAATGGCTTGAATTACACCAAAGCAAAGAGTATTTAATGTTCCAATTAGAGAAAACAACAATTTTCCATTGGAGAAGAGAAGTCAACCAAATCAAAATTAATAGTTGGCTTAATACTGTTTTTCAAAGTAGAAAATACATTATCAATGAAGAAGAAATAATTAGAAATTTAGAAACAGAAATTATAAAGCTTTTAAAGTAAAGACAGATTGTTTCCCTTTATTCAGGAGAATAACATCAGACAGGTACATGATTTAGAAAGTTGCTTGGCATTAATTAAACATGGAGCTTGTTCTGCTTCACCAGATATAAAGATACTGTTTATTCAAGCTTCTGAGATTTTTTTAAACATACATACATCACTCTCTTCAATTTTCCCATTGCATGTGAAAAGAATGTCGACATAGAGGCATGGTTTTACTGAGGAGCTATAGGAATGCTTAACTGCCAGATACAAGTAATCATAGATTTTTGCTGTCCACCACACACCCTAGACTTCTTTCACCTGCTTCTAAGTCTTTATATCTTCCAAAAATGCATATGCAATATATGTTTATAATGATCCATGTACTGAGATCATGAGAACTGTGTAAGTTTATGGAATGAAAATGATATAACACTTTTGACAAAGGTTAGAAAATAATATAGTAAATTTCACACCCATTAAAATAAATTAAATTCAAGGTAAGGAATTTGTCATTCTGATCCCAAGTACAATGAAAGGTTATTTACACTGAAGTAGAACAAAGTCTCAAATTGTTTCAAGATTATAATCCACAAATAAAATTTCTTCCAAAAAAAAAAAACAAACCTACATTGTGAATATGTTTCTCACTACTGGTTTCCAGCAAAAATGCCTTGAGCAGAACCTGAGTCTCTACATTGTCTTCATAGACCTGACAAAGGCATTTGACACAGTGAACAGGGACACATTGTTGGTGATACTCAGCAAGCTCGGTTGCCCAGCAAAATTCATCAAACTGATCCAGCTCTTTCATGTCGACATGACAGGGGAAGTCCTATCTGGTGGAGAGACTTCCAATCGCTTCAACATCTCCAATGGCGTGAAACAAGGCTGTGTCCTCGCTCTGGTACTATTCAACCTATCCTTCACCCAAGTATTACGACATGCTGTGATGGATCTAGACCTGGGCGTCTACATCAAATACCACCTGGATGGCTCACTATTCGACCTTTGCCACCTGACCGCAAAAACAAAGACAACAGAGAGACTCATCCTGGAAGCTCTCTTCGCAGATGACTGTGCTCTCATGGCCCACCAGGAAAATCATCTCCAAACCATTGTGGACAGGTTCTCCACTGCAACAAAACTGTTTGGCCTGACTATCAACCTCAGCAAAACAGAGGCGCTGTTCCAACCTTCACCAGGGAGGCCAACTAACCAGCCGTGCATTACAATCCATGGCACGCAGCTTTCTAATGTCAACACTTTCAAGTTCCTGGGCAGCACCATCGCCAACGACGGGTCCCTAGACCATGAGACCAATGCCAGGATCCAAAAGGCCAGCCAGGCACTTGGGCGGCTGTGCTCCAAAGTCCTCCAACATAGAGGTGTAAGCACTGCGACGAAGCTCAAAGTGTACAACGTAGTGGTCCTCAGCTCACTCCTGTATGGTTGCGAGACATGGACACTGTACCGGAAGCACGTGAAACAGCTGGAGCAATTCCACCAACGCTCCCTCCGGTCAATCATGAGGATCCGATGGCAGGACCGAATCACCAACCAGGAAGTCCTCAACAGAGCCAACTCCACCAGCATCGAAGTCATGGTCCTCAAAACCCAGCTACAATGGTCTGGACATGTCATCCGCGTGGACCCACAGTGAATACCAAGACAGGTATTCTATGGTGAACTGTCAGCTGGACTCAGGAAACAAGGCTGACCAAAGAAAAGATACAAGGATCAGCTAAAGTCCAAATTGAAGTGGGCTGGCATTACACCAAAGCAACTAGAACTCGTTGCCTCTGACAGAAGCAGCTGATGAACCCACATTCACCATGCCGCCACCACCTTTGAAGATGAGCGACGTCAACATCTTGCCGCTGCGCGTGAAGGCCGACACCAGGCCACAACCGCACCTCCCATAACAACTGGAGTTCCATGCCCCGTGTGCCACAAACTGTACGCCTCAGCCTTTGGACTCCAAAGCCACATGAGGGTACACCGTAGATGAAACTGCACAAAGACAATAGTCATTCTCGGTCACCAAGAGACTACCACTAAACTAATTGGTTTCCACCATTCTTAAGTCAATAACAAGGAACTCAATAAATAAATGTATCAGGTTTATAAAAATAATAACCAGAAACTGTAAAAATAATAGAAATTGAATTGATTATGGATTATAAACTGATTTGATACTCTGCTTGTTGTGCTTACAGAGTATTTTCAGTTTATATAATTGAAGTGAAGATTATAAGTAAATTTCTCTTCAAGGCCAGGCACAAGGATGCTAAGGAGACTCTTATTATATAAAAATAAACTATTTATTGATAATATAAGAAGAAAAAATGGATTTCTAACTCTAAGGGATTCTAACTCCACCCAAATAAAACTCCCTAGTTCTGCAAGGAACAACTTCTCTTGTTTCCACAGGCTACACTGATCCTTCTTGATCTGACTAATCCAAATTTTCCTTATTTTTACAATAAACTAAATACTATTATCCTTATACAAAGTATATAATTTTTAACTTTGTCTCCAAAGGTATAATAATAACAAAGGCTAACTGACTGAGCCTCAGCAAGAACCAAGCGGGGACTCTGAGCCTTAACAGACTCAGAATCCAAAAAAAGACCAGGTCTTTCTTTGGTCTTCTCAGATATAAAAACAATTTATGAAACAACAATAGACAGTCACTAGTGTTTCCCAAATTGGGAAAGGAAATCACTTAGGTCCTTCAGGTTTTTCCCTTCTTTCCTTTTATCTCAGTCAGTGAGGAGAGAGAGAAAAGAAGATGCCACCTGCTCCCAAAAATCTGAGAGAGCATAACTGCTAACTCCCTCAGAGTAACAGCCACACCCAGAGAATAGCTGTCACAGAAAAATCATTACCCACACACACACACACACAGACACACACACACACTGTCAACATTTGAAACTGACACTCTGTCTCAACTCTGTTGCAAACTCCAATTTTTTCTCAAGCCAGCTTCTCTACTTCTTATCTATAAACTAAAATAGCAAGACTTAATTTCTAATATCATTCTTATAGTTTGACAAACCATGATATAAACTATGAATTGTTCATGAAAGCCACTTAAATTTTAAAAGGAACTTGTTGCTTGTAGATAGTCAGCATGACATAGTTTATAAATAACTGGTTTTAGAGCCAGTATTGCATTAGGCACATAGCCAGTAAATAAACATTTATTAAGAGCTTACTGTATTCCAGACACAATGCTAAATGCTAGAGATACAAATATGAAAAAAGAAAGTCTCCACCTTCGATGAGCTTATAGTCAAATAGAGGAAGACAACATACTAAAGAAAAGTATCTACTGAAGGCCATGATGGAATCCAAAGAGTACAAGCTGGTAGGAAATAAAGAAGAGGCTTGACCCTTGGGAGTAATTTTTAAACACTTTTTCTAAGGTCTTTATAAGGTGTTCCCTTCCTCCTATCAAAGGGACAGAAAGTACTAAGGATAGTGATTAGGTACAAGTAGTAATGTCAATTCAGTCTTGAAGGATGATGAATTTCTAGGAGTCATGAGGGAGTTCTCTCCATGGAGAACAAGCTGGTGGGCTAGATGACTGGGGCAATTCACTTAATCTCTCACTGATTTCAGCAACTCTTGAAAATTATAAACTGTAGACAAGGTGCCAATATGCATGGGTAAAGAGAGTTCCATCATTGTGGAAATCCCTATATTGACAGAACCATAGGTCTGATCCTTATTCTTATTGTTAATTTTCAATTATAAATAATGATTTTTTTCATCTTTACTTTAGAATATTGACTGCTCTCCATTTTGAAACTATTTCTGATTAAGTTATTTTTAGCAGACTTTTTAAGCAAAGTAATTAATTTTATGATTTCATCTGTAGTTTTCAGGAAAATAGAATTGCAATTGATGTCTGCATTTTAAAATTTTTTTCAAATTAAAAAGAATATAAAAGTATTGTGCTACATAAAGCCTGATAATGGGATATAAATATTTTACTGGCCTAGAATTTTCGCTACCCTTTTCTACTTAACAAGATTATTCCTCCTCCAGAGTCCTAATCAAATGCCTCATCTTCCCTGAGAAGTCACCCTACATTCTCAAAGGCTATGCAAGTAAAGTTAAAACTCTGACAGGCTCTGCTAGGCTGCAAAGGCTTCAAACATGTTACTGAAGACAGACTGGGATTGCTTGTTTTTCTAGGTATAGCCTAGAAAAATAACAGAGAGGTTCATTAACAATAGTAGACTAGCCCCTCAGAGATAAATTCATTGGGATAAACTCAGCCATGTCATTAAATAAAGAAAACTAATAATAATGGCCCCCAGTCCTTTGTAGTCCCCTTCTATTTCTTCAATGATGATGGAAAGGAGGTAGGGAGTAGAGAAGGTTAAGACAGAGAGAGAGAGAGAGAGACAGAGAGAGAGAGAGAGAGAAATTTTAGACCAGGTATTAACATTAATAGCTGTCTATACTCTAAATATAAGTTCCTTGACCCAGTGACCAGCAAATAAACATGCTTGTGGAGGAAGTGAATCATATCCATCCTGACATTCTCACTGTGGATGGTATCAGAATTCAAATGAAATTGCTATTAAACGGAAGGGTGGTTCTTAGGCTTTCACTGAAGAGGCAAATGAAAGAGTTCAAAGAGTTAGTTTTATCATAAATCCAAAGTTGACAAGAAATGTCATTTCGTACTACATATTCATATTTCATCTCATATTTCATCTCATATTAAAGTACTCATGTTAAGGATATGAAAAAAAAAACTTGAAGATATTTGCAGCTGTATGGAAGTAGCAACTGGAAGCAGGGAGCATTCTCTTTCTCCTAACAGAATCACTGATTCAAGGTGGTATGAGGGGAGGGGAAATCATGCTGGGGAAGTATGGGCAAGAAATCAGGGTCATCTAGGGGGAACTGGGTTTCAGTAAGTGTCAGAAAATGGAAGCAACATGAAAGAAAAAGGTCAAAAAGGAAAAAGTTGGTTAATTATAAAGTGAAGATTATAGAGGAAACACTGGGAGAGTTGGCCAAATGTGAAATGGAAACTGGATGTAAGAGTAGGATTGAGGTGGATGAGAATGAAGAAATAAACAGCAGGAGTTGGGGAAGCACTTTAGCCCTATCGGGTAGTTGGGTATTCAGGGAGGCCTTTTGTGAGTTGGTGGCGTCGGGATAATTTAGTCAAAAAATGTCAAAGTGTAGGAATTTGCTTTCCATTTGGGGCATGAGCCCAGGTAGAATATCAGCAGATAGGATGAATTACATTTATAAGGTCAGCTTATTCATTTAGAAGTTTCGCCTTCTTAAAGGATGCCTTTGGCCCCTCCTTGGTCCTTGAAAAAGATTAAAATTAATATCTGATACTCCAAGTATTATTTTAATACTATTTATTAAAATCAACTTAGATCAAAGGGAAAGTAACACCAGAGAAAGAAAAGCCTCTCCCGTCCTCCACACCAGTCCAAGCCTGAGAGAGAGCTTCTAGAGGAGAGAGCCAGTGTGGAGGAAATCAAAACTGAATACCAAATTAACCAATGACACACATATAGAAAAAGGAAAAGGGGATTGTGGGAAATGTAGTTCAGGGTACACATTCTAAATAATACATCCTCAAAGTCCAAGCATAGTCCTTAACTGTGCAGACTGAAAGCAGGCAGTGTCACTCTATCCTGAGGAATTTAGGAGCAGAGTCAAGAGGAAAAGTGAGAGCAAGGTCTGACAATGTTTTATCCTAAGGTTATAATAATAGCAATAATAATAACATAACACTTTGTTCTGTAAAATCCTTTACATTCACTATCTCATCAGAAGCACTGTAAGATAAGTACTATGGGTAGTATTATCATCTCCATTTTACATATGAAGAAACTGAAGCTTAGAAAAGCTATGATCTACTAAAGGTCACACAGTTGATAATGATCAGAGATGGGATTTGGATCCAATACCTCCAGAGTCTTAATCTAGAAGTCTACTTACTACTCTATATTGCTTATCCTAGTCTAATTAGCTTAATTAGACTATTTAATATTCCCAATTCTTAAAAGAAATGTTTTCAGTTGAAAAATACAAATGGCTTTTAATGTTTTTGTTTTCCTTACTTTTTTACCTACCATTTATCAGCTATGTGGAATCATCATTATCATTATCATAATTATTACTAGCTAGTATCTACAGACTACTTGAAAGTTTGTAATGTATTTTATGAATTTTATCTCATTTAATTTTTCCCTGGGAGGTAAGCACTATCACTATTAGCATGTTACAGATGAGAAAACCAAGACTGTCAGAGGTTAAATGATTTTCCAGAGATCTAATAAACATGTAAGGACAGATTTGAACTTAGATCTTTTTGACTATAGGGCCAATGCTCCATCTATGCCCAGGATTGTGAGCCTATGGCATGCATGCCATAAAGGGAATGCAGAGTCTTCTCTGTGAGTACACCTGTAGTTGTCCACCAGAGTTACTTACTAGAAAGCCAGAGGATCTCAGGACAGAGCTGTTCCCCTCCCCTTCAATAAACCTGAGGGCATTCCTCATCTGACCCATCCCTCTGCCCAGCAGCCCAATGGGAATGCTTCTTCTCTCTCCTGTCTGGAGTAAGGCACTGGGGGGAGGGGGTGACTCATAAGCTGCATGAGGGTGTGGGCACAGAGGCATCTTGACTCTATGGTGAAGGTGATTCCCACGGTGGAGTTGGAGAGCAATTAACTTTGAGGGGAGCATAGCTTACAGCTTGGCACATAGCTGGAGGGGAACAGTGCACTGGGACCATTCCCCTCCCCCTCTCCACACATGCTTTTTGTCTCCTGCCCCTCTGCCCAGCAGCCCAAGGAGAGTGCTTCCTCCCTCCTTTCTCTGGGAGTCAAGAGGGAGGGCTGGAGGGTAAAGGGTATGGGGCACATCAGTTTGTGGGGGCAGAGGGGCACTCAGTCTGGGGTGTGGGGTGAGGCCTAGCACTCCATCTCTAAAAGGTTCACCAACACTGATCTATGCTGACACTTAGTGAATAGTGTAAGTGACACATGGCTCAAAGCCTGGAGGTGTGAGTTGCAGTCCTTTGTAACACACAACCTTTAAGCTAGTTACTGAAATTCCCTTGATCTAAGTTTATTCATGAGTGAAATGAGGGATTTGAATTGTTATCATCTTTGGAGATAACTTCCATTTCTTAAGTTCTATGATTCTAATATTGCTTAAAAATAGTATTAGATATTGTGGTTTAGTCAGATAGCTATTAAATGTGTAAAACTATCTTTTAAAGGCTCCCTACCAAGTAAATTGCTCTCTGATATACCTGAATTTAAGCCTCCTATGGTATTTTCTCCTCATACACTCTCTGCTGAGGATATGGCTATATATTTTGTTGCAGGGGGAAAAAATGAAATCTTTCCTCAAGAGCTCTCTCTTCTCCCTTCATTCTCATCTTAAATCATCCCAATATCTTCCCTCACTACTTTTCTATTTATTACAGCATCAAATAAAGAGGTGATTGTTCTCCTTGCCAAGGTCAATCCTTGAGGATGTGTCCCTGATCTCATCCCCTACCCTTGTCTGTAAAAAATTGTTGCCCACATTGTCATTCCAACTCTCTTTTAGCCTCAGGTCCTCCCTATCTACTGGTTTCTCCTTTGTAGCCTATAAACACAACCATATTTCCCCCAAAAGTCCTTATTTGATCTTGACCATCTCTGCTAACTTTCATCTTATATCTCTTCCCCCTTCACAGTTATATTCCTTGAGAAAACTTATGAGTTTTTTGGTATAGTGGTTGGTAATTTGTTGATCAATTACTCTCTAAAAATTTTATATCTTTACAATATTGTTATTATTAAATAAATTGTTCTCCTGGCTCTGTCCACTTCACTTTGCATGTATCCATGCAAGTCTTCCAAGTTTTGATAAAACCATTCTCTTTAATTTCTTTTAGTTCAACAATATTCCATCACATTCATATATTATATACTGTTTAGACAGGTCCTCCTACTTGACAGGCATCCCATTAGTTTACAATTCTTTGCCACCACAAAAAAAAAAAGAAGAGATCCTACAAATTCTTTCCACGACATAAATATGATCTTGATACATAAAATAGGATGAGTCAAAGCAGAAAACGACATTTCTTTCATGAATTTTGATGTAAAATATTTATTCTCAAGGATTTGGTCAACCTGGGCTCCTGAAAAGCATATATCTACAAAGGAAATTATCTATTGAATTATTTTTTCATTTGTTTTCTCATTGTCATTTGATCAATAATCAGCCAACTCCTGCTAAAGCCCTAGAAGGAGAAGCTACACTTTAAGACATTGTATAGAAAACAGTTTTATATAGAATCCAACTTAAAATGACTTCTTGATTCTTCCCTTCTCTATTCTTCTCTCCATTGTTCAGACATCTGATACCTTCTACCTTTATGCCTGTGTGTTGCTTCAGATTATTCTGTAGTATCTAGTCTTGTTTCATATAACTTTCCTTCATACTTAACATACATAACATCCTTCATACTTCAAACCA
This sequence comes from Monodelphis domestica, assembly GCF_027887165.1. Classification (NCBI taxonomy): domain Eukaryota; kingdom Metazoa; phylum Chordata; class Mammalia; order Didelphimorphia; family Didelphidae; genus Monodelphis; species Monodelphis domestica. The sequence goes on from NC_077228.1 coordinate 355,876,097, forward strand.
AATCTGAACTATTATCTATTCTACTATTATCTACTCTACTTGACCTTTACCTGTTATATGCCCTTTGTTCTTATTGTTTCCAATAACTAGAATGCCTTGTAAAATTGAGATTTGAACTCTGGACTCCATTCCCCAGGGATCCTTGCTAGCTCCCAGAATGCCCTCTAATCTCATTGAATTCTCACCTGGGACAAGAGCAAAATTTTATTTAAAGGGTCTTCCCCATAGGCAGGGTCTCTGGACTTCCTGTCTCCGCTGGCAAACAGCCTCATGATGTGAGTGAAATTTTGGGTGGGCCTTATGGCCCACCTGGCATGTGCCTTTTCTTACTTGTATATTCTTAAATTCTCAACCTTAAATGAACTTCATAAAATATAATACTCCTTGAAGAGAGAAACTAATTTCTACCTGCCTCAGTCTCCCGTAAATTTTAACTGTTACAGTTTTTGGCAACCACTAGATTGGATGAGAACTTCTCAAATTTTTTAGCCTAGATAATGATTTTTTTTAAGCCACATTTCTCCAAGATGCTTTTTAGAAAACCATCTTGATCAGCTCCTGCCTGTGGCCCTCTCTGGCTCCTACTTCTGCTCCTGGCCTCTCACCTGGTGCCCGAGCTCCCAGCCCTGCTTGTCTGCACTCGGGCTCCTGGCCCTGCCCACCCCGGCGTCTGTCTCTCACCCATCTGGCCTCTGACCCAAATGGCTCATCACCCCAGCCCCAGACCCACGAGCGTGACCCCAGCCGGCTCATCACCCAGATCCTTGGAGCAGATCGCTCAGGACTCATTGCGACCAGCTGGTAACAGTATTGGTCACGTGGGTGGAGGGGAGAGACGAGAGGGAAAGGAGACCGGGAAATTTTCCCTTAGGCTAAGCCTCCACATGGATGGGGGTATTGGCCACAGGGGGTTCATAGCAGGGGAGAAAGAAGAAACAGATTTTTCAAACAGAAACTTAAAAAACAATGGGCTGTTTAAAAAAATACCTTTTGACTGTTCTGGTAATTTCATTGATTTCACCTGTGTGCCAGAAGAAAGATTCAACCCAAAGATTCAACTTTGGGGAGGCAAATGGGTGGCTCAGCGAACTGAGAGCCAGGCCTACAGACATGCGGTCCTGGGTTAAAATCTGGCCTCAGATACTCCCCAGCTGTGGGGCGCTGGATGGGTCCCTTAACCCCCATTGCCTAGCCCTTACTACTCTGCCTTTGGACAATAGACATTTAAATGGATAATTAATTAAAACAAAACAAAACAAACAAAATACACACACACATACCTAAGAAACTTTAAAGACTGGAGGTTATATATTTTAAGGCATTTCAGACTCCAATGGTTTATACAAATCTCTGTATTTCTATTGCATTTTGATATTTGCTTGGTTTAAGATTTAACTTTGTGATGTTAAATTCATATATTACTGGATTGAATATTATTCTGTGAACTGAAGGTTGATTGAATTTATTTTGAATGTACTGAGTTTTTAAAATTCTGTTGTTTTTCCCCTATAACTGTGCTGAACAAATATTATTGTAATAATGCCCATATGGAAAAAAAAAACAGCTTTTTTCTATTTTGCCAAGGATAGCTGGACTTCAGAACTGGTTACAATTACTATCACAACCTTGGAAAATTGAATATGCTAAATATCTCAATGATTTTAAGGGTTTTTAAAATATGATTTTTGTAATTTTTTTAACAATCTCTGGTCATTTTTGCCTGCCCCTACCACGAGGTAAGGCCCATTACAGTAGCTGAAGTGAAATACATTTTATAACCCCCAACCTTCCCGCATTTCTAAATATGTGAATGGAAGTTGGGCAGTTAATCTCATGGCATTTGTATCCCTAAAAAGCCTCCAAAAAAGGAGCATCTTTTATTTATACTCTTCAGCTCACTACTTAACTTCCACCAGAATGATCTCTAGATTTCTTGATTCTGTTCTTAACCCAAGATGAGTTTTACTTTGTTTTAAAAAATATGTTTGAATATCAAGGTTGAAAGATTGCTACGTTTGTAAAAATTGTGACAAATATCTATCAATTCATAGATTTTAAAAAATGCCATACAGCAACTTATGTGAAACATGATAGTATTTGTTTGCTATTGTAATTAATTGGGCTATTGAGAATTTTGGGGATATTGATATCTACATATTTGTACTACTGTATTAAAAAAATGCCTTTACTCACAGTAGATCATGGCCAGACATGAAGAGGAAACGGATCTCATTTTTGGTGAGAAAGCCTTGTATTCTATATTTTCTTAGCTGACACAGAGTGTCAATGATTATAAGCTATATTTTTGAATTTTAAAGACTTTTATTATATTTTCTTGCATGTGCAATATACTATTTCAGTAGGTTTTTTCTCTCCTTTGTTATATTTGAAGCACGTCACCAGTATTAAGATTTTCTTTAACCTTTTGATTTTTCAGTACTACAAGTTTAAGATACATTTGCTAATGCATGCCCTAAAAAGCTTGTGACTATAAAAACGATGCCACTAATTATTTAAATAAATTATGGGACTTTGCTTAATGATTCTGTCTGATTCCAGGAAAAGATATACACAAAAGAACCATTGCACAGAGAGCCAAAGAAAATCCAATCCAGGATGGATTGATGCACTTCTAGGTCAATACAAAGGTTTTGAACCTAGTGTGAGACTTGGGGTTGCGACACTTGACTTATGTTAAGATGTAGGCCTTCCTTGTGTCCACACTCACTCTGAAGGTATTCACAGACGAGTATCCCCAAACTTGGATCCTACTTGGCTTCTATAATCTGGTCCCTTTTCTGCCTCTCATAGTGTGGCAACTTTCTGTAGTCCTGGCTACTGACTGGGTAAATGCATCATTGCTTAGATCATTTTGATTGGGCCCTGATTGAAGGACCTGTTATAGATTTATTTTTCTTTACTTGGAATTTTTACACATAAGACTTTGATAGTCTATATTTTCATCCAGAATTTTTTTCTTTTCTTTTGGATTTTTCTGATGTTTTTTTTAAATTTCTCTTGCCAATTGATTCATATACCTCAGCCATGCATCCCTAAGTGATCCTGTTTTTTTAATCACCCTCTTAACGGGGGGAATGTAAAAAATATCATTATTTAAATTGCAAAGTTTAAATTCTTTTTGAGAAAAATTTCAGGTTAAAAAGAAGCTACCTCTCTGAATCCAGAACTGAACTGTTTCAGAAGCCACCATGAAGAAGCCTCCAGACCACAAGTGCACAAAAATGAACTTTGGGTGTGGTTGATTGAACATTTATTTGTATGTATACTTTCATGCCAAAGGGGACTGCCCACTAACTGTCTTTCTGTCAATGCATCCAGTAATTATTGGTTTTGTTCTTTTTTTTCTCTTATCCTCAAATTATTGTAATCTTTAAATTGATTATTTATAAAATAAATGATAAAAACAATGATCCTTTGGGGAAGGACTTCTTCCCAGAGGATCAAACGGGGGGGAATGTAAAATTGAGATTTGAACTCTGGACTCCATTCCCCAGGAGTCCTTGCTAGCTCCCAGAATGCCCTCTAATCTCATTGAATTCTCACCTGGGATGAGAGCAAAATTTTATTTAAAGGGTCTTCCCGGTAGGCGGGGTCTCTGGACTTCCTGTCTCCGCTAGCAAACAGATGGGCCTCATGATGTGAGTGAAATTTTGGGTGGGCCTTATGGCCCACCTGGCATATGCCTTTTCTTACTTGTATATTCTTAAATTCTCAACCTTAAATAAACTTCATAAAATATAATACTCCTTGCAGAGAGAAACTAATTTCTACCTGCCTCAGTCTCCCCTAAATTTTAACTGTTACAGCCTTTGCTTCCTTTCTTCAGCTGTTAATTTTTAACAATTTTTTTAAAGTTAACCATACTCTTAAGACTTCCTTGACCCACCACACATAACCATCTATCCATCTACCTCCAAATTTAGAGCAATCTTCCCTATTGCACTTAACTCAACATTTTTAATATTCTAATACTTCATGTTATGACCCTTTATATATATATATACATACATATATACATACATATATATATTAGTTATCTTTGTGTTTGATTCCCCTATTCAACTGTAAAATCCAAGAAGGCTATGGCTACAACCTGATCTGATCTTTGCATCTCTTCTATTCTCTAGGAGTATATTCTGCATACAGGAAATAATTAAAAATGTTTCTTAGAGGAATACTTGTTAAACTAATAAATTATTATATAAAACAATTTTTGTAGGGTTTTTAGAATCCATGTCTTAAGGAAGCAATTTACTTCAATCATTTTTTAAGAATTGCTTTTTAATATTTTGAACATTGTGCTTCAGAGGCCCATCAGTAGGAAATGTACAGTTCCTAACAGAAGGTTGGCAACAATACCAGAAGCCAAATAGGCAGAAAGGAATAAATTTTCATCAAATGTATAAATGTAGCTAGCCCTTGAGATGACATCAATGTATATGATCATCTAAAAGGATTACAGAGCTATTTATCAACCAGTATGAAGTGTTACAGATATCTCTGAAGGGGCACAGAGTAGAGAAGAGATCAGAATGTGATGACTATGAAAGACTTCTGCACTTTAAGAGGATATTAAGTACAACTATATACGTGCTAATTTATTCTTCTTACTCTATGGAATGACCATCAGGAGAACAAAGATTAATAATGAATTGTATAATCAGGGAAATAAGAAAAGTCTTACCATTGGGCAATTTCTATTGACTACATTAAATATTTGTAAGAGTGATATACAACAGGAAATGGAGGTGAGGGTAAGATCTATAAGCCAATTATATAAAAACTGCTTAAAAGAGGATACCCAAAAAGGTTAGCTCAGAAACTTTAATGTGATGAGGGATATATGGACTAGAGAATGATTAAATAAACATTAAGAGCAAGAATCAAAGTTTAGAATAGAAAGATAAAAAAGGAAAAGAATGACAAAAAGGAATTTTTTTATAAAAAATAAAAGAAATTGAAGAAAAGTATAAGTAGGAGGACTTTACTAGACTATTTAAAATAAAGGAGGATGAAAGAAGTAGAGCATTTTTAAGAGAAAGTAAAGTAACTAATACTTAAGGCAAAACTAGGAAAATGGGGTAATAAATGGGAAGTAGAGGTGTGATGGTGAGGGGAAGAGCATTAATGGAAATATGATTGCCTTAAAGTAGATTTAGGTAAAAAACAAATTGAAGATACAAAAGCACCTTTTTTTTTTAATAAGGGAAGAGGATAAAATCCTAATTTGAAAGAAAAAAGGACAAAAAAGAGGAAAATGTAAAGTTAATCCTCACACCATTAAATGTGAATAGAACAAATAATCCAATAAAATGAAAAAGACTAACAGGAAAAAAATCTCACAGTTTGTTGCCTACTAGAAACCTCTGTGTGTGTGTGTGTGTGTGTGTGTGTGTGTGTGTGTGTGTGTGTGTGTGAGTGAGTGAGAGAGAGAGAGAGAGAGAGAGAGAGAGAGAGAGAGAGAGAGAGAGTCTATATACATGAGGGAAGAAGGGATTTCTTCAAATAGAGGATTTCAAGAGATGAGTTAAGACTTTTAGATGGCAGGCAATGAATTCCCTCCCTGGAGCTGCCTCCTGTATATACTTTGATTTTTAGTGATTTCTATCCTGGAGGGGGCAACTAGGTGGCACAGCTAATAGAGTGTAGGGCCTGGAGTCAGGAAGACACATCTTCCTAAATTCAAATACGGCCTCAGTCATGTACTATGTGACCCTGGTAGTCCCTTAACCCTGTTTGACTGAGTGTCCTCATTTGTAAAATGAGTTGAAGAAGGAAATGACAAACTGCACCAGTATCTCTGCCAAGAAGACCCCAAACAGAGTCACAAACCATTCGATGTGACTGAAAAAAGATTGAACAACTATCCTAGACTGCTGAGAGCAGATTCAGCTTGGTAGAATAGTTCTCTTTCACACATGTTGAACTGAAGATCTTTATTCTTATTTATTCTTTGAACTATTTTAATCTGTATATAACCTCCCCAAATTCTGTTTAGTGTGTTCTTTGGCAATGAAGTGTACTAACTATTTGTGATGGACTTTTGTGTAATCAGCATTTGGCAAGAGGAAGCTAAGTGATGGAAAGCTAAGTATTATTCTTACCTTGAAAGCAAACAGGGAAAGTGATATTTATCTTGGGCCACAAAGTATTACATCCCTAGACTACCATCATTTGAAATGCTTTCAGAGATAGACAAAACCCTCCTCCTCTAGAATTTGGAGTCTCTCATAGAGAAGAGTTAACCATATCCCAGGAATCTATCTGTGGCACACAATTTGAGCTATCTTTATATTTAGATGGCAACTCTGCATAGATCTTAAATGGGTCACCAAGTGAAAACAAAGTATTTTATTTTGTTTCCAAAAAGGTAAATGAGAATCAATCGTGCTTGGTATCTAGAGCCGATGTTAGAGAGTATAAAAAGAGGAAGTGGGTAGTCAACAGTGTGATAAATAAGAGTGGGGCTTTTGCAGAAAAACAATAACTGAAATTCATTCTTCAGTTTTAGCTAGCAAAAAGACACTGGTAACCTGAGAAAAGAGTTACAGTGAAACAATGAGCATGAAAACTAGATTGTATGATATGAAAGGCAGAGTTAAAAAGAAAATGTAGAAAGTTATTACAAATAGAAGTGTTATACAGTGGAAAGAACCCTTTTTTGTCATGTATAAATGGAGATTTTGAACTTTTGACTTCATTCCCCAGGAGTCCTTAGTATTTCCCAAATAATCTCTCCTGCATCTCCACATTGGTGAGTTCACGTTTTTGGTATTTAAGTGGATGTATGCTCCTCCCATGCTCTCTTTTTGACCTGTGACCAGGCTGAATTCAGGCAGTTCTTTTGCTTTAGTTATTATTAATAAAACTTTACAAAATACAATATCTAGTTATTATATATTAATTTTAATCTTTACATTTTGGCTGACCACAAAATGATTATGAATTCTCAAAAAATTTTGAGCAGATAGCCTTACAGTAAAGATAGTAAGTTTGCCTGGTTGCCGCCCACCATGAGGGTCTGGTGGTAGGGTGTGCCTGCACCCCTACCCCACCCTGCTGCCTGACACTGCCTGTTGTTTCTCCGGAAAATCTGCTTGAGACAGTATTCCTCACCTCTCTCCACCCAGCTTGGAGCTTCCTCTTTCCAAGAACAGACCTGCCACTAGAGCCTGCCAATCCCAGCCATTTTTTTTCCACAGAGGGTGACGTATAAAAATCTTTCTGCCCCAATCCCTTTCCACACTCCATGTGTGTGTTTCTATCCTGTCATAGCCATTTTTCAGCATGGAGAAAAGAACCCCACACCTTCTAATTTTCAAGCAGATCTTTTTTTAAAGCTGATTCTGGACTCCTAGTTTAGAAGGGTGTTAGTCAGTTTTGGGAAATAAGCCTGTTTGGTATTTTCACCTTCTTTCTCTTGACCCAAAACACCAAGGAGCAGTACTTTTTCTGTCATATGCAAATATGCTATTGTTTTCTCTCAAAGTTTTGCTCCTAGGGAAGAGGTAGAAGAGCAATACTTTTCCAAGTCTCCTAATTAATTCCTTTCCATTCTGCCTTTTTTTGGGGGGGTAGGGGGATGCTATTCCAAACCATTCTTCAAACTCTGAAGGAACAGTTTGAATTGCTTGAGCTAGCAAGCACATTTTGGCTCTGCTTGAATCTCTTATTTGCAGCTTGTATTTTCATTGACTATTTCTCATTCTTCTTACTTCCCCTCAAGAATATGCAGCAAACTATGCTACCTAAACTACAAACCAAACTGAAATATTTTTACAAAGTTCTAAAAGTCTTAAATACTCTCAACATGCAGAGTGGAGATTCAGCCCAGTGTTTCTTTCAGAAACTTCACAGCTCTGACAAAAGATATGCAAATGGGTGATAAATACTGGAGGAGGGGAAGGAAACTTTAAAAGAGATATGGAAATTTGTTGCTGGCTATTTTAAGTTTATTCTCCTCCTAAAACATAGAACAAGTCTATTGGGACTGGTAAAAAAAAAAAGGGATTTTGACTGCACTGCCTGCCTGCACCTTCTCATTTGTTTATATTATTGTATTTACTAATTGCTTTAAAGTTTAAATTTTTTAAGTTTATCTGTATTAATCTAGTTGATACCTTTTTCTAATACTGAATCATTTTAAGCTACTATATTTTGCCTATATTGATCTTTAATTTTTACCTTTACCTTTGCTAAAGAACAAAATATTGTATAATCCCATGAACATCTTACCTAAACCCTTATCATTAGATCCATTGAAGATCACATGTTGCCTTTATGAATTGTCACATACATGATGATGGATGGACTTTATCAAACCTTTGGAGAATTTAATGAGCCAAGAATTTAAATTATAATTATTAAGCTATTTTGAGTTTATTCTCCTCCTAAAACATAGAACAAGTCTTTTGGGACTGGTAAAAAAAAAAAGGATTTTGACTGCACTGCCTGCATGTACCTTCTCATTATATAATTATAAATAATAATTAAATTATAATATATTAAAGGTTTTTCAGAAATAATTCTGGATAACTAGTGGTTTCTGAATGGATGATTTTTTATATTTATATATTACAAAGAAAGTTGTATTAAAGGTAAAAAGTTCATATAAAGCAAGAAGTCAAAAAGAGCTTCTGTACATGCATAATAATTTAACTCTTCAGTTTAATTTACTTCTACCAGAACAATGTAGATTTCTCGGTGATGTTCTAGACCCAACTAAGTTTTACTTTGTTAAAAATATATTTGCCAAGGTTGAAAGACTTGCTACATCTATAAAACATTATGACAAATATCCACCAGTTCATAGGTTTTTTTATGTCATATAGCAACTTATATGAAATATGATAGTGGGTTTGTTTGCTATTGTAATTAACTGGGCTATTGTGAATTTTGGGAACTTTGATACTTTTTTGAATGTGCATTACCTACTGTATTACTGTTTTATTCTGAAAATCATAATGTACCCACACTGTGTTTCATGGCTAAGTTATAAAGGAAATGGATCTCATTTTTGGTGAGGAGCCTTTGTATTCTACCTGTCTTTGACTGACACAGTGTGTCACTGATTATAAGCTATATATTTTTTATTTTTAAAACTATTTTTATTATTGTTTTTCCTTACATGTGCAGTATAGCATCTGAGTTTTATTTTCTCTCTTCTTTTTGTATTTGAAGCATATATGAACAGGATTGAGATTTATTGAGATTTTTCTTTAATTTTTTTTATTTTGCAATAAGATAAGTTTAAAATACATTTGTCTAATATTAATGAATGCCCAAAAACTTTAGTTATAAAAATAATGCCATTGATTGTTTAAAAATCATGGGACTTTGCTTCATGATTCTGTCTGATTCCAGAAGAAGGGAATATACAAAAAATGTCACTGTACAGTGCTAAAGAAGTACAGAGCACTTGCCCAGTGCCTATGGAACACAAGGTCAAAGAAACCAAATCCCAGTGGGATTGATGTAATTTTGAGCCAAGACAAGAGGACTTGAACTTCTTTGAGGTTTGAGGTTGCTGCTGTTTTGACATATGTCAGAGGCTGGACTTTCTCTGAGTCACATTCTATAAAGCACCTCCTTTTCACTGCCATCCTGGCTCCCGTTTGATGCTAAAATCTAGTCCCTTTTCTGTCTTTCATGGTGTGACAAACTTTCTGTAGTCCTAGCTACAGATTGGGTAGTGCATAATTTCTTAAATCATTTTAATTGATCTGTGATTCAAGGATCTGTTATAGATTTGTTTTTCCTTTACTTGGATTTTTTTTAGACATAAGACTTTTACATTTTGTATTTCATCCACAAGTTATTTTTCTCTTTTATTTGGATTTTTTCATGTTTTTTATTTTCTTTTGCAAATTGATTCATATACCTCATAACTCAGCCATGCATCCCTGAGTGATCCCTTTGTTTGTTATTATTCACCTCAGGGGGGCCAAGTTATTGTTGTGAACTTTGATTTAAATTTGAGAAATTTTAGGATAAGAAACTTACTACCTCTCAGAATCCAGCAGATGCCATGAAGATAGATGCTTGCAGAGACCACATGCTGAACCAGAAGATCCAGAGTGAGTTTTGCGATGTGAATTGAACTATGAGGGGTTGGAATGCCTTTGTTTTGAATGTATACTCCTATGCCAAAGGGGACTGCCCCCAATTGGCTTTTTGTCAACTTAGTAATCATTAGTTTTGTTCTTTTTTCTTTTTATCCACAAATTATTGCAATTTTTAAATTGATTATGTTTCCATGATCCTTTTGGGGAAACTGGTTTCCCAATAGGATCACATGGAGAGGGGGTATATAAATGGAGATTTTTGAACCTTTGACTTAATTCCTCAGAAGTCCTTAGTATTTCCCAAAATTCCCTATAATCTCTCCTGTGCCTCCACATTGGCGAGATTACATAGTTGGTATTTGAGTGGATGTATGTTCCTCCCATGCTCTCTTTTTGACCTGTGACCAGGCTGAATCCAGGCAGTTTTTTTTTTGCTTTAGTTATTATTAGTAAAACTTTATAAAATATAATATTTAGTTACCAGGATTTAAATCTGTCCTCTCCTACAGCATGGAAGATTTCAGGCAATCACTGAAATTTTCTGATCTAGAGTTTCCTCATCTGCACAGAGAAAATATTGAATGAGGTGATCCTTAAGATTATTTATAATGCTAAAGACTATCATTTTTAGCCCTGATACCTAAAATCCTCTACAATATGAGAACCCCACCTACTTTTCCAGTCTTATGTCAAATTACTCCATTTCCTACATTTTCTGACCTATCAAACTGGCCTGCTTACTATTCCCTCTACAAGCAATTCCATCTCACAGCAAGTTCAAATCTTTTTTTAATGTATGTGCTGACAAAGCAAGCACATTTTTAAATTTTTAAATTTTTTATTCATTTATTATTATTTTTATTTCTTACTTTTTTTGTTTTTTTTTTAAGTCCACATCTTTGTAGAGGCAGTAGTCTCCTCAGTCTGAGATCACTCCTTCTTCCTTTCTGCTTGACTTTCTTCAAAGCACAGCTCAGGAATCACATCTCACACAAGATCTTTCTTGATGTCCCCACTGTTAGTAATTTCTCTGGTTATAACTTTGTTCCAATTTGTATATATTTTATATTTACTTGCCTATATGTGTGTTATACCCCACTCACAGAATATAAATTCTCAGAAGGCAGATATTTTTGTCTTTTTATCCCCAGACCCTAGCACATTTTCTTGCAAACAGTAGGTACTTAATTCATGTTTCTTGAGTTAGACTGAATTATAATCTTATAAGGCTCTTCTATGGGTAAAACACTGTATTTGACTTGAGGATGCAAAGACACAGAGACAAATTACTATGGCAGAAGGCATAAAATCAAAAGCAAAAAAAAATTGAGAGGTGCAGATAAAGTATTATGAGAAATTTCAGAGAGAAGAAATCATTTCAGGGAAGTTGCACAGTGGAAGCAACATCATTAATTGAGTCCTTTCCCCCCCCCCCTTTTTTAAACCTTTACTTTCTGTCTTAGTAACAAGTGTAAGGGGGAAGAAAAAGGGATAAGTAAGTTGGGTTAAATGACTTGCTCAGGGTCACACAGCTAGAAAGTGTCTGAAGTTATAGTTGAATCCAGGTCTAAAAAGACTCCAGGTCTAGCACTACCTACTGTACCACCAAGCTATCCCCATGAGTTGGAACCTAAAGAAAAAGAATTTCAAAAAGCATATTTGAATCACAAAAGAACCAAAATAAGGAGAATTACAATACAGTAGAAATAAAGTAATTTATTGAAAACAATATAGTTTCTGAGGGAGCTCTTGTTTAAAGTAATTAGATGAAGTCCTTGGAAAAAAACATAGAAACTAGCAACAGTTGGAGGAAACTTTCCAATCACTCACCTTTGTGAAAAGTATCTTCAGTGAAACAATTAGGATAGCTCTTTTATTCAGATGGCCTTTAGTTATACACCCTAGGAAAGAAGTTTCAAAATTGGAAACAATTAAAATGTAATGGGGGGAGGGGAACATTTAACAAAATAAATAAAAATTCAATAGTACAAAGATAATGTTAATTTGAGGTTTTCTAAGTCAATGTGTGACCCTCAGGGATCTTTCAATTTCAGGTTGACTACACTGTCTTAGGGTTTAACATAGATCTTGTAAACAATTTTTGTAAGGGAGTTCACTAGTACAGCAAACATAGCATTGAGTTTTAAAGACCAGGCTTAGCAATGATCACCCCCTATAGCTGAAACTGAGGGAGGAACCATTAATTCATCATACCTTTTTATAAATTCTTCCAGAAATTCCCTGTTTCCTACACCTGTCACAAAGAAAATTGTATAACTTGTGAATAAAGCCATACTGGCTTTTTAGTGATCACTATTTTTTTCCATGTAGGCACAGATTATCCCTTTAATAACATATTTTTGAGTTTTGCAAGAGGTAAAAGTCAAACTCTGTGGCCTATAGTTTATAAACTTCCCCCACTTCAGGCTTGGAGAGAAGGACTGATTATAAAGGATAAAACCTAGAAGCAGGAAGAGCAGTTAGAAGGCTATTAAAATAGTAAGGAGTAATGACAGCTTGAACTAAGGTGGTGGCAAATGAGAATGGAAAGGAGGGGAGGGATACAAGCCATACTAGGGAATTAGAATTGGCAGAACTTGACAACTGAATGGATGTGGGGAGGGAAAGGGATTCTTCCAACACTATCAGCTGAGCAGTTGAGTCAGTAAGAAGCAGCTGTAGACAATAGCCTTGAAGACTCCACCATAGTTAGTCCTTACTCTGAGACTTCAGATAAAAGAATAAAAAAATAGAACTTCTAAGTTGGCAAATGCTAGATAAGGGAGACAGGATTGATCAATTTTGCTTGGGGAAAAGGAAATGACCATACACATAGTTGGCACTCAAATATGTGGAATAATTAAATGTCAACAGAATGGATTATAGGCCCAATTTTGGGGATCCTTGAGAGTGAAGGTGTGGAGAGGTAGATAAAGGGAAGTACCAAGGTCCTTCTGGGATGGCACCAAAAGGAAAGAAAACAAACAAAGAACAAATGAAGAGCTTCTTCTAGTTATCTGCTACATCATCCTGAATTATTTGTTAATTTCTTTATGATTTTAAAGCATCAGTATTTTCATGTGGCTATTGGTGAATTTATCTAGCATGAAATTTCTTTATTTGCTTTCTTAGATTATACAATGTTTTCCTCCTCCACTTAACTACCAAACTAATTTTCCTAAAGCATAGATCTGAACATATTCCCAATGATCCTTAATAAACTCTATTGGCTCCCTATTACTTCCAGAATCAAACTCCTTTGACATTTAAAGCCCTTCATAACCTTACCTCTTTCAGTCCTCTTTTCCTTGAAAACACTCCACATTTTCTATACATTGGTCTTCTTGCTGTCCCTCACACATGACACTCTGTCTCCCATATATATGCATCTTAATGGTTCCCTTGATACCTGGAATGTGCTTCTTCATTGCTACTCCTGAACTCCCTCATTTCTTACAACCTCAACTCAAATCCCAACTTCAATAAGGACCCTCCCCACATACATACACTGACTCACACCCTCTCCAACACCCTTCTAGAGACAGAGAAGCCAGGAAGCAAAATGGAGGAGGAAGAAGAGTTTCCATGGCTTTCTTCAACTCAGTTTAAATATCTTACCTTCTTCAAGACAATTCTCCTAGTTCCTTCCCTCTGAGATGATCTTCCATTTAGTAGTCTAAGTGTCTTGTCCATATGTAAATTGTCTATATGTTGAATGGAATACATATGCCTCCTCCCCTTCCTCCCTCTAGCCCCACTCTCATCTCCATCTTAGAATGTCAACTCCTTAAAGTCAAGGAAGTTTTGGTCTTTATTTTTGATTTGTCTATTATGTATCTCCTACATTCAATGCAATGCCTAGCACAAAATAAGCACCTAGCAAATGTTTCAGATTCTTTGGTTCAAAAACTGAGGGACCCAGAAGGAGACACTAATCCCTTCCAGTGTATTAAATTATTCAGTCCTTCCAATTTCAAGGAGAAATGGTGAAGTGGAGAATGCCTTCAATTCTTAGGTCCTATAACTGTTTCTAGCATTAAGCTTCCCATAAAACTCCTTTATATCTGGTGGGAGGGAGGCACTACTTGGGTGAAGAGAAACCTCATAATATTATACAAAATGTTCTTCAAAAAGTCTAGAATTCAAGTGCCCATGAGTAGGTTTTCAGCATAAAACAATTTAACCCATGAAATTATACCACTCAATGAAACGTACTAAATTAAGTGCTATACTGTCAACTGAAACATTATGAGGAAAAATTGAATACAGATGAATAACATAGATGAATTAGACTAATGAGTTTGAATTTAAATGGACTATCTCTAATTAGATGATAGTTCAAATAGTAGGACACTGGATCTGGGGTCAGAAAGACCTCAGTTCAAATCTGGTCTCAGACACTTACTGACTGCGTGACCTTGGGCAAATGACTTAACTTTTCCCTGCCAGAGTTTCCTCATCTGTAAAATGGGGATGATAATATTATTTACCTCCCAGAGCTGTTGAAAGGATAATATGAGATTACATTTGTAAAGCACTTTGTAAACCTTAACACATTACATAAAAGCTAGCTACTATTACTGTACCAGTTCATTTAAAAATTTTGTGTACTCTCTTTTTGACAATAGAAGTTCTTTAAAGAAAGTGTTATGTTGAGCCCCCATTCTTAACTTTTGATGTGTCATGGATCCCTATGGCAAACTGGTGAAGCCTGTGGACTCTTAGATTAATGTGTTTAAATACATAGGTTCATAAAGAAAATTAATAATATTTAAATAATTACCTAATTTTTTAACCTACACGTTCACAGATCCCATGGTAAGACGTTCTGATATGCTTCATTGATGGGCATATGATACCTGATGCTCAGCATTAATTTTAGCAAAATGTGAATTTATGAGGATAATAAACATGTGTAATTTATTTGTTGATTTTTAGTAAGTGATCTGCTCATTTATAGTTTATCCTAGGTCTTTTCTAGGGCACATTGAATAGTGTGGGGGACTAAAGGGACTAGAGTCAGGAAGACCTGAGTTCAAAATACAGCCTCTGACATTTATTAGCAGTATGATCCTGGGAAAGTCATTTAACCCTGTTTGCCTCAGATTCCTCATCTATAAAATGAGCTGGAAAGAGAAATGGCAAATTGTTTTAGTATCTTTGTCAATAAAACCCCAAATGAAGTCATTGAGAATTGAATATTACTGAAAAGACTAAACAACAATAATATTTCTTTTCTGCCTGATTCTCTTTTATGCTAATCATAGAGAATGAAGGTTTCCAAAAACTTATAGGAAGAAAAGAGAATTCATCTTCCTATACACTAGCAGTGTTATACATACACCAACTCCACCTATGATTTGTGTTTCAAATATGAGCACTTAAACTAGGTAGCCTGAAATTCTGGGATCACCAAGTATTTGAAAGACCACAATCTAGCCTAAATACAGATACACAAGACACCCTATGTCCTTCTGGTCTCCAGGAATCTTGAACTTTCTTACACTAAGAAACCACATGAAGAAATAGAGGCAAAGGAAGGTCTGGAGCTCCATGCTGGCCAGCACTCCTTCCTTCTTAGGACATATAAGCATAGAGCAGAGAAATAGTGGATAGGTGAGAATGGATGTAGGGACATAGAACAACAGAAGCAATCGGCCTGAGGATGCCAATCAAACAACAGTGAAAGATGAGCAGATATGTGGGTTTCCTGCTGCTGCTATTGTTCAGTTGTATTTAACTCTTCCTAATCCCATTTGGGGTTTTCCTTGGCAAAGATACCAGTGTGGCTTGCCATTTCCATTTCCTGCTCATTTTACCGACGAGGAAACTGAAGCAAAGAGGGCTAACTGACTTGATCAGGGTCACACAACTATTAAGTATCTTAGGCTCAATTTGAAGTTAGAAAAATGATTCTTCCTAACTCCAAGCCCATTGCTCTATTCACTGTACTACCCAGGAAGAGTTTAAGAATACACAGAGAACCACCCAGTTCACAACCTTTTTTTTTTCCTTTCCCTGAAACTTTGCCCCAGGAAAATGCTGGGCTTATACCTGTCCTACCACTTTAGTAGAAGCCTGGTTTCCTTTAGTATTTATCTGCACTAAATAGCATTTCTATGCTATTTGAAACCTTAATTATGCTACCCTGGCATTAACATTTTGTTGCTATTTGTTTTTGTCAAGGTCTTTAAATTTATTGTTTAAGATTGAGAGAAGGGAAACTAGATCACAAGAGAAGAGCTTTCCTTTGTTTTATTATGGAGTGAGGACAAAAAAATTAGGAATTTCCTGTATTTTTGTTAACTTCTGGGAATATTCCAGAGAATAACTCTACCTGCAAGTCTGCTTTTTGAACCTGGAGAGAAAGTTAGGAGGGCTATGAGCAAAGTGCCTTTAGTGGGGTATATTTTCTGTGGGGGAGTTTACACCCAGGCACATTTTTGGGGTGCTGCTGCTGCCACCTATTCTGGTCATGTATTGGAAAAGTCACCCCTATGCCCACACAATTCCTTCTCCAAAAAATGTTGCTTCCCTCCCTCTAATCCTACCAACAAATGTCTCAGATATTCCCACAGGAGAAAGATGTAAGTTCCTAAAGGCCATACTAGCTGTCTATCAATCTTTCAAAGTACTATAGATAAATGTGGGGGGCTTGGAAAAGAGGGGTAAAGAGAAGACTAATTATCTTTCTGAAGAACAACAATAAGCAAAAAAATATTCCTACAGATAATTTGGGAGGAAGTCTGAAAAAGGGTCCTTTCACTTACCCTTGCTCCCTCCCCAGAAAATATGCACTTCCTCATAGATAGATAGATAGATAGATAGATAGATAGATAGATAGATAGATAGATAGATAGATATAGATATATAGTCTACTTGTTAGTAAAACTTCAGTTTTTGTGCTTTACTATAAATAATACAAATCCAGATTGAGTTTATTGATTATTTTTCATCTATTTTTGGTTAAAATTTGTTGAGGTGCCATCCAACTATTTGCTTTATTTCAAATCAAAACAAAAATTGGGCTTTTTTAAAAAAAGCTGTCATCTTGCCAACTACTACAGCAATTTTGAATACAATATTAAATTCTAAAAAAAGAGTTGATATTTTCAAAAATGTTCATTTAAAATGAACATGTAGACAAAGCAGTTCTTTGTCAGTTCTCTTTAAAGAGAAAATCACTCTAATGTACTCTGGACTCAGAATTTTTGGAAAAGCCATATATATGCCCAGATGCAAACAGAGAATTGACCATTACTTCAACTGGCCCTAGATTTTCTCAGCAAAAAATATACGTATGGAAAATGTCCATGAGCAGGATGGATAGAATAAATGTTAGAAAGCATCTGTACAGGGTCATACTCTCCAAAACTCCATGTATTCACAATAGATTGGGGAGGGAGGGGAGGGAGGAGTTTCACTGAAACTGAGAATAGTTGAAATATTAACCTGTGCTCTCTTTCATTTCCCATCATCCCTTCTCCAAATGTAATTCAAAATGGAGGGATAACTTAAATGATTAAGAATATCTAACATTTACATAATACTTTAAATATAATAATCCATTGGATTCTCATAATCAAGTAGGTTCTTTTGTTATTTTATTATTATTTCCACTTTCCAAATATTAATAAAACTTGCTCATGGTCACACAGCTACTAAATATGTGAGGTTGGTTTTGAACTCAAATTGTCCTGACTTCCAGCCTACCTTCTTTATTTTACCACCTAAATACTGATTCATCTCTCATTTACATTTGAACAAGCATGATCTGCACACTTAGGAGAATCCATTCTTTGTGATTACTTAAATGGCAATCTCCAGTTTAGGATTATCAATTGATCAATTTTTCCTTCTTTCCTGGGGAAAGAGAGCTGAGAGAAAAGAAATTCTCAGTGGAATTAGGGCAGCAGGCAACAAGCATTTATTATGTGCTTACTAAGTATCTGGCACTGTGCTAAATGTTGGAGATACAAATAAAAACAAACAAACAAAAGAGAGAGAGAGAATTCCTGCTCTCAAGGAGTTTACATTCTAATGGAGGAAGACTATATATAAAAAGAAGCAGAGAAATAGAGAAGAGGGATAAGGTGTATACTTGGTATTGAAGTCCAGAAAGTCAGCAGGGAGAGGAATTAAAACTGGCCAACCTGGAGCCCTCCTCAAAAAGGGGAGTTCAGGAAGAACTCTCCAATAGCTCCCAGAGAAGTCTTCAAAGATGAGACTTGCACAGAGTTGATAGACTGAAGATGAGCTATGATTCTGGTGCTGCTAGTCATGATTTAGAACTTTCCCTATGGAAATTGCTATATACTAGAGTCAGCTCAAAAGAACCAATTGTTAAATTTTCAATGTGAACATTTACTTCCTAGAAAACAGCAAGCACTATGAAAACTGGTAAAATAAGGAGAGAGCTGGATAAGATAATATCAAAGATCAAGAGTCAGTGTAGTATAGTGGGAAGAGCACTAGTTCTAAAGTGAATGTGAGTAAATCTAGAATTAAATCTATACTCTGATTCTATCTGTTTAATCTTGGTTATTCATTTAGTTTCCCTGAGCATTAATTTCCTCAGCTGTAAGAGAAGTGGGACTATATGGTTTCTGAAGTTTCCTCTAGCTTTAGATGTATAAGCTTTGTCAGCTCTATTATTCAATTATCTTAGCCACCCTTTTAGCATTATTCCTATGGGAAAATGTGTTTTGTGCTTTAAACAACTGTGTTATGAGTAAATCTTAATAGTATAGCCCATATTTCAAGGGTTGTGTCAATAGTAAAATATAACTTCAGATTCCTTCAGAAACTCAGGCTGGAATAAATCACTAATCTTGTAAGAAATTTCTGTTTGTAAAGAAATTTTCTCAGTTCTGTTGATGCACAGAAATTTCTACAAATAATAAATCATTTTTGTCTTCTGTGATTAATCTTGAGTGGGGGGGGGGGGAATCTTACAGTGTGTCAAGAATTAGCCATATACTCGGAACAAATATTTTTCATCTCTTAACATATTTACTCTTGATATGCCTTTTTTCAGACCCACTTCAAGATCACTGAATTACTATATTTAAAGATTTCAAATGTAAATATATATTGAAAAGTCAGAAGTTTTAGTTATGAAACTATGAAGTTGGTTTACATTTAAAAGGTAAAATGTAACACAGAACAGTGATGGGAGTAATTCACAATTCCTAGAATACTTTAGCAAAACTAAATCAAGAGAAAAAATGGATCAAAGTTCTAATCACTGTTAACTTTAAGATAGGTAAACAAGCTATTAGAGACCTAAGCTAAGTATGATCCCATTCTAATTTTAGACCAAAAGGAAAGGATTAACACCAATAGATTTGTTTATTCCTTTATTTCCTTAAAGTTTTTAAGGCTTTGACATCTCTAGGTATTCTCTCCCAATTCCAACCACACAGAAAATATACTTTCCAGAATAACAAAGTAACTCAATTAAGCAAAACCAGCTGACAGAGTTACCATGTGTCTGAGAGTCATTATGAACTTGCCACTTCCTACATCTTCAGTAAAAGCAATGGAGATGCATTTCTTCATCTCTTTCCTGAGGTCAAGATTGGTCCCAACAATTCTATAGCATCCAGCTCTATTTTTGTGTTCATGTTATTGTAGTCAATATGTTTTATATTTACGTATATACAAAGCCATTCTTGTTCTTACTACTTCACTCTGCATCAGTTCACACAAGTTTTACCTGTTCTTCTCATCTTCTTATGTTTGTTTTTCCTTCTATAGTACAAGAGATCTTCCAAATTATTATATATTTGACATTTTTATCAAATAGTTCAAACCAATTTTGAAAAAATATTTCGGGACAGTTTTGCAACACACTGATTTTTAATTACTTACAAAATATTTCTGCAGAATCCTGAGTTCTATAAATAAGATCAAGCCTGTTGACGCTTGACAAGCAAAACAATTATTAGCAAAATGAATAGCAATTAGGTGGGTGCAGACCATGTATAAGACAAGAAGTGATACACATCAAAAGTTGCTTAAGTATTTTAATACTTCTCACAACTTAGACTAAGGAGGATAGGGAAGAGAATAAAGATTTATTTCTACCTACTCTTTGCCAGTCACTGTGCTAAGTGCTTTACAAATATTATCTCATTTGATCCTCACAACAATCCTATGAGATGGATGCTTTTATGATGCTCCTTTTGCAGTTGAGTAAACTAAAACAGGCAGAGGTTGTGTGATTTACTCAGCCAGTAAGTATCTGAAGTGGGATTTAAATTCAGATCTTCCTGATTCCAGGTCCTGAGTTCTATCCACTTGGCCTCATAGAAGTAATTACAGGCCATGAGGCAGTAGGGTTATCAGAAAGTATGGAAAAAAGAGAGGAGAAACTGACTGTTCCCTGCCTCAAGATGCTTGTATTTATGATCAGACTGTCTCTCCTAGGGCTTACTTATGGCTGCTTCCTATGTAACACCATCCTCACCTCCTTACTGAATTTGTTCCTGTGACCGCGAAAAATGTGGTTTCAAGACTGTGAATTGCCAAAACTATAAAGATGATTTTTAGTGTCTTGATTTAAATCAAAAATGAGTGGTCGCCATGGGAAAAATTCCCAAATATGAAAATACCCAAGTCAGATGGGTTTTATGGAGATTTTAATTAATACAAATGAAGGAATTAAGGAAAGGGAGAGAGAGAGAATAAGAGAAAATAGTAAGGCCAAATGGCCTAGGCCTGATCTTTAAGAGAGACTAGTCAGTCTTTAATCACTCACCACAAGATTTGTCCCAAGCAAAACTCCAGTCCTTCACTGAAATCCTCAACTCCTGAACTGAGTTCAGAGACTCAGCTCCTCCAACTAGTCCGAATTCCAACTAGTCCGAACTCCAACTAGTCTGAACTCCAACTAAAAAATTCCACCTCAAGCTCCTTCCTTTTAAAGAGAAATTTCTCTTATGTCACCTCCCCTAAATTTTCACATCTACCAATCACAGTAGAAGTTTTCACCAGGACTGATCATTCTTATTTCACATCTTCTTTTGTTATCACCTTCTCTGGGTAGACTAAAAATTCACACCTCTTTTGTTAAGCTTGCCTTTTGTAAGTTGCTTGACCTTTTAGTGATTAATTTAACCTTTATAGGTACTTAGCACCCTTTTGTATTAGATCTAAAAATAGACCTAGCTTAAGGTTCTAGCTTTACTATAAGTATGAGTTAGGGACTTTTTCATTGTTCCAGAAGGAATTTTGCAACTTTATCTTCCCCTAAGGCACTGTCTGAGCAGGATGGAGTAATTTTAAAGTTCTTAATACATTCCTGATCAAGTATCTACATTGTTACAAATAGGGGAATAGCTTAATCAAATCTTCTGAAGTAGAGTCTGAGCAGTTTTAAAATTCACACTCCAGATCTTGTTAACTTTTTTTAAAAATTCCTCTTTCTATCAATGAAATCATTTAAGCAAAAATTAGATGATTATTTGTTTGGAATGATGTCAAGAGGTTTCTTGGACAGGTATGGGTTCAGCTAGATAATTTCTGGAGAAGTTAGGTGGTGCAGTGGATAGAGTGTCATTTAAACCCTGTTTGCCTCAGTTTCCTTATTTGTAAAATGAGACAGAGAAGGAAATGGCAAACTCCTCCAGTAGCTTTGCAAAGAAAACTTCAAAAGAGGTCAGAAACAAATGAATAACAAGATAATTTATATCATTCTTTCCAACACCAGTAACATAAAATGAAGGTTCTACACATAGCTTGATGACAATACTGCACTGATGGTTGAACAATGGAATCTTCATGGTCTCTTCTGTCAGAGTTTTGCATTATTTTATCATATGCACAGAAGTTTTGACAAAACTCTTAAAGGTTATATATTGTCCGAAAAATATTTTTAAATGAATTAAATTAACAAGAACAACACAATATTTGTTTTTTTCTCTGCTTTGGTCAGTTGTATGCCTATTAAAGATGTTTATGTAAGTTTTGTAGAGATTCAAAAACAAGCCTAATGGTTGATAATTTCCAATTTCATTCAAGTTGTACCCCTCCTTTTTTTTCTGCTGCACTGTTTGGAACCTTTGTTGTTATGGGGTGTTTTTTTTTTTTTCAGAATCTCATCTTATTGGTTCAATTCCAATTTGATATATCTTTTTAAAAATCAATTTCCAGGTTTCTTTAAATTCATATTGAGGGGGCAGCTGGGTAGCTCAGTGGATTGAAAGCCAGGCCTAGAGACAGGAGATCCTAGGTTCAAATATGGCCTCAGACACTTCCCAGCTGTGTGACCCTGGGCAAGTCACTTAACCCCCATTGCCTAGCCCATACCACTCTTCTGCCTTGGAACCAATGCACAGTATTGATTCCAAAATGGAAAGTAAGGGCTTAAAAAAATTCATATTGACATATGAAGGGAAATGTTACTACATTTTAAAGTAAGTATATGGTAAAAGAAACCTGTTATATGTAGTGGATTCATTCCTTTACATAGATTCCTCATTTTCTGACTTTCATTGCTTTTGGATATATTTGGATTTATTGATGGTTTTCTAGTCTATACTGATTTCTTAAAAAATGTATTCAACAATGATCTATGACAACTCCAAACGACTCATAATGAAAAATGCTATTCAGTGCCAGAGAAAGAATTAATGGAGTCTGAATGTAGATCAAAATATACTATTTTTCACTATATTTTCTTCATTTCTTTTTTGGGATGTGTCTTCTTCCACAACTTGTCAAAGATGGAAATAAGTTTTGCATGATAGTACATGTATAAGCCATATCAAATTGCTTACTATCTCAGGAAAGTTTTGGGGAGAGAGCAAGGGAGACAATTTGGAACTCAAAATGTTAGAAAAAATGTTTTTTCATGTAATTGGAAAAAATAAAATTACTGAATATAAAAAATGTTCTCAATCTAAAGTGTACAGTATTTTTCCTTATGTATTCACTCAAATCCAGCCATCCTCTTTAACTTTATCTTCCTAAGTATTATTGCCACATCCTCACAAAGTGTATCAGTGACTGACTAAAGTGGCAAGTTGTCGTATCATTGCAGTAAATAGGAATTCTTTCACTGTGGCCAAAAAACTGGAGTGGTGTTGGCACTGCAGGATGCTGTTAAGAAGAGTAATAATAATAGCATTTTTATAACACTGGAAGTTTGGTAATGTGCTTTACTTATGTTGTCCAATTAGATCCTAACCTCGTTACTGGGAGACAGGTGCTATTGTTCTGTCCATTTTGTAGAAGTAGGGGGATGGAACAGATGAGGGTCCAGTGTGAGAACAAGAATTTACAGGATTATCAGCTCAGTGCAATTGCATTGGAAAAGGTAGTGACTCAGAATGGGTTGTGTCTTCATGATAAGGTGGGCATGTGGAAGAACACAGATGTAATCCAGTGAATATAATCAGTCATTGTAGGAAAGAAGGAACTCCTCTCTCAGAGAGGAAATCTTCTGGAAAAAGAAATTAATAATAATAGCTAACTTTTATATTGTTCTTTCTAGGTGTCAGGCACTCTTCACAATTGTATCTTATTTGGGGCTCACAACAACCCGAAGAGGTAAGTACTTTTATAATCTCTATTTTATAGATGAGGAAACTGAGACCCAGAGGCTAAGTGATTTGCCTAAAGTTACAGGGCTAGTAAGTATCTGAAGTCAAATTTAAACTCTGGTCTTCCATATTCTAAGCCCTTCATTGTTTCTATTCACTGTGCCACCAAGCTGCCCGGATGCCCTCAGGAAAGTCCCATGGACCCATGCTATTTACAACTCTGTTGGCAAAAGAAAACAGATAACAGTAAAAGTTCCAGAAAGCTATTCAAGTTTATAACTCTTGTTATCTCTCAGCTTTCGTTTACAAATGCTTTGTGGGTGGGGAAAGGGAGTGGGGAAGTGACCTCATTTATCTAGACCTTAACTAAAATTTCCTACAAGCTTAATTTCTCCTCAATTAATCTTATTAGTCTTCAAAAGCCCCCCTGCTCCATAAATAAAATAAGTTTCTCTGAAAAACCAACACATGTCTAATCTCCTATCTTGGGTTTAGGTGCTTAGTAGCATTCATCTGATATACATTCCATGAGAACATTAGAAACAAAAGCAAAATAAGACAAATAGAAAATCTTTATCACAATTCAACAAACATCTACAATACAAATATTTTACAATAATCAGAACTTTAAGCTTATCACACAATGTACAAATATTATAGGCTGCAAAGGTACCCTCATGAAAATCCAATAATAAATAGCAATAATAATATTTTCCTAATCTTTGAGGTCCTAGTCATATTTCCCCTTTATTTTAATGACTGCTCTGGGAAAAGAAGAGCTCATGAATTTACAAAGGCTATGAATCAATTTTTTTAGGTTTACATGGCATGATACATTGAAATACACTGAAGAATAAAACAAATAAGAATCCTACCCAAAAGGTTTTTAGATTATCCTTTTTCTTCCCTAGAACAGCAGCCATTTGAAACAGGTTTTTTTAATTATGTCTATTATTTTTTTTCTATCCTATTCTCAATGTTTGATTTTATTTCAAAAATATATTTACTAAGCATTTGACATTTTTAACTCTCCTTCAAAACCTAAATATTATTTTGAGTCATAAATCAAATAATAGAATATCATTAGTTGAATACCATATGTGTCCACCGATACCCCCTTAAGAATTTGTTCAAATTTAAGAAGAATATTTTATTTCATACAAACAAAATGTTACTGAAAGAGAAAATGAAGAACAGAGTTGGGTATGGAGGGAGAACACATTTATAGTCAATGATATATTTTCCTGTTCCTATTAAGACCATTTAATGCCCCTCTAAGATTAAATTATTGATGGTATAAGATTATGTAACAGAGTAGGAGATTTTTGTCAGTTTCAGACTTGGAGGTTTATCATACCCAAGAGTACCAATGAGCTTGATGCTTTGAAACTATTTTAAAACAGAAGCCCCACAAACATTTAAAGTCAAAGGAATTACAGAATTTCATTGACTGAAGAATCAAAGTATTCACAGGATAATTCTTAGCAATTTTGCTTTCCCCATACAAATGAAGAAATACTCAAATAAGGTTGTGTATAAAGGCATACATATGAATGATGAAATTTTAGTAGATTTAAAACCATTCAAATGACATTTAAAATAAAACTTTTAAGCTTAGAATTATTTTGGGCACTCAGTGAAAGCATTTTTGCTCATTCCACCAGAAAATTTCAAAATAGCACTTTAATAAAGCAAAGCAGCAAAACTCTAAAATAATAGATACCCTAAAGTATAGGAAAGGAAATAAGAAACTCATAGCATTAATGAACAAAAATAGGATGTATGTTCTTTATACAAATTTAAAACTGATTTATGTGATTTATGTGATGACCCTATGAGGAGTTCTTTTGGGGACACTATGGAAATCTGATGTTAGGTGTGCAAATTAAATGTAATTATAGATGCAGTCAGGATTATGGACAAAAATGAGCTAATAAATTAGTAACTGGAAATGAATAGGTGTTTTTTCTTCAGGGAAACTCAGTGAAATCTATATATCTAAATGATACAATTTAGTGTAATTTATACTCTTCTACTTTACAATATAACTCATGGGCCACATTGATATAAATTCATTTTAATTAGCACAACATAATTTGTTCAATATACTCAACATATCCCAATTTCTGAGTCATTTAAGTTTAGGGGTTTCAGGAATGCATGGAGATATTTAACCATGCCTTCACCTTATGTCAAAGTCTGGCTTTCTATTCCTGTGACACTTTCAATGTACTCTAGCCTTTCTGTGTGGAAATATTCCCTGCATGAACTTTGTCAGGAAATCAGAAATTTGAAAACAAGTTTGTATAGGTAAGAGGAGTGTTCCATGGGCATTAAGTGTTATTCTGGCCTCAAGGGAAAAACGATTTTCAGTTTTTAAGTCTTCTCAAAAAAGTCCCATTTTTATGAGTACTAGTATAGTATTCTGTACTCTTTTGTGGTTATAGAAGATTAACAAGTAAAATTAAATCTCTCACTCTCACTCACACACACACACACACTCTCTCTCTCACTTTATAGCTCTTGCTCCCTCTCTTGCTCTCCCTGCCTCCTCTTCTTACTCTACCTCTATCTCTCTCTCTCATGCATATGCTTATTTACATATTATATGTACACATAGGTACTCATACACAAACCCATGCATATACATATAAATGTGTATATATGTATCTAGATGGGTATATATGTGCATAGATGTTCATATACACCGATGCATGTATATATATGACATTCTACATCTTTTTGCACATTTTAGGCTATGGAGCTTTGAGATACCTTGTATATATCCACACAGATAGATCCCAACCTAGATATGTACCTATCTGCATAGTGACTAGAGAGCTGGCCTCAAAGTTAGGATGGTCTGTCCCAGTATTCTAATCCTATCTCTGATATATGTTGGCTATGTGAACCTGGTCAAATCACTTAATCTCTCAATGCTCCAGGCAATTCTCTAAGACTATAAATTTTGTAGTAGCTGCTGATAGTATTGATAGAGGGCATTTCCTCACTGGGAATTCCTTACACAAATAAAATCATGAGTCTGGACCGAAAAGAAAGACAAAGAAACATGTACTTTAATATTTATTAGCAATCAGAATTATCACCATAACCATTCATTATATAAAATGTCACTGTACTCCTACTACTTTATACATTATCTGGCTAAGAGTAGGGTATGAGACTTCTCTTTGTTCCTCAAAGAGATAACTGAAGAAAGAAGTTACAGAAGTGGAGATTTACTCCTTTGACTTTTTCCCCTGTGAAAAATATAAATGCTTATGGCAGATGTAACATATTCAATCTTAGGCATCATTTTCTTAACGTAGTGTGTTTATCACCTCTTTTCAAAAGGCAAGGAAAAGGTGGGTAGAATTTTTAACTTAACGTAGAGAGAGATGGACAGGGTGCTAATAAAGTGATAAAGGGGAACAAAAAAGACAGTCAGATTTGGTTGCCAAAAAATAACTTTTGGTTCACAATTCTTCCTGGAGCTAGATTATGCTAAGGGAATACCTATCTGTCTACTACAAATATCCATGATGTTCCAACCACAAATAAAAACTCTTGTCAAAATCTAAAAAAAAAAATGCAAAAGAGAAGAAATGCAAATATCTAGTCAGCTGTTTGGTTTCTTTAAGCCTAGTTAATTTGCCTGACTGCACTGAGGAGTTTTTGCAGGCATCAGAATTTCCATAGTGACCAGAAAAGTCATACATGTTATTCTCTTCTATCAGGGTTTATCAAGAACAATAAGATGACCCTGGATCCAGTTCTAGGAGATGAACCCAAAAGAATAATTTCCTTTTAACTGGTTTCTTGTCCTTACCTTGAGTATTTTTATGAAAATCTCTAAGTATATCTATGTTTCCATAAATATGGGTAACTGGAAACCAGCTCAGATGAAGAACAAAAGGGAGCAATACATTTGGGTAGGGCAACCTTTATTTTACCCTACAGGAAATTCAGAAGACACAAGAGATTTACTGGAGTCCATAAACAGGTAAGAAACAAGCAAAGTATATAAATGCCCATGGTCCTTGGGAAGAGAATTGAACTTGAAGATGAGATCAAGGCAATTCTTTGGTATTCTTCTGGATCTCAATCTCTTAAACACAGTTCTACTCAGACCCTCCAGAACTGTAGTTCATCCTGTGGTTTGTATTCCTTCCAGAAAGCCACAAACTTTGTGGGTATCACATAGGTGAAATTCTTTTCCCATTTGCTCTTGAGTGTTGGGGTTACTCATATGCTTTATTCTTCAAATCAGATGCTATAAAGGACCTGAAAGTGAACCTTTTTTTTTTTTCATCCTGGGAACATATTACATTAAGAAATTCCCTCTTGAAGGTCCTCAAACTCTCAAAATTGGGAAGTCTCAAACTTAAATATACTCCTGACATAATTCCAAGGCTGAAGTCACAGAGGAAATTTCCCTTGCTTTTTCCAAAAGTCTACTTAATTCAAAACCAGAAACCATCTTCTATACAGGAGCTTGAAGTTAATAAACATTCACTCTGGCCAAGTAGGCACATACCTGTATTTCAGCAAGAAATCGACTTGTGCCTTGGTTGTTGACATTTTTCAGAAAAACATTAAACAGTCATTTCTAGATCCTGAAAGGAGAAAGAGATGGGAAGTAAGATTATATGTGGGCAAACCCATTTCCCTTTCTCCTAGACAAGGTATCCTTTTGTTGCATGTTGGTATGTTTCCTTAACAAGAGATGAAAAACAAACCAACAAACAAATCTAAAGGGAGAAGATGCTATATAAATTCATTTTCATAGAAATAAGATAAGGGTAGCTTGCTAACAAGAACACTACTCCTGAATTCTCCAGAATCATTGTCTTAGAGGCAACCCCAAATCACTGAAAACTAATCAGGAGCTGTGTGACCTCTCAGTAATAGACATTCTCTTTTTTTTTTTACACTGTTCATGGGAAAGTATATTTCAAATCCCTCTAAACAAAAATGAATGGATTCATCAAATTGACTAGTGAATTACTCAGATTAACCAGATTTCTTTGATCAATGTCCCTTAAAGAAACTTTGTCTATTTTTTTGGAATATCATATAATAGGCAGAAAGGATGGCCAGCATGTTATCATAACCAGAGATCTAATTATTGGGGTCCCAGAAAATCTTAAATTAGGTTTTTGAGGAGGTTCTTAAAATCCTTTAACTTTTCTGAAGCAATTAAATCAGTAGGGGTAAAATGATGAACTAAATTACATTAAAACAACAAAAAAATTGTTCTCCCCAAATTAATGAAGATGAAGAAGGTAAGAACAAAACAAAACTCAGGTGAAATGAAATCAAAGTCTGTTATACAACTTTGTCCAAGGCTGTTTAGGCCATTCACCCATAAGAAATATACCTAGTGTTGTTCCACAAACACAAATGTCCTAGAAAAATCAATAAAAATATAATAGGGGAAATGTTATCAAATTTATTTAGCTCAATTGATTTCTTTTAACTCTGATTAATTTGCAAACTGCACATTTTCCTTGTTACAAAAAAAGAATAAATGATGTTTCAGCCTCCCTCTCCTCATTCCATCTCAAACTCTGCTTGGGCAAAATGGATTGGGAAGGTATGCTAACTCTTCTATTTATTACTTTAAGAAAAAGTAATGCCTATTCTATTCTATTCCTCCATCTGTCCACTTCCACTTGCAGGCTAGTTCACCAGAATATGTTTGAGTATTACTTTCTTCAAGGTTCTAGAGATTACTCTGGGAGACTAGAGCAGTGATGGCAAACCCTTTAGAGATGGAATGCCAAGCCCCATCCACCCCAAACACCTCCAAACCAAGTAAAGTCCCTTCCCCTCCCTCTGAGGAGGGAAGAAGAGTTCCCATTGGGCTGCTGAGCAGAGGGGTGAGTCATGTGAAAAAGGGACACTCCCCTCCAACTCTACCACCTGTAAACCTCCCATCTTACTCCCTGTGTACTCCCATTAGGCTCTGGGGAAGATGGGTGAATGATATGAAAAAATGTCATCCAGCACAGTGAAGAGGGAAAAGGGAGCAACTCTAGCCAAGTCCCTCTGCTTTTCTAGTAATGAACTCTGGGAGGGGAAGGGGGGGCAAAAAATTGCCCACAGAGAGCTATTTGTGTGCCTGCCATCTTTGACACCTGTGACATAGGTTTGCTATCACTGAACTAGAGTGTTTAGTGACCAATAGCCACTAGGGTGTTCCCCATAATCAAGTGAATAAATTTTTTTAGCTTTTATAACAGAGGAGAAATGTTAGAATGGAAAACATGTAATGAATAATAGTTATTAGAGTAATCCTTTCTATTACTGGGACGCCCTCTTCTATAGTTCACATAAGTTTCTTTGGGAGAATGGGCTCAGAGTTTACATGCAATGGTAATAAATGACATGTAGAAAACACACGTAAAAAGGGTGCATTCTGATTGCAGACCCCAGAAATCTTTTTCTCATTTTGTGTTTTCTGCCTGAGGTTTCCCTTATATGTATCTCTCTTCTGGTCTCTAAGGATGGGTGACATTTTAGAATTTATAGCTGCCACTTCTTTTCATCATGAGGAATCACAGTCTTTTGAGGTTGCTACTATCTTTAGGTGACTATCTTTCCCCTTCTTTCTATAGTTTGCAAGTTCTTACTCTGTTGTCAGCTAGTACTATCCAGCATCCTCTGCTACTCCCCCCCCCCCTTATTAGTAAACTCTCCTGACTATAGCTCACAATAAAATCCCTGTCTTACCATCAGGAAGAAAAATAACTGAGAGAGTAATAGGTCATCCTTTTTGTACATATACTCAGTTCTCACTCCATATCTCTTGAGTTACAGGTTTTTCCAGGTCTGTAGACCATGAGAATATTTTGTCATCACAAAGTACTAGTTTTACATGTTGATTGAAACAGGCAGAGAATATGTGCACATTCTCTGTATAATCAGCCCAAGATCAATGGCAACTCTATGCAGACTCTAAGGACTGAACCCTCACTGGCCAGTTCCCACATTACAAAAGTTTGCCCTTCCTTATTCTTCTTATCCCTCTGTCTTAGGTGGGGAAATATCCTTTTAGTAAATATTGAGGAAGAAATCCAGCACTAGCTTTGGAGGTGGGTATTTTTTTTGTCATTTTTAGATCATCCAATAAATCTGATTATAAAAAATTATATGAAGGCACTTTATAAACCAATTAATCAATTTCCTTAAAATAAACAGACCCAGAAAGGTTAAATGACTTACTGACCCAATCATAAGGAAGTAAATAACAGAGCCAAGTTTTAAATTTATCTTCTGACTCCCATTCCAGAACTCTTTTCATTATATCACACTGTTCTATTGACATTTGTTTGAAAGTTTGGTGAGTAAATATAGGCTTTAAACAGGGGTAATATTTCAAAAGGATCAGTTATTTATTAAATATTGTGACCTTTAAGAAAAAAGACTAGGAAATACATTTTCAGATGGCATGAAAAAGAATGGACAATTGACAATGACCCCCCCCACTTCATTATTGCTGTCCAAATTAGTTGTTATTCCATATAAAAGACACAATAAAAAATTCATAAGATCAAACATACTTCTATCTGATCACCACATTTATAAAGTTTGCAATAACTACTAGCAGCTGGTGTGGATATAACATTGAAAAGTACAGGTTGCAAGTTTCATACCTGTGTTGCTTCCTCAGCAAGGAATTGTGATCCAGAGCACCAGGAGATGCCTATCCTTCAGAAGGTAGAAGATATTAAGATCATCATATAACAATATTTCAACTCCATCATTTTTACCCTCCAGGTGAATTTCCAGGGGAAGAGCTCCAAACTCTTTGTGAGTATTGTCCTTTCTTATATTATGCTTTTGTTTCTTCATTTACTATTTCAAAACTGAAAAAGTTCTTTCAATATAGGGCTAGCATCTTTTGCACCAGACCTGAAACATGACAAATATAGTCAGATAAGAAATAAGCTTGTGTTTTTCATGCTAAAAGTCCCTTTAGATTTTTTAAGACTATTATCAGAGAAAAAAAATTAATGAAAAATTTCTTTCTCCTGGGGTAGTTCTCACAGCACTAATTATGTTAATTTACGTGTTATGCTGTTTATTTAATACAAATTTTCTTCAGTATTTTTTCCCTAGCTAGATTTCACCAAGGATTGATTTGCCTTCTTTGATTCCTCCTACTTCTACAGGCACAGATTATGAAATTATGGTTCAGAAAATCAGTCATGCTTCTGTGTTTTCATAATTCCCCAGTGTGGGGACTTCAAATCTCCCTCTAAAATACGCCGAAAAATAACTGTGTGTGTGTGTGTGTGTGTGTGTGTGTGTGTGCGCGTGTGTGTAGTTCTAATCCACATAGGCGTACGTAGTCTAAATGACCAAGGAAGATATGAGCTAGAAAAGCCTAGAATAATCGTAAGGCTGAGTTATAAAATTGAGGGTGGGGGAGACCTCTGCAGCGTGGAGAGACAGAAAGATGACAATTAAACGTGTTAAACGGTGCCCTGAATTCTAGGGAACACAACAATGCTTGGAAGAGGGGAGGGGGCGTGCGGAGACACAGAGGATGGTATGCAGACGGTACAGTCCAGAGCCCTTCACACTCATGACCTTCCCAGGTCACCGAAGCTGTGGTCTGAAGCAATCAGGTCACTCGATTTTTACCTCATTCGAGGTGGTTAAGGCAAACACTGCCGCCTCCACTTTGGCAGTGGTTCTTTGGGGCTTGAGCTGAGTGCTAGGAGCGCAACGCAGCCCAGTCCTTCCCAGCCCACAGACTAGAGCCTTCTTTCCTGGGGCACCTCAGACTGCAGACAGGGGAGGAAGGATGAGCTGTAGGTCATAGACATACAGACGTACATGTGATCGTAATCGGAGGAGGGGGTGGTCGTTTGTGTGTGTGTGTGGCACCAACACGAAGTCTCAGAGCCTCAGAGACAATTGTTCTGTGTGCGTGTGTGTGTGTGTACCCGCTGTGTGTGCGTGTGTGTGCGTGTGTGTGCGCGCGTGCGTGTGTGTGTGTGTGCGTGTGTGTGTGTGTGTGTGTCCGCTCCCGTAAAGGCAGGGGTGGAGGATCCAGTGGTAGCTACAGCTGCTCGGCTTCCCTGCCCGGCTCCGGCAGCCCGCTCCAATCCTGCTGAGGACGTCTCCTTAGCATCAGAAACAGAGCCTGGGAAGCTCCGGGCCTGAACACCGCCTGGGAGAACCCGAGGGGCGGGAGAGAAGGAGGAGGAGGAGGAGGGGGAGGAGATCGCGCATCCTTCTCGACCCTCCTCCCCCTCCCCCTTGTCTCTCTTCTCCTCAACCCCCTCCTCCTCCCCTGGTTCTTCCCGCGCATATTCCCCCCTTCCTTGCTAGCGCTCCCTCCCCCCCCCCCCCGATTCATCCTCTCCCCAGATCCCTCCTCCGGTCCCCCTCCCCTTCTGCTTCTTCCTCCTCCTACAGTAGCGACTGCTTCCCAGGCGCTCGG
Organism: Monodelphis domestica; assembly: GCF_027887165.1. Lineage (NCBI taxonomy): Eukaryota > Metazoa > Chordata > Mammalia > Didelphimorphia > Didelphidae > Monodelphis > Monodelphis domestica. Next base: position 355,909,186 of record NC_077228.1, read on the forward strand.
AGATGGGCAGCGAGAGCGCGCGTAGCAGCAGTACCAGCTCCCGGGCCGCTGCTGCCGCTGCTCTCCCCTTTCTCCCTGACTGGACCGCGCGCCTTCCTCAGCACACCGCCGCCACGCAGCCCTCTCTCTCCCAGTAAATGGCGCTTTTCCCTTAGGACGGGTGAGTAGCTTGGAAGGCGCCGCGGGTAAAGCGAGAGGTTTAGGAGGACGAGAGATCTTGCCCTTGGCTCCAGGAAGGGGTTTCAGGGCGCCCCTCAAACCACCTGCTGGGCCCACCCCTCCCACTGCGCTTGGGAGTGGGCGTTGGGGCATCCCAGTGCTCCTGGGGCATATAGCAACCTGGTTGTTGCGGGGCGGGGGGGATTCTGCTTGCACTTCACCTGTCAGCAACCAGAAGCATTTTGCACGTCCCCAGTCCTGGAAACAGGCGTGAACCTGCTTGCTGCTTCGGCTTCCTTGCCCGCGCGGTTCCTTCCCGCCCCTGAACCCCTTACTTCCCAGCCTGGAAGGGATTCTTTCGTTACCCTAGAGCTAGAGCTGACCCCAATACTCTTACTGCCCTCCTTACATCACCCCATTCCAGGAGAGAGGGCAGACTTAAAGCATCATCTACCAGAGCCAGCCTGTCTCTGAACTCCTACATCCAACACCCTGGCTTTCATCCCACTTTTACCAATGAACCTGTTCCTCACCCACCTTAGTCTGCCTTCTTCCTTTAAAAAAAAATAAAAAGCCTTTGAAGCGGACCCCTCTGTTTGGCCAGTTGTTTTGCCACTGGAAATTGGGCTCTCACAGCCCTCTCTTCATACTTACCTCACCCCTTCTACACAAAGTCCCTTTCCAGCTCTTCTGATATTCACCTGCAGGAAACTGACAAGGACTCATAGCCAATGATCCTCTATTTACTTTATGTGCAGCTTAACACTTTGACTTTTAGGCGTGGATCAAGCACAAGGAAATTAAATGTCCTTTCTCTATTTTCATTTTTTAGAGAATTTCTGCATTAGTTTATTTTCGCCTTGTGATTTATTTTGGCTATGCTTAAGCTTAGTCCAGCAACACATTTTTCTTCACGATGAGAAGGGTCCCAGATCCCCAGCTTAGATTTAAAACAATCAGTGTGCCCGGACTGTGACTTTCTTTCTTCTTGTGTAGCACATATGAATTTTACATAAACTCACCAATCCAAATCAAAAGATAAGATGTTTTTTTTTTCCTTGAAACGGAATTGTAGACAAAACGGCAACTTTAAAGGCTACCTTAAGACTGAACTGATTTCTTCTTCCTTAATGACAGAGAGAGGTAGGAAATATCAGCAAATAGAGTGAGTACTCCTCTTCCTTCAGATTGTGAGGCCGGGTGTTGTGTAGTAATTCAGCATCTTAATAGTATAATCCGTGGAAGTGTTGTGGCAGCAGCTTTTATTCCTAAAACCGTGTATAACGTTTCTCTATTTCTAGTTGGTTTGAGGGGAAAATAGAGTTGTGTTCATTGAATGAATATGACCAAGGAGGTGGGTGGAAGATGGTGGAAAGGACCAAAAATTTAATGATGAAACTTATATTTCCTCTCTCCCATGTAAGTGCTTAGATTTTAAAAACAAGTCAACAGTGTTTCTCATCATTTTCTATTTTAACTTCTCTAACTAGTGATTATGTGAATTAATTCGGTTTGGCTTTCTCTTAAAGAGAGCCCTTGGACAAAGTACTAGACATTTTTTTTTCCTTTAGAACTACAGAAATACTTAAATTTATTTGTATCCTTTAAATAGCAGAAATCATTATACTTTAAAAATAAATGTTCATTATTCCTACAGGTGTCTACTCAGGAAAAAAAAAAAGCATTCATTAAATACCTACTGTGTGTAATGTTCTATGCTTATCCCTTACTTAAGGAATCTATGTTGGGTAGGTATTAGACCTATAGATGGATGGATTGACAGACTGACACTTGAATATATGTATTTATTCAGGGAGTCTGCAGGGTGCAAACATCATTACTGTTGTTAAGTTGGTTAAAGGTAAACTGCCAAGCTCTACCAGCATAGGAAATGGAAACAGAGGAACTGAGAGATCCTCCCCTAGGAACAAACTATCAGGTGCAGAAAGCCCCAAATCCCTTTCCTCTAATTGTGGCTGGACTAGAGGATTTTTAAAAAATTCGATTTCTCAGGTAACTAAGAGTGTTTTTCACTTTGTCTGTTTAGATGGAGGCAAAGACCTGTGGTTGTTATGGAGATGCAATGAGTCAGTCATTAGAAAAGGGTTCCTTTTAATGTAAATGTGGACAGCTGCAACTTAAGTCAATAGGAACTATGGCTAATGATTCCATTCTTGAAGTTATTAAACCACGTGAGGAATTTTTGTGTTTAAATTCAGTGTTTGGATAAGCAGAACATTGAAGATTGACATGCAATTCTTTTAAATTACTTGTCTTTAGGTAATATTTACAGTTCATGAACTTTGTGTTACCAGAACACAAAGGTATGTAGAAGGTATGTCTGATATTGTTGCAGATGATTGTTTTTTGAATCATTTTCACTGCTTTTCCTTTGGGAAATAGAAAAAATAGTTAAAATGTGTACATATTCATAAGAATGTGGCATATATTGGAAAAGGCACATAAACATAAGCAGGCAAAAAGAAAAGAGGGGTATTATTTTTGGTTACTTATTGCATATTGTAATGTTTACACAGCTCGCTCTAAGTAGAATTAATCATATAATGTTCAAGATAAACCAAAAAAAACTATAAATACTATATAAATGTTTTAAAGAACCTTTTTGGTGAGGGTTGTATTGACAGTAGTTGTTAAAATAAAGTTCTAAATTACTATCTGAATCCTACTTTAACTTATAGTTAATTTTTTCTACATTATATAGAAATTTATTTTTAAAATCAAAGTGAACTGGAACTTAGTAAGAACTGTTACTTCATATGGTTGTATTTTTGTTGAAGATTTGAGTAAATGTTTAATATTGAAATGAAGGGAAAACACATGCAACAGAATTCAAGAATGAGACTTAAATGTCTAATATCACTAAACTGAATCTTACCGTTTAATCAGGTCAAGTACCTGAAACCTTAAAGATATGATTACAAAGAGGACTGGGCTACATTAGAAATAAAAATTGAAAAGGAGCTGGTTATCCAGATAATTTTGACTAAAAATGACTTTAAAAAAAATTAAACATTTAAAAGTTCTGCTTTGTTATTATGGAACTGGCCCTTCACTATGGTCTTAGTGTATTACAATATGAGTGATAAAACCTTGGTTTATTGGATATCAGTTATTTTCAAACTTAGGTCTTAAGAAATGTCTAAATCTATTTCAATGATATCAGGAAACAGTGACTTTTCTTTTCCAAAGGAGTTATTTTATTTGTTAAAACATAGGAATCCCATACAAACCATTTCTTAATGCAAACTAATTGGAAAATTTAATCAAATAAAATTTAAAAGCTAAATAAAAACAAAACCTTGAAAGAAGGAAAATGTGAATACCCAACACAATTGAAGCACTGGAGAGTGAGTCAAGGGTATGGCATCTAACAAGTAATTTAGTGCTCATGAAGAGAGAAAGATTCAATACTCTTTTAACCATTTAAGATATTTTCATAGCTATAGTTATTTCTCATTTTCTATTAACATTAAAGATATTTTTATTTGATGTTTTATAGCTATTTGCATTTTTATTTATAAGTTCATAAAAGATGCTCTACAAAACTAAAATTCAAGGACTTATTTCATAGTTTAAAAAAAAATCTCCCACCCCAGTTGAGTTCACAAACATAAAGTTATTAAACAATTGTTTGTAGTATGACTTTGCTGCATTTCCTCCTGGTATTTGGTATGTTTGACCTTTCTACCTCAAAAAAACAAAATTTCAAACCAGTTAAAATCTCCATTATAAATAAATATGCAAATGAATGTTTAAAAGCAACATTGTTCTGTAACACTGAAGATTCAAAATAATACTGTTTAAATGATAAACTCTCATGAACTCAAAATTCCCATCAAGGAAATTGCATTAAAACATGTACAAGTTTTAAAGTTGTCTTTGGATTCTGGAATTCACATCTATTTTGCTATAAAATATAAGATTTGGATTTTTTCTTGTAATAGAAGATTCTCAGTATTTGCATCTTGGAGCAGGAAGGGACTTTAGAAATTATCTGATCTAATTCCACAAAGGAGAAAACTAGAGTTCAAATTGTGTAACTTACCAAGGGAATATAATTAGTCAGTAATAGGCTGGGATGAGAAGGCCTATTCCTGTCCAGTGCTCTGTATTAAGCATTGTGTATCTTATTAAAGAAAGTTAGCATTTTCATCCTTCCATCAAAGAACACTGTGCTTGGAAAAATATATATCTCCACTTATTAGTTGTAAAAATAAAGCTTTGTATTCTTCAAAATATGATACATTTCTGGTCAGGATACTTTGTTTCATGTAAAGGAAATGCTTCACATAGAGGTGATAGACATGGTATAATGAAGTACTGGGGAAGGTTTTTCTGAATTGGTATTCCTTTGTGGAATGTGGGGAGGTTGATTAGGTAAGGATATCTTAATGGAGTTCATGAACCCCCAAGGTATGAATGAATAAATTTCAGAGGGTCTCTAAACTTGAATGAGAAAAAATTTACATCTTTATTTCAATATAATTGGTTTCTTTTGTAATCCTGCATATTTTATAAATTTAAAATCATTCTTCTGAGAAGTGGTCCAAAGGTTCCACAAAACTGCCAATGAGGTCCATGACACACAAAAAGATTAAACAACCCCTGGTTTAGATTATCTCTAAGTCTTTTTTTTTAATCTTCAAATCATTGAGTGGAAAGGCTGATGTACCTAGAATCAGGAGGTCTGGGTTCAAATTCTACCAATGTAACCATTTATATGTTTCTTTAACCTCAAATTAAAACTCAGTTTCTTCATCTAAAAAAAAAAAAAGGAGACCTTTTAAGTATTTTGTTTTTGGTTTTGTATACTTGAGATGTCTAAAAAGTGCCTGGCTTATAGTAGATCCTTCAGAAATACTTGTTAAATGAATAAACCAATTACACATTTCTTTTATTATAAATTGCATCCCTGCCATAACTCAAATTGCATGCCTAACTAACTAACTAATTTTATACTTCATTTACAAATTGTTTTGGTAAATATATATATATATATATATATATATATATATATATATATGTATATATATTGTTGAATAATGTTAACCAAAGAGTAGTAGGAGTTGAAAGGCAGTCCAGTATCTTCAGAAGTCAGTCAAAACTACTGAGGAGCCAAGATATGACAGTTCTTTGCTAATGGTTATGAACCTAGGGCCATATGAAGAAATACACAGCCAACCAATTATATTGAAATGAAAGTATAATTTTTTTTTCTCATCCAGGTTCATCAATTCCCTTCCACCAGATCTATCTATGGGATCTCAGGTTAAGAACCCCAGGCTTAGTCTTTTAGGAGGAGAGATACCATTTAGTCCACAGCTATTGAAAACTTCTAGAAGAGAGTCTTCTTGAAATATGGTCTTGAAAATGATATTAAAATAAATGTTTTTATAACTATATTTCAACATAATTGATTTACTTAATAATTCTATGTATTTTACTTTATGTATTTAAAAACATTATTCCAAGTAGGGCCCATAGGCTACCAGACTGACAAAGGGGTTGATGAAACAAACAAAAAAATTTAAGAACCATATATATATGGACTATATCTATAAATCTTAAGAATATAATTTGTCCCTTGGTTATCAAAGAAATCTATGACACAAAAATGAAATAGAAAGGAGGTAGAAGAACTTCCTTACTGTCAAAGAAGAGTAAAGAATCCCATCCTCAAGGGGTAGAGGTGAGTGTTCCACACTCATTGTAGGTCATTGTGAATTGTTTTAAATTCATCACAATGTCTCCCAGTTCTGTCTGTATCAAGTAAGAGTGTTCTTTTGGTGCATCCTGGTTTTTTTAATAGATGAAAAAAAACCCTGAGCTAGCTCTCTATAGATATGAACTTGCTATAATATGAAACTGACCCCTAACCCTGAAGTGACATAAAACTCCCACAAAAATAGCATCCCAGACTATGAGTTAGAAGGAGTATCAAAGGCCCTCCAGTCTGACCCCTTACCTAAACAATAATCTCCTGGACAACATATCACAAAAACTCATCCAGTTTTTGCTCAATGATTTTGTTAGTGAAAGGAGAGCCAACTACTTCCTGAAAGATCTGTTCAGCCTTGAGATAGCTTTAACTGTTAGTACACATCTTCTATCAAATCTAAATTTGCCACCTCCCAACTTTAACCCATTCCTCCTTGTGTTGCCCTCTACCAAAAAGAATACATCTAATTTCTCTTGTATGTGAGATCCCTTTATATATTTGAAAATACCTATCATTTCCCTACTAAGTTTTCTCTTTTTCAGACAAAACAATTCCCAATACCTTCAAATTGATTCTCATAGGGCATTAATCTGAAAGCCCTTTGCGACTGATCAACCTCTGCTCTATGAACTCTAGCTTATCACTGTCTTTTCTAAAATTGTTATGCTCAGAAAACAAACAACAATAACAACAGTTTGATACTCCATATATGGTGTGATGTGGACATGTGTGGGCAGATGAAATCTATCGAGGTCAGAATCTACCTAAATTTACTATATTCTACTCCACTGCCCTCCATCTTTTTCTCAAGAATTCTTTGACACTTCATTGTATGGTTTGTTAAAATCTAAGTAAACCATGCCTATAATATTTATTTGATTTACCTGTTCAGTAACTCTGTTAAAAAAGGAAATTATACTGGTTTTAGCATAATCTTTTCTTGATGAAAATGCACTGCCTTTTCTCCCCTTATTGTTCTTTCCTTTTATAAATATTCCTAACTACCTTCTTAGTATATTCAAAAATTTTTTAGCAATTAAAAGTCAAGCTCACTTGTCTGTAGTTTAAAGATTCTATATTCTTCACCTTCTTTAAAAAATCAGGATTGGGAGGCAGCTGGGTAGCTCAGTGGATTTGAGAGCCAGGCCTAGAGACGGAAGGTCCTAGGTTCAAATATGGCCTCAGCCACTTCCTAGCTGTGTGACCCTGGGCAAGTCACTTGACCTCCATTGCCTAGCCCTTACCACTCTTCTGCTTTGGAGCCAATACACAGTATTGACTCCAAGATGGAAGGTAAGGGTTAAAAAAAAAATCAAGATAACATTTGCCTTTCCCTAATCCTACAATTCCACTCCCATTCTCTGCAACCACTGATGAGCAGTCACATTTATCAGCTCTTTCAGCACTTGAGGATATAATTTTGCCCTCTTACCATCATTCTACTTGTGTATCAAGTTGCCTTCTCAGCCCTCCTTATTCTTACTGCCTTCCCTAGGCTTATCTCAAACTTATCCAACATATGTCTTATTTGTACATAATGGTTTGCATGTTGTTTGCATTAATAGACTGGGAGTTCCTAAAAAGCAAGGATTGTTCCCTCCCCCCCTTTTTTTGTATCCTCATTGCTTAGCATAGTGGTTTACACTTAGTAGGTACGTAATAAATAATTTCTTGACTTGTCTTTTTAATCTTAATCATTTTTCTTTTGTCCCTTCCATTCCAAAGGCTACTTTTTTTTTCCTCAGAGAAAACTGAAGTAAATATCTCTTAGAATTCTTCTCTATATATCTAGAACAATAGTAATAATCATTATCATTGCCATATATAATATTTATGTAGCACTTTAACACCTACAAGGCATTTTGCATTTACTTGATCATTTGATTCTCATAACAAACCTCTTAGATATTTAGAAATATTTACAATCACTAGCTATTGAGGCCAATTCAACTGTCAAAGATTACCCATTCTTCTAAAAGTGTCTCAATATAGCCATATTTATAAAACCCAGTGAAAACCTCAGGTCTTTAGATAATTATTCTGGCCTAATAATTTCTCACTGAAGCTAGATTGTTACCTTCTGAATAGTAAATTTGGTCATTTGCAGCTGAGAGAATCCTTGACAAAACTACCTTCTTGAAGAACCTTGGTCTTGTTCCTTCAGAGAAGCCGTCCTTTCCTTTTGAGTATCCCTTGTTCTTATGTGCATAATAACAATAATAATGATAACTAGCATTTATAGAGTGCCTACTACATCCCAACCACTATAATTTTTATCTCACTTGATCCTTACAACAACCCTGGGAGGTAGATGCTATTTGTTATCTCATTTTGCAGTTGAAGAAACTGAGGCAGGCAGAAATTAAGTGATTTGCCCACGGTCACACAACTATTAAGTGTCCAGCATGCCATGCCTATATCAAAGAAGACACTGTTGCTTTAGGAACAAAGCAGAATTGCAGTAGCTCAAAAGAAACATGAGATAAACACATTTAGAGGTATCTCTATCCCAAATGTTCAGTTGGACAATTTTTGCCCAACCCATGGTGGATACTTCTGAAATGGTCTGATCAGCCACCATCAAACACATTGTACGTGAACCCCAACATAGTGATGCCATTTTAGTCCTCTTTGAGAACGAAGGATAACCATCACCACCAAATGTCTGACACTGAATTCAAACTCTTTGTTCTTTGCTCTCATGGCTAGAATTCAGAGGCAGGTCCTAAGACTGAGGCAATCACTAGAAGAAAGGAATTGAAGATAAGAAGTGGCTTAGCCTTTCTGTACACTTATTCATGGCTGGGGTTCATAGTTCTGAAGTTATATTCACAACTGAAGGGAGAAGCAGAGCATGTCACAACATGGCTACTTGTCACAATAGGACTATTGTTGTATTCTTCCATAGATATCCTCAATACACTAAATGGCATGGTTTGCTCAAGTCAGTTTCTTTTTATAATGAACTATTTACTGGTCTCAATCTGATATTTTAAATTTCACCAAACTTGGACTACCAAAAAAACCAAACTTTTTTGTGATAAAGGTTATGTATTACATAATGTCTTTATGCTCTGATCTGCCACGATCTCCAACGTTCATTGATCTGAAGCTGAAAGGAATCTTAGAAATTATCTACTTCAAAATCCTCATTTTAGAGTTGAACAAAGACCAAAAGAGTTAAATGATCTTTGCCTGAAATCAAAAAACTACTAAAAAGAAAGAGTTGGAATTTAAACCCAATTTCTATGTCTTCTCATTCTATGGTCTCTTAACTATACTGTCTCCATCTCATTGACATTGGTCTTATTATAGAGGCATTTAGATTACTCCAGAAATACTAACCATTATGTCATAGGGGATATACTAGTCAAAGTCCTGAAATGTACGGGATTCCTTATAAATGTTAAGTAAGGTCTTCCAGATGCTCATTTGCAGAAAATGTGCCGATTGCATCAAATGCCAGAACTTTGGGGGGACTTTGTAATAAGATCTATAGTCACTCAGCAGAGCCTAGAGTAGCAATTTATGGGGAAAATTAGGTAGGTGAGGAATGGATTGTGCCATTCAGATACATGAGCAATAGTTGAGTTAGATCATCAGCATGTATCTTGGGTGCTAGATGGCACAATGAATAGAGTGCTGAATTGGAGTCGGGAAGACCCAAGTTCAAATTCAGCCTCAGACACTCACTAGCTTTGTGATTCTGGACAAGTCACTTAACCCTGTTTACCTCAGTTTCCTCATCTGTAAAATGATCTTGAGAAGGAAATAGCAAACCATTCCGTTATCTCTGCCAAGAAAACCCCAAAATGAATCATGAAGAATTACATTACTGAAGTGACCAGACAACAATATATTTTGGAGATACATACAAGATAGAAAAGGAGCTTGACCTAGAATAATTCTTTTTGAGGAAATTGTGGGGTATTTTTAATAATCTGTCATCAAGAAAATAAAAAATCACATTTCTTAAAATCAATATTTCCATTGATATGATGATGTGATACAGATGCAAAACTTACAACTACCTGAACTCTGAAGAACAGCTTAAATAATTCAAAATTTAAGCACAATATTTAAAAAAAAAACCACCCTTTTAAAAATTTAAGCACTGGTTGTTTTTTTTAACTCTTACCTTCCATCTTGGAATAAATATTGTGTATTGGCTCTAAGGCAGAAGAGCAGTAAGGGCTAGGCAATGGAGGTTAAGTGATTCGCCCATAGTCACACAGCTAGGAAGTGTCTGAGGCCAGATTTGACCCTAGCACCTCCTGTCTCTATATCTGGCTCTCAATCCACTGAGCTACCCAGCTCCACCCTAAGCACTCGTTTTAAAATGTGTAATAAGAGACTCTTCAAATGAACTAATGGATTCTTATTGAACTTCTACTGTACATGAGACATTTTGTTAGGCACCATTAGTAAAAGCAATAGATATTGGTCTCCTTCCCCTCAAGGTTTTGATGCTATAATTTGGAAAGGAAAATATACAATGGAAACAACATAGGGATAATTACAAAGTCGTATTTTAATTCCCAAAGCAAAATAACAAAATGCCCATCAAATATCTAGATACTTAATAGATATAGAATAAAAGATTATTCTCAAAGTTATGCAGATTTAGAAACTTCATTGATATTTTATCCATTTAGCACATAGCATCCTGAGTTAAGGCAGTTTTTTTTTTTAACCCTTACCTTCCATCTTGGAGTCAATACTGTGTATTGGCTCCAAGGCAGAAGAGTGGTAAGGGCAAGGCAATGGGGCTCAAGTGACTTGCCCAGGGTCAGATTTGAACCTACAGGACCTCCTATTAGGACCTCCCATCTCTAGGCCTGGCTCTCAATCCACTGAGCTACCCAGCTGCCCCCAGGCAGTTTTTAAAGTTATTTGAGGAACAACTCTAGCTCATTCATTTTCATTGCCGACTTAAAAGTTATATACATATATGTATAAATATGTGTTTTTATATATACTCAAGGAAAGTTTTATATATTTATCTTTGTGTGTATTTCTACAACTATATGTGCAAGAAAAATTCTAACTCCCAAGAAATTGACTTCATTGCATATATATATGCATTTATTATTTTTTATTCACTACAAATTTTCATTCAAAAAGCATGAAATGACTGTCTAATGATATAACTTAATTTTGTTTAATTAATGACAAATTGGAGAATCCTGAAGGTTCCTAAAAATAATGAATTTCTTTTTACTAAGAGTTATAGTGTGCCAAATTACAGCAACAATGTATAACTCTTAGCAAAAGACATACAATTACTTTACAAATAGTTCTTGGGAGGTACCACATGATTCAGATAGGTTACCTACACTTTCCATATTAGTAAATGTTTCTTTCTCATTTGATTTGACCAAAATTCAAAGGTAAATGATAATAACATTGTGCCATACACCTTTTAAAGACAAATATTATGTAGGTCAATGAATATAGTAAATAAAATAATAGAGTTTGAAGAAACTTTAAAGAATTACTGGCTCAACACTAGGCTAGTAGATACTTGCCTAAGTCACTTATTTCTATGCTAGGATTGTGACATGTTTTTGATTATTGACCAAATTGTACTGAAATTTTCAAATAAAATTTAACTTTTAAAATATGAATAAATAAACCTTATGGCAATTTTAGAAGTACAGCGTAATGCCCTCAATTCTCATAGGAAAATGTCATATCTCCAAAAGCTTGAGAATTATTGCCCAAAATTATTCTGTAACAGATAACTGTTCTTATATGAAAATTTTCTTTAGATGAATAATGCACTATATTTGTTTAATGATTTCCATCCCCCCCTTAAAAACCTATAAAACTTCTCACTTTTTGGAGAGAGTAGGATGAATTTAATAATATCAGATAATATCTAGATTTTTGGAAAATATTTAGGTTCCATAACATCAGTAAAAGAGATTAAATAATATCATGATATGTGGCATAAAGAATTAATATGTTGAAACTAGAAGAAATCTTAAAGACCTCAAAGTTCAGAGTACTTCCTAATTCCCAAAATAAGGAAACCAAGTTCCCCAGAAGTGAAATGATTGCCCAAGGTCATAAAAATAATAGTTTTCAGATTAGGTCCCATGATATCTGACATCTTGGTCTGAACTTTCTTCAATATGCTACAGTTCTCTCATAATATGGAACATATTTTAGTAATAGAATAAATGAAAAGTGTTCTTCATGTATATTTTAGCTTTACAGCTGTTTGTCATCATTAACTCCTCAACATATGACCTTTTTGTGTAATTTTCTTTTTTATTCCATCAGTATTCCATCATATGCTCAAAGCCAACCTTATACATAGATTTGATCTTGACTAATATTAGACAGATATGTGGTGTGTGTGTGTGTGTGTGTGTGTGTGTGTGTGTGTGTGTGTGTGTGTGTAAACTGCTAGCTACTATTGTGATTTGAAGAGTTTCAAAAAGTTTCAGCATTTTCCCTCTGGGATTTCTACTTTGCCTGATACAAGCAAACTAGGATATTGTTATTAATAGAGGATTGTTTTTAATAGCAGGATTTTGAAGACATGATGGTTAAACCTTTGTGTCAAAAACTTTTATATCTTTTTAGTGATTTATCCTTTTTTATTTTTTAAGTCATCAATAAACACGAAAATTCAAATGTAGAGAAGAATGTTACATGAAATGCAAAGTTATAGCTTTTTTTTCATTGTGTACATATTATCAGCTTTGGGTCACAATTCTAATTTAACTCATTAATTCCAACACTGCCCCACTTATCTCTGATGCTTTCTGAATTTCTTTTTTCTTCTGTTTGCTTTTAAAATATTTCATTGATGCTCTTTTCTTTATTTTCTTTTCTGTCTTCTTAAAGAGAATACACCACACCTGATTTTAACTTTTTTTGACATGCCAAATTCTTTACATGCCTGGGGCTTATTCTCTTAACTGCTATTTTCCAGACAACTTTTCCTTATAGGTTTCCAGGGTAATCCTCAGGGAATGGAAATGATTTTCTAGCCCTGTTCCTCATGAGCCCCTATCTAATATATTCCCTATTGGTTTATCAATTAGTCAGCCAGAGTTAATTAATTTGTTGTTATTTAGCCATTTAAGCCTTGTCTAATCTCCATGACTCCATATAGGGTTTTCTTGGCAAAGATACTGAAATGGTTTGATATTTTTTTTACTCTAGGTTATTTTACAGATGAGGAAATTGAGGCCAACAGAGTTAAATGACTTGCCTGGAGTCCCACAACTGGTAAATATCTGAGGATGGAATTGAACTTAGGTTTTCCAGACTCTAGGCTGAACACTCTATTCACTGTGCCACTTAGCTGCCAATTAATTAAGTGGCTTAATTAATTAATCATAAAAGAGTATTTACTGAAATGGTAAAGTAAAAGTAAACTATTTCCCCAAACCCTGGGATATATTCTTTCACATATAAATCCATGGGGAGAGTGGGGTCAAACTTATAGATCACATGTAGCCCAAGGGTTACTCATAGTTCCTAATTATTGAAAGTCTTTCCTCCCTTTGTAGAATCCTCATGAATTCCCCTGAAGTGTAACCCTCTGATGGGCTCTGAAGGTCAGTGCCTTTATAGCTACATTTCTCTTTTTCATGGAAGAGGCTCCCTGCATCTGCCTATCTTTGGTTTGTATTGTTCATCCTTCCTAAGCCAAAATTAGATGCATTGTTTCCTATTATCATTCAGTTGGTCAGTCATTTACTAAGCATCCACAGTGCTGGGTTGGAGATACAAAGAAAGGCAAAAGATATTCTTGGTCTCTGCCACTCCCTTTGGGTTTACTCATCTCCCTGACTTCACACTCCTACCTCCTAATTGTGCAAGCACAAATGGTCCACTTCTTCAAGATGCTTCTAAAGCTTGAGTATTTTCCTGCTGGAATCTCTGTTCTGACATATAAAGACACAGAAGTGTGTTTAAATTCTTTCAACCAATTCAAGATATACTTCTTGATATCAACCAGTTCCTCAAAAGAAGAATTAATTACTTAATTAAGAATTAGTTTAACCCTCTGAAATGAAGGGCTTGCTTATACCTAATTTACACTTTTGAATGATTGATTCTTCTGTAATTATGTTAATTTGGGTGGAGGCATGAAACAGTCCCTTAAATATGAATATATGACTTACCTGTGGTATTACTACAAATTGTGTATGCCAAATATATACTAATCCCATCAGCGGTCCTGAAACCTGCTTTCTTGAAAAATTTAATGGCAAGAAAAATAAGACATATGATGATAACAAGACTATCTAACAAGTTGAGTTTTGCAAAATGTTTTCTATCTGCTTCTTTCTTATAAAAGTGGAATGAAACACAGGCAGTTCAATGACCTCAGTTGCACAAAATAATTGAGATATTTTCCTCAAGTGACTATTTGTTCTCTTTTCTTCCATGACTACCTACACAAAAGCAATATCTTATACATTGCAGCATAATGCAAATGATTATCAGTCTCCTTCAGACTAAAGAACCTATCTTCTGTCCTGAAGCAAGCTTTTTTTCTCCACTGTCACAGTATTGGGTTTGCTTGACCCTATGTCACTCTTCTTTTAATCACCATCACTTGGATGCTATGCCTCCTCGTAGCTCACTTTTCTTTTCTCGATTCTTTGACTCCCTTGTCTACTTCCATTTGTCCTACACATTCACTTTTTTGGGAAGAAAAAAGAAAAGACTGATCTCTATAATATCTGCATTCTGGCTTCTTGGCTCATTATTCAACTGAAATTGCTCTTCCCAAAGTTGCCAATGATCTTATAATTTCCAAATCTAATGGCCTTTTTTCAATCCTCATATTTCTTGACCTCTCTGCAACCTCTTAAAAAAAACTGTTGATTGCCCTTTTCTCTAAATGTACTCTCTTCTCTCTAGATTTACATGGTACTACTCTCTTCTTACCTGGCTGACTTCTCCTCAATTTCCCTTGCTCAGTTTTCATCCAGATCATGCCAACAACCATGGATGTCTTTTCAAGGCTGTACTGGGTCCCTGTGTAGATGATTCCTAGATCTATTTAACTTGCCCTAATCTTTTTCTTGACCTCCAATTACACATCTACAGCTGACTCTAAATTGATGTCCTATAGATGTCTTAAACTTAGTATATCCAAAAATAAACTCTATACCCCAAAATCCTCCCCCTTTCTTACTGTTTAGGGTACCTCCATGCTCTCAGGCACCTGGACTAGCAATGAGAGGTCATCCTTGACTCCTTACTCTCACCCCCCATATTCAGTCAGTTGCCAAGTCCCATCATCTCTACCTTTGTAACATTTCTTATACATCCTCCACCCTTCTCTCCTCTGAAACTACCCCCACCTGGTCTAGGCTCTCATCATCTCACTCCTGGATTCATGCAATAACCCTTCTGGTTATTTTCCTTGTTTCAAGTTCTCCTAACTCCAGTCCATCTTCTCCTTAGCTATCAATACTATCAATATGATCTTCCTAAAACATAGGTCTCATCACATCACCTCACCTACCCCACACACACATTTAATAACATTGAGTGTATCCCTATGACCATATTAAATATAAAATACTCTGGGTTTTAAGTTCATTTGTTAACTGCCTCCTTTCTACCTTTCCAGTCTTCTTATATTTTATTCCCTTCCACATATTCTGTGATGCAGTAACATTGAACCCCTTTTGGTTCCAGGAACACACCACTTCATTTCCTGCTTCTGTGTGTTTTCAGTTTTCACTGGGACCCCCTCCTCCCCATGGAAGAAGAATTATCTTCTTCCTCATCTCTGTTTTCTTGGCTTTTGTCATCTCTCAGCCCAATCCCCACATTCTCAAGAAGCCTTTCCCATCCCCCATTAAGGGGAATGCTAGTGTCTTCCCTCTGAGTTTGTCTCAGTTTATCCTGCTTATGACTTGTTTTGCCACAATTGTTTTCATGTTGTCTCCCTTGTTCAATTGTGAGCCTATCGAAAACAAAGTTTTGTTGTTGTTTTGTCTTTCTTTGCATCCCTAGTTCTTAGCATATTTCCTGGTATGTAGCAGGTACTACAAATGATTGTTAACTCGATGTTATTAGTTGGAAAAATGATAAGCTTGAGGAAGTTGGGTAAAGTCTTTCATTCTTTGCCTTTTTTGACTTTTTTCCCCTTGTTGCTGGATTGTTACTGTTTCTTTCTTTTTTTTTTTAGCCCTTACCTTTCATCTTAGAATCAGTACTAAGTATTGGTTCTAAGGCAGAAGATTGGTAAGGGGGTAGACAATTGTGGCTAAGTGACCTGTCCAGGGTCACATAGCTAGGAAGGGTCTGAGATCAGATTTGAACTTGAATCCTCCCGACTTTAGATCTGGTGCAGTAACCTAGCTCCCTTGACTGTTTCTACATTGAAAAAGACATCTTTTTTGAGATAATTAATTTCTGATTTTTATTTCTCAGTTGAGAAATCATTTATCAGTTGGGGATCATGCTGGCAGCCTGAGAGTTCTTGAAACATGAATTCTAAATATAATAATATGAATTGCATTCATATCATAAATTGGATTGTTTCCAAAAACTACTTGGGCTGGGCAATACCTGCATATAGGTGGTAACTAGGTGGTCTAGTGGATGTCATCTTTGACTTGAATCAGGAAGACCTGTATCCAAATCCTGCCCCAGACACTTCATTAGTTGTGTAATCCATGGCAAGTCACTTAACATCTCTCAGCCTAAAATTGCCCATCTGTAAAATGGTGATAATAATAGGATTTTCTTCAAAGGGATGTTTTGAGGACCAAATGAGACAACACCTCTAAAGATAACACCTTGTAAACTTCACACTAATTATATAAATACTTTTTATTATGATTATAGTAGCATCTTTGGGTTTATCAGATTAGCTTCTGTTCCCTGATAAACAATGGGTACTGGGGGACTGAAAATAAAAAAGTTTTCCTGGGGGCTGGAAATGAAAAAAAAATTTGTGGTAGTCAATGTAGTGGTTAACTTGGGGAGCCTGAAAATAACATGAAAGCATGAGGTAATTAGCTGGTTGGCTAGAATATGATTTAAAAAAAAAAGAATGATTAGTGCCAATGACATGCTCCCTCTTGTCTGATTTGGGGGTAGGTAGTATTTATGTGTGGGAGTGTGTGTTTGAAGTGGGAAGTGTGTGTGTGTCCATGAACATGCCCTAAGAACTATGTCTTTGAGTACTCTTGAAATACCCTATCATGTACTTTGTTTAATGACACTTTTTGTGAAAGACTTCAGGAGGCAATTCAAATAGAATATTGGTCTGGGAGCTGGGGAACAGATTCTGAATTGCCCCACTCTTCAGGAAATTGACTGTGTGACCTTGGGCAAGTCACTTAACCTCTCTGTGCTTCTCTTTCCCTGTTTGTAAAGTGGGAGCAATACCCACCCCTACTTACCTACCTCACAGGGTTGTTGTGGGGATTAATTAAATATAATGTCTGTAAAACATGTGAGCTCCTTGGAGAACAGCTCAGTATAAATACAAAATAATCTATTAAAGTTGGCTTATTTGTAAGAAAAAAAAAAGAAATACCCCATCATGTATCATTTCTAAAACTGCCAAAAAAATGTAAATGAGCTAATTCTTTAGGTAGGTGCATAGGAAAGTGAATAAGTTCTTTAAGGCCACTAGGGCATCATTTATTGTATAAAAGAAAATCTAATATCTTGTACAGTCATGTATAAAGTAGTACTTCCTTGAGCAGTAAAAAAAAAAAAGCTTTTCTGAATTTCTTACTTATTAGCAGGGAATGATAGCCTCTAGGGAGAATTACCCCCTTTATTTTAATAACATTCTATTAGGTCTTCAGCTGAACCAAATTTTACTAGGAGCATTTGTAGATTAAATCTGCAAGAGGATACCAAACATAAAATGGAACAGATCTGCTGATGTTTTTATTCTCAATAGCATCAATGCCACATGGAACCAGCAGATTTAGACTCAGCTCCATTTATATCTTTCTCTTATATAGTCAATTATGACTGCCTTTCAGAATGCTTCTGGGAGATGGGCTCATTCTGAAATTCAAGTAATGTTTCCAATACACAATACACACACACACACATACATGTTCACTTTGGAAATGAAAGGTTTACTCAGTGAGTAACAGTAAAATCCTATTAAGAATGCACTGCTATATCTTGATATCTTGATAAGTCTAGTTAGGATCTGTAAAGTGGATGTTTTTTGTGGGATTGTTCCTTCTTTTAGGTATCTAGGAGGTACAGTGGATTAAGTATTGGAGTTGGAGTCAGAACACCTGAGTTAATAACCAGACTTAGTCTCTTACTAGTTTGGTGACCACTGGCAAGTCACCTACTTTCTATCTGTCTTTGTTTTCTCATCTGAAAAATGGAGATAATAATAGTACCTACCTCACAGAGTGGCTGTGAGTATAGACAATATATAACATCGTATTTGTAAGACATTTTGCAAATCTTAATGCTATAAATGCTGGCTATTTATTATTATTATTATTATTATTATAATTATTGTGTTTGTATCCCCAGCACTTAGCACAATGCCTGTCACATACTATGTGCTTAATAAATTTTTTTTATTGATTGACTTGTGATTTGATTTACATTCACACCATTAGTTGGATTGTTTCCAAAAGCTGCTTGGATTAAATAATACATGAATATAGATAAAAAAAATAGGTAGTCTAATGGATGCCATGTTTGACTTGGATCAGGAAGAACTACATTCAAATTCTGCCTCGGGCACTTATTATAAAAGGGAGCATGTTTTATTGGTTATAGTGCAGACTTTTAAGTCAGAGGTATTTGGGTTCAAATCTCACCCTAAAACTTTCTAGTTGTGACCAAAAGCAAATGTTTTAGCCTTTTTGAGCCTCAGTTCTCTCTTCTGTAAGTCTGGCTCAGAACTGTGATCCCTGCCTTACGGGGTTGTTGTGAGGCTCAGATAAAATCTTGTGTGTAAAATGCTTTGGAAACAAAGTGCTATGTAAATGTCAGTTTTTGTTACACTTATTTTATACTTTAATTTTCTCTCTGTACTTTGTTAAGCCTCAGACAAAAGTTACATAAATAAATAAAAACATATAGTTCAGTTATCTTGTTATATGATTTGTTTTGAATTTGGCTTTGGGGTAAGTGATTGCCTTTATCTTTAATAAAGAGGTTTCCGTCGAAATATGTAACTCAGGAGTTTCCGTGTTGACTAAGAGAAATAGGTGTTCACTTTAACTTGTCATACACAGCTAAAGGTTAGGACTAAACAGTTTCCTGACTTTCCGGCAGTTAAAGATACATTTTCCAAATGAGCTTTTTTGAAAGGGAAAAAGAAGGCATCCTTTTAGTCTCAGAGCTCATGTGATTTTACAAAAGGTATGGGTTTCTGATCCTAAGCATGGTCATCGTCTGGGCTCTGGCTGTGCAGGAGAAGAGACAATAGTATCCCACTGAGATAATGGGCTTTTCCTTCTAATAGCAACCTTTTGGGTGCACAAGCAGTACATATTACAACAATGGCATAAAAATGCAGCCTATGCAACTCTGCAGAGAATCAGGTGATTCCCAGAGAAAATTCTCTCACGTTGTTACACAAAAAATTCACATGGAGATACCTCGCAAGAGAATGGAGCCCATTAAGAACAATTACAGGTAGCTTAAAACTCTGTACAATGAGTTGAAATCCAGTATAATTAATTATACCTTACACAGATAGAAAGACAAGAAGTTTTCAAGCAAACTATAGTGCAGGTGAAAGCTGGAGAAATACTGAAAGCCATTTTGGTATCAGCATTTCACCATCATTGTGGATCTTTATTCTTTGATTCTAAATATGTGAGGCTCACTATCACAGAAGAAATAATAATTATAACACTTTGTAGCTTATATATCAGGTTCCATTTAATGTTTTCAAGACACCTTTTGTATGTTAACCAAAGCTCAAAATCTATAGTAAATTTGGAAAGGGCTGCAGAAGAAAATGATTTATTTGCAAATAAAGAGGTTTTATCTAGAGAAAGGAATTCTACTTTCCAACGTCAGACTAAAAAATTGCCTAGAAAGGGAAAGGAACGCCCTCTCATTGAAACATGAGGATAAGGAAGTGACATGTCAATCAGGACCATAGGGTCATCAATGTAGAAAGGATTGCCCTAATTAGACCTTACCTAAGACTTGGTGATTCATTTCACTTCAAACTTTTGAATATAGAAGTGCCATTTGGCATAGACTAAGTGAACACAGCACAAAATAATGTTTCTAGTTCAATTTGGGGGGTCAGTTATCTGTATTTGTTGTCTATACTCATTGATTTTTCTCTTCACACGCATATGCACTCACATACATGTGCGGTGGACATATAGACTTTTACTTTACATAGTCCAAATGCAGGGGGATTTCCATCTCAGTTTTGCTTTAAAATTAAACTAAGAGACAAGTAGGGGATGAGAGACAATGGAGAAGAGAATGGAAGGTGGGGCGTGTTGATGGTTGTTTTTCACAGCAGTGGCATGCTGAGTGAAACAAAAGCAGTGGAGCAAATTCCTGCCTTTGAACCCACCTTTGTTTAATCTCCCTCTCTGTCCTTTTCTTACTTTTGTCTGGACCCTGACTCCACCTAATCCCTACTGGGACTGACTTCTTGCCCTGTTATTGTTCTGCCAGGATTCACCACTTACCCAGCCCTTCATAGGTGTGGCTAACCCAATACTAAATTCACTAATACACTCAACAGATACACTGTGTACTCTTATCCTTTGCAATTAGTTGATATCTGACTATTGAGTCACAGTTTCATGTGATACTGTGATAGACTCTTACCTTTTAACATCACTATGTTGATAAACTCACACCATTTCTTTTATAATTCAAGACCAACACTCTCTGTGGAGGATCTCCCACTTAGTTCTCTGGGCTCCAGGGTTCTAGGAAAGACTAGATGAGACTCATAGAATAGATATACAAAGAACCACAAGGATTCCTTCTGGAGAGAACAATCAGAAATACAGCATAATTTTGATTTCTATTAGTAACATTTTGCCCAGTGTCCCCACTTACTCAATCAATCAACATTAAGAGGCAAACACTGTGCTAAATGTTGAGGACTTAAAAAAGAACCGGTGGGGACTTGAGAGAGAGAGAGAGAGAGAGAGAGAGAGAGAGAGAGAGAGAGAGAGAGAGATTGGCCACAGCCCTGCATAACTTACAATCCAGAAGTACCAGAAAATCAGGTTGTGAATTAAATGATATTACTTGCCCTCTAATACCTTAGGAATAGTGACCACAAATATTGTCTTGTGGGAATGAAGAGGAGCCACCTTCTGAATCACTGCCAAGAAGTTCTAGAGTATATTAACTGTAAGAACTGTTTATGTAGAAGAGAATTGCTCAGTCACCTTCAGAGCATTTTTTGTCCTTTCTAAAGTGTCCAAAAAGCATGGCAACATAAACATGTCCAGAATTAATACTTTTGAAATACAGTTGAGTGAACATTATTGGCATGGCAGAGGTTTGGAACAAAAAACAAATAATGTTATCATTGCTGCATGATCACTTTGGAGCTCTTATTTTCTCCCCCATTACATTTCCTGGTCTTCCATTTGTCATCTATATTCTTCTGTCAGATTTTCTCTTCACTTTATCTCTAGCTCCTGTAATACCTATATTTCTGTGGATTTTCTGCTCTTCTTTGACTTTCTCTTACCTATTAATCCCTATATTCTCTATACTTCTCTTATTCTTAGCTATTTCCATTTTAAAAGGTCATTTTAGAATTATGAGAACTCACAATTTTGTAGACTTACCTAATATCTACCCATGAGAACTTTAAAATCTGGTTTAAAAATATTTAGGAAAAAAATCAGTTCAGAAGTAACGCCTAGAAAAGAATGCCTCTAAAGTATATTTTTAATGTTTTGAATGCTTCCTCTTAAGGAGTTTGAGCTTAAACATCTATCTATACCTGTGGAAGCAGGTTGATGGCTCAGTGGATTAAGAGCCAGGTCTGGAGATGGGAGGTCCTGCATTCAAATATGCCCTCAGACACTTCATAGCTTGGGGATTTTTTTTTAATCCATAATTGGGGATGAAGGTCATATCAGGTACTCTTGCACACAATAGCATCAACAGTGTGATAAATTGTTATATTCAGATTCAAATAGGACATTCTGAAATGTCCCTATTGTTAATAATATTCCCTCTATTTTAATAAATTATGAATCAGTCGCCATACTTCATTAGAGATAAATGAAGACTGTACATATGAAATAAAATAAAATTCTTGCAGATACAAGGAAAAAACTGTAAATTCATCACTATGAGAATTTTTCCCATAAATGCAGATAGAAACCCATCTATCATTTAGATGAGTCCCAGGGTGATCCATGAGGATAAATAAATTGACCAAGGTCACATGTGTATTGAGTGGAAAGTGTGGCATTTGAACCCAGGTCTTGCTGACTCCAGACCTTGTACTCCATACACTAGACAACTACACTGCCTCTACCAATAAAGTTTAAAACAAAGTCAATCTGACATCTATTTAATGATTTGCCTAATTGTTATTGTGCTGCAGGGTAATTAGGCATAAATGTTAAGCAGCTCACATCAATGACTATAATTACTATTACTCTTATGCAGCCAAACCAATTTGTTTAGTTTTTCTTTTCTCATTTTGTAATTTCTCCTGTATCTGAAAGAAGCATCAGTGGCAGCCATGGCCCTTCATGATGCATCTCATTTAAACATCACACATTTATCATAACATGCAAACTAATACACATATTTGTAAAAGGTCCTGCATCCTATTATTTAATGCCTGGGGCTCCTTTTTTCTTCCCTTAGCTCCTTTATTCCCCAGAGTTGGGGTTCTCCATGCTTCATCCCTTTGATTCCATTCTCACTTTCCATTTTCTTTGCAACCCTTTGGGTTTTAGATTTTGACCTGGAGTTAATCTTCTGGATTTAAACTCTGGATTTAAATCACTAGAGTTAAACTTCTGGATTTAAACTTCTGGATTTAAATCACTGGAGTTAAACTTCTATCTCCAAGGTCACCAATGACCTCTCACTGCTGCATCCAATGGTCTTTTCTCATTTTTTTTAACCTCATTGAAACATTTGATCCTGCTGACCCTTCCTCTCAACTTTCCCACTTGGATTTTATTGAATTATTCTGATCAATAATTTTCAGTCTCCTTTATTGGATCCTCCTCCTTCTTACCAAAGTGTGAGTATTTCACAAGGCTGTGTTAAACCCATTTTTTTCCTTTCTATATATACTCTTCTTAGGTGACACCATCAGTTCCTATGGCCTAAATTATTGTCTTTATGCCACTGACTCCCAAAATTATATACCAAGCCTTCCTCTGTCTCCTGAATTTCAATCCCATGTTACTAGCTCAGTTACATGCTGGGCATTTCCACTCACGTGCATTATAGGCATATGAAATTTAAATGTCTAAAACTCAATATATTACCAGTCCTCTCCCTAAACCATCCCTCTTCAAATTTTTAGTGTTTTTCTTGATGGCATTACCATGTATTTAGTCAACCAGTTCACAATCTGGAAGTCATCCTTGACTTTTTTCTTTCTCTCTCTTAGTTCCCATATCTAATGCTTTTTATTAATTTTATATTCACACTACCTTTCACATCCACCCTCTTCTCTTTGTTCACAGTGTGCCAGTCTGTCTTAGGCTCCCAATGCTTCCTTCCTAGACTATTGCACTAGCCTCTTGATTGTCTTAGCTTCTTCCAGTCTTTTCCCTAACCAATTCATCCATTGTAGAGTTGCCCGATACTCCTAAAATTCAGATCATAAAATGTCACCTCATTCTCAATAGTCCTTAATAGATTTTTGTAACTTCTAATTTAAAAGATAATTTGGGGGCAGGTAGATGGCTCAATGGATAAAGAAGTAGGTCTGGAGATGGGAGGTCCTGGGTTCAAATTTGACCTTGGATACTTTTTAGCTGGGTAACCCTGGGTAAGTCACTTAACCCTGATTGCCTAGAGCTTACTGCTCTGAATTAATACATAGTATTGATTCTAAGATGGAAGGTAAGGTTTTCTTTCATCATTGTTAAAAACCTTCTGGGGACAGCTAGCTGATAGAGATGCTTGCAGTCAGGAAGACCTGAGTTCAAATCGATTCTAAAGCAGAACATAAGGGTTTTAAGAAATAAATAAAAAAGAACGGGATTTTTATTTCTGGATCATAGCTTCTAATATAGTGTTGTGCTCATTATATTCTCTTAAATAAATGTTTGTTGAATCTTTGAACCATATAGAAATCACATATATGGAAACATAATCAATATAGGCATGCATGCAATATCTATGTACACACATGGGTAACATGTATGTATATCCACGCACACATATGAACAGGAACTGGAGCTGTGATTTCCTTGGTATAGGGAACTCTCAGTAAAGAACATTAACTAATGTGTCAGTGCCTTTCCTTTAACTTATTATTTTAAAGAGTTGCCTATTTTGATAACTATTTCTCAATTTAATGAACAGTCTTTGAAATCACTTGTAGTTTATTTTATGCTTTTAAAAGTGTTTTTCTGAGGAGTCCATTGGTTTTACCAGCCTGAAAAGGGGATCCATGATACAAAAGGAGCCTAAGAATCCTGCTGTGTGTCAGTATTCTTCAAATGTGGAGTGCATAATAATGTTATTCTATATGTGACAGATACAGTAGATGAGCATCCTCATTGTTCTCGACACTATGCCTCTATTAGCACAGGCTAAGGTCATGTAAATTTTGTTGGGTGTCATAAGTGTGGTTGAACCATATTGAGGTATGATTCGCTACCACACCTGGTTGGTTTTCATATGAATTGTTTTTTAGCTATATTTCCTCCAGCCAATACTTCATTTGAATTTTTGAACCCAAATTTAAACTTTACATTTTCTTCCCATAAAATTGAATGCATTATTCTGGCTCCAAAAATCTTTTTGAAACTTCATTTGATCTCTTAACTTTCTGCTTTGTGCCATGGGCAAATATGATAGGCATATGTCATCAATGCCTTCACTCAGTTCACTGATTTAAAAGATTAAATAGGGCCAAGGAGAGATCATTAAGATACTTCAATACTACTCCTCAAGATGACATCTATTAACAATTTTGGGATAAAAAATAAGTCAAAATACTTATGCAGCCTTCCAATTGCATAATCTAGCCCGTGTAGATTCTTCTATTTTGTAAAGGAGTTCTGCAACTGAAAAATAGGACCACATATTCTACAGTATGGTATGTTTTATAAATTATAGAATACAATGCTGATTCAGTTACAGAAATTTCATAGTGACTAATAGTGAAATTTTTTAAAATAAAAAATATTCAGATTATTATATTTTATCTCATCAGTTCTAAACTTGATCTTTCAACTGATTCCATTGTGTAAAGCAGAAGTATTCAACTCGGGTCCCAGGGGCAACTCTGGACTGTAGGGGAAATCAGATTAAAATGTAATCAGGACGGAGCTGGGTAGCCCAGTGGAAAGATCTCTAAGCCTGGAATTGGGAGGAGGATCCAGATACAATTGTGGTCTTAGATGCTTTCTAGCCCTGTGACCCTGGGGAGTTCATTTAACCCTGATTGCCTAATCATTGCCACTTTTCTGTTTTAGAATTGATCCTAGAGCAGAAGGTAATGGTTTAAAAAAATGTAACTGGGAAATGTTTAAAAAAATAAATAAAAATACAACCTAGATAAAGTTTAATTTGCAGTTTTCTAAGTCAATATGTAGCCTGCAGAGACAGGTTTTTATTTGAATTTGATATCTTTGGGATAAAGAACTTACCTTTAGACACTTGCCCAAGAGTTTAAGGAAGAACAGTGCCAATATTAAAAAAAAAAAGTCCATTCCCAAAGTAAATATTGATAACAATGATGATGGTAGATACCTGTGAAGTAGTATAATAAAGGGATGGCTTTAGTTCAGGTGCCTATTTCTGACACTATTAATTTTGTGACCATGGGCCAAATATTTAAACTCTCAGTAACCTTTATAGATAATTCTCTAGAACTAACTTCTTTGTAGATGAAATGCAGGAAGTAGGCAGTATAATATCAGTGGAGGGAGTTTAAGATAATAGAAATAGGGACAGCTAGGTAGCACAGTGAGTGGGGAGCCAAGCTTGGAGTTGGGAGGGCTTGGGTTCAAATGAGACCTCAGATACTTTCTAGGTATATGACTTTGTTCGAGTCACTTAACCTAGCCCTTGCCCTTTTGTCTTAGAGTTATTACTAAGATAGAAAGTAAGAATTTTTTAAAATTGCTTTTAATATGATAGAAATAATAGCTAACATTTATATGGCATTTTCTATGTGCCAGGCACTGTGATAAGGGCTTTATGACTATTATCTTTCTCCAGAGTTTCTCATACTAATAAAATCACAGATCTAGCTCTGTCCCTATTTTCAACCCAATCCTCAACCCTACCCTGAAAAATAACAACTGAAAATAGCAACAACTGGTATTTAGATTGTACTTTATTTACTCTTTTAAAAATCCCTTAGATAGTGGCTCATTAGGTACTGCTGACCATAATCCTGAGAAATAGGTACCATAGGAATTATTATTTACATTTTCCAGATGAGGGAATTATGGTTCAGAGAAATTAAATGACTTATTCTGAAGGCAAGAGTTGATCTTCTTGATTCTAAATCCAACTCAACTATGCTTCTTTAGTAGAGAAGATTACAATGATGCATTCATACTTCTTTGATGTTCCTCTTATTCAAAGACTTTTTCTAGGGGTCAGCTGGGTAGCTCAGTGGATTGAGAGCCAGGGCTAGAGATGGGAGATCCTAGGTTCAAATCTGACCTCAGACACTTCCCAGCTGTGTGACCCTGGGCAAGTCACTTAACCCCCATTGCCTAGCCCTTACCACTCTTCTGCCTTGGAGCCAATACACAGTATTGATTCCAAGACGGAAGGCAAGGGTTTAAAAAAAAAAACCAAGACTTTTTCTAATTATTACAGATTATATTTCTCTCAGGATTGACTTTCTCTCAGGGGGCTCAGGCTGCCAAGATCATGGAGATAATTGGGAGGTGTTGGAGTTGAGCTTGGATGTGTGACATTGTCAGATCTGCACTTTAATGGATAGGCATGGAAAAATGATCCCCGGAGCCCAACCAGCAAGCCACCAATCCAGGCTTGCAGTGATGAGAGCCTACACCAGAATGGTGGCTAGAATTATAAATTATATCAGGGTTACAAAACAAGGATTTTCAAAATAGTAGCAGTATCCAGACTGTGTTTGAAGGTGTTGTGGTTTTAAAATATTAATTTTTTTAAAGGAGTTTCACTTAAATCCAGAAGGGAAAGGGCTTTCAGAGCCAGGAAAAGATAGTCATTGAGAAGATATTGAGTCATTGAGCACAGCTTTCTATGATTGAACCTCTGGTTTTGGTTATTCTGATGGTCTGTTTGTCTAAAGCTTCAGGGTCCAATTGGAGTTCTTTATGACTTTTTCGTACTTAAGCTTACCAAGCCAATTAAGTCTCAAAGACAGTTTTAAAGAATTAACCTATCTCATATGATAGAAGAATTCTAGAAGAGAGTCCTACTACCTCAAGCACCAGTAAGTTAAATGACTTTCTGAGGGTTACAAAACTAGTATATATCAGAGGCCAGACTTGAACCCAGGTCTTTCTGGTTCAAAGGTCAATTTGCTATCCACTATACCCTGCTGTCTCTTTTATATATGACATTAAACTGTCAAAAAGCATTTATAAGTACCTACTATGTTTCAGGCTCTGGACTAAGCACTAGGAATAAAAAAGGAGATAAAAAACAGTTCTTGAACTTAATGAGCACACTCACAGCCTACTGGAGTAGGAAACATGAAAACAATTATATACCATTAAGGCATAAATGGGATAAATGTGCCCATTAAAATAAAAGTGAATACAGAACAATGACTTTTTGCTTAATTGCAGATTAAACAAGGAAAGTTTTAAAGAAAATTTGCAGTTTTATATTGATGTAATATAAAAAACTTTATTTTTCCCCACTTTATTATTTGATAGCATGGCAAAATGAAAAGAATAGTGGTTTCAAATCACTACTCAGCTAATTACTCCCATTGTAAGTCAGTGCAAGATGTTTTAATTTCTGTCTCCATTTCCTCTTTGGTAAAATGATAGGCTTGCACTAGATAATCTTTGAGGTCCCTTCCAGGTCTGAAACTAAGATTCTTTTTAATCATAGCAGATAAAGATTTATTTTCTTATTCTCTTCTGATGAATAGTTATCTGTAAGGATAATTAATAACTCATCATTTCTATTTATAGGTTATTTTAATAAAGAGATGCTTCCATCATTTATTTTGAAAAATCTAAGAAATTCTCTATCTGTCTCCATATATTAATCTATGAATTTCCATTTCAGTATATGCTTGCACTTCTAACCATACATACATAAATATTATGTTTAATATAAGATTCTAATTTAAACATTCTCAAGCCAAAGAAATCAGAATAAAGGATGCTATGTCACCCTTAATTCTTCCTTATTGGGCTTTGCAGAATATATGATTTGTAATATGTATGTAAATTACATAAGCTCTGTATACATATTTCAAAATTAAATATAATCTGTTTAATATTCTCCAAATGTAAACAGGCACCTATCCACATTAAGATAAATGAATTTTAGTATGACAGTTCTTTAAAAGCCATGTTTCTATCTAGCATAATAATGATACCACAACAGATGTACTGACAGGGCTGTTTCATGGAAAGATCACTGAAATGAGAGGCAATATGCCTGGGAAACAGTGCTGGCTCTACCAGTAATAGATTTTGATTAGTGTGGCCTTGGTCAAGTTTCTTATTTCTATGGACTAGGAAGTGTGAAAGGTACCTTCCATCTCTAAAGCTCTTTGGGTTCAGTTGAATAAAAATATATTCCTACATTATATAAAATTAATTTTGGCTCTGAAATAACCAGATGGAAAAAGAGTTACCATAAATAAACAAATTCTAGACTAGTTCTACCTGCCTGTCATCTAAATATCTTCACCTATAATAAAAGTCTGTGTTTTATGGGTGAGAATTTTATCTTTTTTCTTAAATTGAGGTTCCTAGTAAAGAATATCATTTATTATAAGACTATGAGTACATATCAGAATTCAATTAAATGATTAAACAAACATTTGTTAAGGAAAGGCACTGTGCTAGGAGCTCTCATACAAAGACAAAAAGAAAACAGGCCTTGCCTCCAAAGAATTTACAATTCTATTCAAATTACATGACAGGAATGTAGATATGTTAAATACAAAGTAATTCAAACAGGATGAGAACTTTACTACCTGACTTGATTACCAAAGGCTTTGCACTGGGTAGTAGAGGAAGTCTCTGGAAAAATAATAAATTCTATTAGGTAGAATTGAATTAAAGCATGAGGCCTGCCTATGCAAGCAAGGGCACAAAAAGAGGAGTTGGAATGACAAATTCAGGGACAATCTAGCAGCCAGTTTGAATCAAAAATAAAGTTCCTGAAGTGAAATAATAGGAAGCAAGCCTGCAAAGGTAAGTTGATGCCATGTTGTAAAGGGCTTTCAATGCCATCCTAAGGAATGTTTAGTTTATCTTTTTTTTTAATTTAGAATATTTTTCCATGGTTACGTGATTCATGATCCCCCCCTTTCACTCCCTCATCTCAGAGCTGTCAAACAATTCCTTGGGGTTATACATGTATCATAGTTCAAAACCAATTTCCATGTTATTTATATTTATAGTAGAGAGATTTTTTAACATCAAAACCCCGAATCATAACCCCATTGAACCATCTGATCAATCATATGTTTTTCTTCTGTTTCTACTCCCACAGTTTTTTTTTTTTCTGAATGTGGATAGCGTTCTTTCTCTAAGTCTCTCAGAATTGTCCTGGATCATTCATTGCATTGCTGCTAGTAGAGAAGTCCATTACATTGGATTGTACCACAGTGTATCTGTTTCTGTGTACAATTTTCTCCTGGTTCTGCTCCTCTCACTGCATCACTTCCTGGAGGTCGTTCCAGTTCACATGGAATTCCTCCAGTTCATTATTCCTTTCAGCACAATAATATTCCATCACCAACATATACCACAATTTGTTCAGCCATTTCCCAATCGATGGTCACCCCCTCATTTTCCGTTTTTGTTTTTTTTTGCCACCATGAAGAGAGTGGCTATAAATATTTTTTGTACAAGTCTATTTCCTTATTTTCTCTTTGGGGTACAAGCCCAGCAGTGCTATGGCTGGATCAAAGGGCAGATATTCTTTTATCGCCCTTTGCGCATAGTTCCAAATTGCCCTCCAGAAAGGTTGAATCAATTCACAACTTCACCAGCAATGAATTAATGTCCCTTCTTTGCCACACCCCCTCCAGCATTCATTGCTTTCCTTTGCTGTCATGTTAGCACACCAATCTGCTAGGTGTGAGGTGGTACCTCAGAGTTGTTTTAATTTGCATTTCTCTAATCAGGAGAGTTTTAGAATACTTTTTCATGTGCTTATTGATAGTTTTTATTTCATCATGTGAAAACTACCTATTCATGTCCCTTGGCCATTTTTCGATTGGGGAATAGCTTGACTTTTTGTAAATTTGACTTAGTTCCTTATATATTTGGGAAATTAAACCTTTGTCAGAGTTTCATTATAAAAATGTTCTCTTATTTTGTTGCTTTCCTTCTAATTTTGGTTGCATTAGTTTTGTCTGTACAAAACCTTTTTAATTTGATATAATCAAAGTCATTCATTTTACATTTTGCAATGTTTTCTATCTCTTGCTTGATTTTAAATTCTTTCCTTCCCCAAAGATCTGACAGGTATACTATTCTATGTTCACCTAATTTATTTATGACTTCATTCTTTATATTTAAGTCATTTACCCATTTTGAATTTATCTTGGTATAGGGTGTAAGATATTAATCTAAACCTAATTTTCCCATACTGATTTCCAATTTTCCCAGCAGTTTTTGTTAAATAGTGAGTTCTTTTTCCAAAAGTTTGGATCTTTGGGTTTATCAAACACTGGTTTGCTGAGGTCATTTAGCCTTAGTCTATTCCATTGATCCACTCTTCTGACTCTTAGCCAATACCGTGTTGTTTTGATCATCACTTCTTTATAGTATAGTTTGAGATCTGGTAATGCTAAGCCCCCAACCTTCACATTTTTTTTTCATTATTTCCCTTCATAGTCTTGATCTCTTGTTCTTCCAAATTAATTTTGTTATAATTTTTTTAAATTCTATAAAAAAGTTTTTTGTTAGTTTGATAGTAATGGCACTGAATAAGTAGATTAATTTGGGTTGGATGGTCATTTTTATTATATTAGCTCGTCCTACCAAAGAGCAATTAATGTTTTTTTCTAATTATTTAGATCTGGTTTTAATTGTGTGAAAAGTGTTTTATAGTTGTGTTCATATGATTCCTGTGTTTGTCTTGGTAGATAGAAATCCAAATATTTTATATTGTCTAGAGTGATTTTAAATGGAGTTTCTCTTTCTAACTCTTGCTGCTGAATTTTGTTGGAAATATACAGAAATGCTGATGATTTATGTGGGTTCATCTTGTACCCTGCAACTTTGCTAAGATTGTTAATTATTTCCACTAGCCTTTTAGTTGATTTTCTGGGGTTCTTTAAGTAATGCCATCATATCATCTGCAAAGAGTGATAGTTTAATTTCCTCACTGCCTACTTTAATTCCTTCAATTTCTTTTTCTTCTCTAATTGCTAATCTGGTGCTTCTAGTGCAATATTGCTACCCAGGATACAGTGGATGACTTTTAGCATCTTCAATATCTAGCCAAGCTCTCAGCACTCCACAGGGCCTGTACCATCCACCTTCAGGGTCAGTAGGTCATTGGAACAAATTGTTCTCCTACTGAGGAAAGTCTTCATATGATTGGGGTAGACCTCCTCCTAAGTCAACAACAGGTTTGAGGCCAGACAGTTACCCTCAAACTGGTTTAGCCTAGACAGTTTTACTAAGGTGGGACACTGTGTATGCTACAGCTTCTTGGGGTCACAGGTGGAAATTGGGTGAAAGGTGGAAAACAAAGGTGCATGAATAGCCCTGAAAAGGGCTCAGCAAGCTCTTATACTCTCCTCTGAGCACCCCATATCAGCAATATAAAGGAAGGCTTATAGAGGGAAGAGGCTAGAAATAAGTAATGTGTAAGCAAGAATTGTAGAGGACTTTAAATAGGGTAGTGATAGTTGAGCTATAGTCAGTAATCCTAGAAAGATTGTGGAGGTTGAGAAAGGTGCCATTTACATGGAAAAGAAAAATGTGAACATAATATTTTTTTCTCCAAAAGAGAAAGGGAATTTACAAACTATAGGCAAGTGTATTTAACTCAATTTCCACCAAATTTGAGGGTATAATTAAAAGCATAGAGAGTAAGCATTTAGAAGCTGCTATAACCACAAATTGTCAGTAGAGAATTATTATACCAGTAGGATTGTGATGTGGTGACAAAGAAGTGTAAATTAAAGGGATTTCCCTCAATTGGGGAATGGCTGAACAAATTGTGGTATATCATGGTGATGGAATATTATTGTGCTCTAAGGAATAATGAAAAGGATGATTTCAGAAAGAACTAGAAAGACCTTCATGGGTTGATGGAGAGTGAGATAAGCAGAACCAGGAGAACATTATACACAGTAACTAGAATATTGTGGCACAATCAAATGTGATAGACTTTGCTAGTAATAGCAATACAATGATCCGGGAAAATTCTGAGGGACTTTAAAAGAAAAATGCTATCCACCTCCAGAGAAAGAACTGTTGGAATATAAATGCAGATGGAAATATGGCTTATCACTTATTTATTTGGGTATATAATTTGAGGTTTTGGTTTTATAAGATTATTCACTTACAAAAATGAATAATATGGAAATATGCTTTGTGTGATAATACATGTATAACCCAGGGGAAAAAATAGCTTATACCACTCTAACCCTATTTCAATTTTATAGAATTACTAGATTGGTAGATCAAGATACTATTGTAGTTAAAGCTTACCTTGACCTAAGGAATGTATATATATAAAAACTCCTGTTATCATTGTGGTCATGTTTCAGTTGTGGCTTTGATTCCACCCCCTCTTATCTCCTCCAGGACATTGTTTCTTTGACCATTTCCTTTCTCTGTCCCTTATTTTATCTCTCTTTCATGCTCTGCTCATACCATCCTTAAAACAAATAGCAACAACAGCAAAACACTTGATCTTAGCATTCTCTCAACATATCTTTTTATATGCCTTCTTCTGTCTGTGAGATATTCTGTGATCCTGTGGTTGTCCAACTAAACAAGAGATAATGAAGTAGAGGCTATAAGAATAGATTCCTTTCCCTAAGATTTTGGCTATGAAAAGAAAAAGATACATTGGGTGATATGTCTTAAAAAAGATAAAAGAGGGAAGCTTGGACTTTCGGTATGGAGAGAGGGAAAGAGAGGAGAATCCCCTTCTCAAAGCGGGGTTCAGGGGAGACAGCAGATTTAATGGGATGGTTCAGAGAGAAGAAAGGGGCTTTGAAGATTTCCCCCCTTCTGCCTTCCCTCCTTAGCTAAAGCCACTCTCCCCAATTCACTCTTTTCTCTCTTGTCCCTCCTCCACTACTGGAGACCAAAAGGTTTCCCCTTGATCTGTTCACTCACACTCAGCTTGGGGAACAGATAACTTTTAATGTTGTCTCAATCAGGTAATACAAAAGGAATAACGGGGCAGAGAAGAATGGGAAAAGGAAAGTGGGGAAAAGGGGTCCCTGTCTCTATCTAAACCCTTTCCCATCCCTCCTCGAGTTTGGGGGGAACATAGGCCTGTGAAAGATGATCCTTGGATTGAATTTTGAAGGAAACTTTTTCTTAAAAAAAAAAAAGGAGGGAGTACAATCAGATATCGGGTTCCTGAAGATAAGGACAATTGTGGAATTAGAGAGTTGAAAAAAAACAAAAACAAAAACAAATCCCACAAACTAAACTTGTTGAGAAAGAGAACAAAGGGAGAGTAATCTGGAGGTTGATTGATTAAAGTAGTTATCTGGGTTGCATAGCTGGATGTAATCAAACCTCAAAGATAAGAAGGGTAGCATAGGAAATATGTGGAAGTGGTAGTGAAGAACAAGGAGAAGGCTTATTTCAGGAACTCTGTGAGAAAAAGAAATTTCTGCTGCTGAGGGTACAAAGATAGGTGGTGTCTTCTGGAGGGAGGCAGATTTCCAAAAGCAGAAAAAAAATATGAAAAAAAGATCTCCGGTGAAGAAATGTGTTAATTATAGAATCTAGTTCCAGAGGCACAATAGAAGGGGAAAGGAGAGAACAATAGGGACCCAGAGGAGTAGGACTGATCTGGATGGAGATGAGAGAGAGTGGGGAACAAGAGTTTTGACAGTGACTCCACATCCCAGGGAGTAGGAGAATAAGTGGGAGTTTGCTAACCAAAGAATGTGAAACAAAAAATGGAATGTATTAACTGTCCAATTTAAATCCTCCCTATCAAATCATGCTTTCCCCCAAATATTAAGTGACAATAAAAATAATCTTGGTTTACTAATATAGGTAATTTCTTTGTTTCTCCATACCACAGGCTATTTTAAAATAGACTCTGTTTGCATTCAATTAATTAGGGATTACTAGGTGGTGTAGTGGATAGAGCACCAGGCATAGCGTCAGAAAGACCAGAGTTCAATCTGGCCTCAGACATTTGCTAGCTATGGGCAAGTCACTTACCTTTCTTTGTTTTGGTTTCTTCATCTGTAAAATGAGCTGAAGAAGGAAACAGCAAAGCACTTCAGTGTCTTGGCCAAGAAAACCACAAATGGGGTCACAAAGATTTGTTCACAACTGAACAACAGCAACACATTCAATTAAACACACATATTATATCCAAGAGCTTGCCATCTCAAAGTTCTTGCTTTCTCAAGGAAGGAAGAGGGAAGGTAAGGAATGAGGGAATTTGAATGAGGGAAGGATCTGGATTTCTTTATCTCCCCAGCACTTAACACAGTGTCTGACCCATCGTAGGTGCTTAATAATGCATTGGATTGTATAGGATCCAAATCACAACTCTCCAATCTATTAATTGTGTGGTATGGAGCATGTCAAATAAAGCCTCCATTTCCTCTTGTGAAAAATTAGGAGGTTGGAATGGATGATTTTTAAGGCACATTTTAGCTCTAACTCTATTCTACAAGAGTATGACACATTTGACTGGGGATAGATGGATGATATGGTGGGACAGATAAAAAATGAGTGCTAAAATGGAATTCTGAAATATGAATAGAACCATAGGAAGGCCTTCAGGATGCTGAGTGGTTACTCTTTGAAAACTAAAAGGAAAGGTATGGTGAGGAATCCCTGGAAAGCCTGAGTAGTTACACACTACATTGGTATAGGAGTCCCCCTGATAATTAAATCACAGACCCAATAATGTGACTCAAAAGAATGAATTGTGCTTTGAAATATATTTCTTCATCTTTAGTTATACAAAGATTAAGAAAATATCGTTAAGTATGCTTCTCTTTAAGTGGGCCTATTAATGATTATGAAATCCAAGATTTGTAAAGCATTTAAATCAGGAAGCTTAACTTTAATGCATTTAAAAACATAATTTATTTAAGTATATAATCAACCCTTAAAAGAATTTTTCTATTACACAAGGTGAGACACATTTTCATTGACAAAGGCATCTTGCATTTCATATTTTTACTTTAGAATAATTATAATAAAATTATAATTCCAGTGACTAAAATAATGTAATTACTTCCTAATGTTCCCCATCCAAATATCAGGTTTTGCTTCAATAGTGTATTCTCCATTATCAGATAGAAAGGAAAAGCATGTAGACTTATTCTTGAATTCAGGCTATAACTTTGGGCAATGACTTTATATCAATTTACTCATTTGTAAAAATAAAACGAGAGAGGGGGCAGCTGGGTAGCTCAGTGGATTGAGAGCTAGGCCTAGAGATGGGAAGTCTTAGGTTCAAATCTAGCCTCAGACACTTCCCAGATGTGTGACCCTGGGCAAGTCACTTGACCCCCATTGCCTAGCCCTTACCACTCTTCTGCCTTGGAGCCAATACACAGTACAGTATTGACTCCAAGATGGAAGGTAAGGGTTTTAAAAAAATTAAAAAATTTAAAAAAATAAAATGGGAGAGTTTGATGAGATGATTTCTAGAATCTCTTCTTTTTCTAACTCAGTGATCTTGTTGAACTGTGATGTCTTCTTTTTGGGGCTTCTAGGTAGCTCAGTTGATAGAGACAGTCCAGGAAACCAGAGGTTCTGGTTTCAAATATGGTCTCAGACACTTCCTAATTGTGTGACCCTGGGCAAGTCACTTAACCTCCATTGCCTGGCCCTTACCACTCTTCTCCCTTGGAACCAATACTTAGCATTGATTCTAAGACAGAAGGTAAAAAAAAATAAATCTTTGACTTTCCTGAGACATTTGAAGATTCTCAATTGTGATATATTTTTGCTTTGATCTGGGTGTTTCATGGTCAGGTCTCATTGTCATGTAGAGGATGAGCTAGGAATGTACCTATTGTTGGCAAAGGAAGAGGAATAATCAATAACATTAAAATTAAACATACATACAACCATATATATATATACATATCTGTATAACCTTTAACCCTCAGCTATTATTAGTCTATAGATCTTATTCTAGTCAGAAAGATCTGAAAGGATCGTGTGAATTTCCATTCTGCTTGAAATAAACATCATCGTTCTTCATCTTCTACTGGCTTAAAATTACTTTAATATCAGGGTGAGCTCAGGATTGAATTGGCTGAAAGCAGTTTTAGCTAATGTTTTTATGTTGACTGTTGTGTGTAGATAAAAGTAGTTAAGGAAAGAACCCTAATCATTTTTTGCATTTTTCCTATAACCCTGACTATAACTTTTAAAAAATATTCTGTCAAGTATTTCAATAGAATTGGTTTCCTTTGCAATCATAAGTATTTTATGTTATGCACTTAAAAACATTCTGAGAAAGAATCCATACCAGACTACCACTGGAATCTGTGGGAAAAAAAAAGTTAGGAACCCCTACTATAAGCCATCAAAAAGGAAACTGATGTTGATATCCTGAGACTTTTTCTTATTGCTGTTGTTTTCTCTCGGAGTCTTAAATTGAAGAAACTTTTCCTTGAGCAAAACCACAGCACATAAATAATCACTTCTAGTTTCTGATAGTGATTCCTTTGAAATTATTTTGGATTTAATCTTATTTCCCAGACCTGAAAGATTGAAGTCCCTCATTTTTCAGATTCATTTGTGTTCAGTAGATGCTCAGATTAGAATGGAGTTTTTCAAAGCACTCATATATCTTTAAACACTCATGCCTGTGAAGGCAAACTAAAATATATATGATATGCATGCCTGAATGTTGTATATGTGTATATAATTGTACATACACATATATTTCCTAAAATGTATTTTTAAGCAATGCTACTTATATCTCACATCTGACACCTTTCCTTGCTCTGTTTTAGGGTGTTTCTTTATACTGAGGCTCTTAATTACAAATAATTTGTCTGGGTTTTCACACCGACTTTAAGCATATGTTTAACATTAAGTCTGCTCAGAAGACTCAGTGTTTATGCTGAAATGTTATTCCTACTAGAATAAAAAACAATTATATTTGGAAAATGTATTGTTTATAATAGATAGAATGATGGCGATCAACAGATTTTTAAAGAAATAAAAATTTTAGCTGTGGAAATAATGTTATTAGCTCTAAATAATATTGATGATCCTAAAGTAAGCATTATTTTAGGATTGCTTTTCTTATTTGTTTTCTTTAATTGCTGTTTCTCTATATGGATCATGCTTCATGTTAGAATTTCAAATTATTTGATAAATATTATTAACTAAAATGTTCCCCTTTTAGAAATTATACCTAATCAAGCCAGTAAATTTGGGCAATATAGAAAGTTGTCCTCTGTATTCAACAGCAGGATCCAAAGGGATCCTCTCCATAGCAATTGCAAACAACTTTAGTAAGCACACATCTCCTTGCTTTATACATTGAATGATATTAATGAAAATTGTTGATTCTTCTAGACAAGAACCATTGTATTATTTATTGAGAAAGGGAATGGGATTGGGAAAAAGGGAGATAAAAGGAGGTTTGTATGGGTATGGAGTAGTTGAGGGGAGAGAGGGTATATTGCTTGGAGAGGCAAGGGAGGGAGATGCCCCCTACTGAAAGGAAACAGTAGGGGTCAATAAGGATAGTTTGTCTTTAAATGACTGAAAAGAAGTTCAGCTCCCTCTATGACTAGAAAAGATAGTCCACTTATCTGACTGCGAATTCAAATAATATAAAGTTTAATAATCCAATTGGAATTGGAGTTTTTCCTTAGCTTCAGAGTATAGGGCCGGGCCCTAGAGGCTGGAAGAGGGTTTTTCCCACTCCCGTCTACTCTTGTTGTTCTAATTCAGAATCTTAGCAATACACAGAAAGCAAACAAGAACAATTCTAACCTTCAGAAGCCTGTGTCTTCGGGCTGAACCAAGAAGAGCATGCCACTCCAGACTGGGCCGACCACATTCCTCTCTCCTCCAATACCCGGAAGCAAGACCCCCCCACCCCCAGCAGGAAGGAAGTGCTAGTCACAACACCCCACTGCCACTCCCAGTTGGCCCTCCCCCACACAAACTGTCAGTCTTGTTTCCTTTCCACAATCATTCCCTTTTTTGTTGTGACCTTCCCAAGGTCACATATTTATATTATAGGTACCAATTTACTAAACCTACTCTAAGGATTCTTTGCGGGAAAGTAAGGGTAAGGGTAATTTTGGGGTTTTACATTAGTTAACTATTACAAGAAATTGAATCTTAATGCTAATACTACTT
Organism: Monodelphis domestica; assembly: GCF_027887165.1. Taxonomy (NCBI): domain Eukaryota; kingdom Metazoa; phylum Chordata; class Mammalia; order Didelphimorphia; family Didelphidae; genus Monodelphis; species Monodelphis domestica. Next base: position 355,947,943 of record NC_077228.1, read on the forward strand.
ACTCTAAGTTAACTAAAACTAATACCTTCTTTACAGAAATCATTTACATATAATACAACAATGCACATTATTCCACATCATGATGTCAGTCAACTAGAAATATCTACTGATCTTTCTATTTGCCTAAGACCCAATGGAACTAACTATATACATATTTACATTTTGCATAAATACAATTTCAGACCCTTATTTATGTAAACAAGGTCTCTCAATGTCAGTTTGTGATTTTGTGTTTTGTGTCTAGTAGTGTTGTGTTGAATTAATACTTATCAAGTTTCTTCAGATTTCCACTTCTCATGTTGACTGATGGATCTCTTCTTTCTTCCATGTTATGTAGTGATGCATGCTATTTCCCTAATATGTGAAATTACTTTTGTTTTATTATTTCAACACACTCAGTCTTACACATAAGTCTCATTTTCAATCTGTCCTCTTCTTATATAAACACATTTACAAAATTCAAAGTCTTAGCTGTCCATTTCAGCTTTTTTTTTTTCATTTCTTGTCTCTAGCATCTTTTCTTGATGCTTTTCCTCTGGACTGGTTTAAAATCTTTTCCTCTGGGATGCTTTTCCTCTGGGTTGCTTTTCCTCTGGGTTGCTTTTCCTCTGGGCTGGAACGTTGTCTCAAACATTATGTGTCACTATTATTTCTTTATGATGTGCTTTTATGTTAATCAGTTTTTGTTTTCATTTCTCAGCACTATCTGTTGTATAATTATCTTCGATGTCTGTTACAATGGTGTTGAACTTTTTCTGGTTTCACGTGGGAACAGTGAAACCATGAGTCTTTCCCTGCAACTTTTATAGCTTTTGGGGTAGTAAGCAATACTTCATGTGGTCCAGTCCATTTTATGTCTGTAGCCAATTTTCTATTGAAATTTTTTAAGTATACCATGTCTCCTGGTTTGATGTTGTGCAAATTGTAATCCAGGGGTACTGTTTGTTGTATCAAGCCCATTTCATGCAATTCTGCTATTCTTGTCTGTAAAGCTTGTATATATTTTGTCAATTGACAATCTAGTTTGTGAGAAGTTATATATATATATATATATATATATATATATATATATATATATATATAATACCTGGAAGCAAGACCCCCCCCCAGAAGGAAGAGCTAGCCACAAGACCCAACTGCCACTCCCAGTTGGGCCCTTCCCCCACAAACTGTCAGTCTTGTTTCCTTTCCACACCATAAACCTTCAAAAATATGAACTAATTTTCTACACAGGAAGTGCAAACTGGTTAAAGAACACTCATTGTCCAGACTATGACAAGGAGTTAGAAAGTCAACCTATATAACTTTTGGACAGATATTGCAGATGGATGAATTGGATCACTGAATCAAACCAGAAGTGAAAAGAAATTTGTACTGCCTTAAGTTAATGAACTCACATTTAAATGACCTTTAGAATTTACAAAGTAATTTACATATGTTTTCTCATTTTATCTTTATAACAACCCTCTGAGGTAGGTAATATTATCTTCATTTTACAGATAAGTATTCTGAGGATAGAGAGAGGACAAGTGACTTGCCTAAGGTCATAGAGTTAATAGTTAACTGGTCTTCTAACTCTTAAGTGCAACCGTTTATCCACTGTGCCAACAATATGACAGAAAAAAAAAAAAGATTGGCTAGTGATAAAAGTATAGTAAGTATATGCTGCACTAGTATCATGTCCAATGTCCAATGTCCAAAGAAAGACAGCAAGTCCCCTGACACTTTAGGTGAACTCTTTGCACCCCAATTAAATTATTGACGATATATATACATATATATATATACATATATATGAGCAATACAATTGTTATTTGCATTGTTGAATGGATATATTGATATTTTGAGAAATGCGAGTTTTTCTCCTTTTGTCTTCATTTCACAGATTTTGTGTTATTTACTATTATTATTTTAACATAATTGTTCCTATGTTTTAGTCTTTGACTCACTCATAGAATTTTTTCTTTAGTTTCCACTTACAACTAAATTCTTCATTCACATTTCTTTTGTTTACTATAATTTTCATTACATTATTGATCTATAAAGAGATGGTTAAATATTCCTGCATTGATGTATGGATTCTTTATTGCCTAATATGTGGTCAGCTTTTACATGATACCATACATTGCTGAAAAATAGATAACTTCCTTTAATTTATCATTTATTAATTATCAAAGGCTTTTATGTAATTTTTAATAAGTATTTAAAGTTTTAAACTTCTTTCTTATCTATCATTCTATTAGATTGAGCTAAGCTTAATGGAAATAAGTTAATGTCTTGTATAACTTCTCATTCACTATTTAGGTCTTCTGAGTTTACATTATCTTTTTTTGTATGTATTTAGATGTAATGCATTTATTTTTATATTGGTATTGATTCAAGATATATGTTGCCTTTATGCATAATCAAGTTTACCTGTTTTTCTCTGAATTAAATCTTTCTGTTTATTTGTGTGCCATCTTGATGGTGTTCTATTATTTTTTATTTTTGTAAGGCACAATGAATTAAATTCTGCCTTCCTCATTTTAACTATGAATCTATGCTTAAATTTCATTTTGTGTCAAAAAATTGGGTTTCTGTATGTCATCTTTCATTCTATTCACTTTTATAGGCAATTTTAATCTCATAAAAATTATGTTTGTCTATCTATCTATCTATCCATTTACCCATCCATTCATCTATCTATCTGTCTGTCTGTCTGTCTGTCTGTCTCTGCCTGCCTGTTCGCCTGTCTATCTACCTATCTATCTACATTTCATTTTTGTTCTTTCAACAATACTGTGAGATAGGTACTACAGTTCTTATTATACCCATTTTATAGAAAAATAAATGGAGTATTAGGGTAGTTAAGTGACGAGTATGAGTACACAGCTAATACATGTCAGAGGCAAAATTCAACCCCAGGTCTTCCTGCCCAAAGCATTCTTCCATCCACTATTCAATGCTAGTTAGGAACAAGAACATCAGTTGTAACTATAGTCACAACAACAAATAAATGCAAAAACCCTGGCAAGTTCCTTGAAAATCTGAACCTCAATGAAAGAGCCTTAACAAATAGCTTAAAAGATTTCCCAGGAATAGCAATAGGTTCTGTTGTGGTGATATTCTTCTGTGCTCTTCACAAAGGAGATGGCTGTCATTCACATTTCTGGAAGCTGGCTTTGATTTTCCTCCCTGTTTCAAATCTAAGACATTTTCTTAATTACTATATTAGGCTTTGGAGTTTGCAAAGGTATCCAGACAGCTGCTTAATAGAGAGTCTATGGATACATTAAAATAGCACATTGTTCTCTATACTCTTTGGTCACCTCTGTGAAATGTAGTTCTTCATTTAAGAGGCTTTGCAAGCCATTGTGTCCAAAGAGCTCTTAAGTTCTATGAATATATGAAATGGAGGTGGAAGAGACTTTTTCTGCCCCTTTTGGGAAAAAAATCCTGAGCCAATTGAACTGAGAAAATACATTTGTCACACATAAGCTCAAATGAATAATCATATCCTAGCCTTAGCCAAAATATCACATGTTACATATTTATCATCAATTTTGCAGGCTTTTCTTGGAATGCATGTGCATAATTTGACAACAGAATATACCCATGGTATAAATTATACCCAGGATTTATTTTCTTCTTGTACTAAATTATAGTTACAGGAAAATTATGATGATAACATTATGTAAATAAACATAAGATATGAAACATACACATGATGAATTTCTTAGATTTCTAAGTTATCTTCAATAATTCTCTAGTTCTGTTTCTGATGGAGTTGGTGCAGATCATGTGCTTGCTCTTAATTAATGAATGGAAAGTCAGACTTCTGGCTATTTTAGATTCATCTTTCGGGAGAGCTGTATATACATTGTTGTAGTTATTTATGCCAGTCCGGATCCAGGTTGTGGTTCTGTTTCAGATAAAATTCAGTTTTGTCAGTTTACTCTGAGCGATAAAAGGTCCTAGAGCTCTTTTTAATCATCTGACTTAAAAGACATTAATTTACAAAGCAGAATAACAATTCATACTTTCTGAGTTTCCCTCCAGATATCATTCTATACCCATATCTGGCTGCCTTCTTACCCTGGAGCATCCCTCCACTTCTGCAGCATTTTTTTTTCAGCAGATCTCTCTAGTCCTGTGTGCCCTTCCTCTGAGTGGTCAGAACATTACTTTTTGTCTTAGTAACAACTCTAAAAGAGAAAGTCTTCATCCATTAAAAATATAAACTCTTTGAGAGTAGGGGCAGCCTTTTTTGTTCTACTTATAATCCCAGCACTTAGCACAGTGCTTGATATATAGTAAGTGATTATTAAATGCTTATTTATTTGACTAGTGTTATCCACTAATGGAATATCTAAGAGACTCTTATCTGGGATGTAGAAAGTAAAATCATTGATCATCACATTCTCCGTAATATAGATTCAGAGAAAAAGGAGTTGAATATTCTTTAACAAGAGTTTTTTTTTTAATTTTGTTATAGATCATTTTGCCAGTCTGGTGAAGCCTGTGGACCCCCTATCAGTATATTTTTATATTCCTAAAATAAGAATGAAATAGTTCTTCAAAAACTATATGAAACATTTTTAATGGCCAATGTAGAAATGTGTTTTAATTGACTATACCTATTGGTAATGGGTTCTATTTTATTTCTATTCTCATCTGGAGATGGGGAATAAAGTGACAGATCTTGACTGATTAAAACAAGTATATTTTAAAATAAAGTACAAGTTCATAAGCCCATGGTTAAGAACCCTTTTATCTCTAGGGAATCCCACTTCCATTTTATTTCTTGTCGCACATGGCAGTAAAACCACCTTTTTTTCTGTTTTCTCACTTGCTTGATAATAATGCTCATACGATCAAGGGAAAGTTAATTCTGTGATTACATCTTTAAATTTTTTCTATGATTTTGACATTCATGGGAGACATTGTAGGAAGAAAGTATTTAAAGTGATGTTTAGACCTACTGAACCAAATGTATTCTTTATACCCATTAGTCAATTGTGTGACTCCAAAGATTCAACCTGCTGAAAAATATCATTTTAAAAAGCCATTTAATTTACTTATACTTTCATTAAGTATTCTTCAAAACCCTATAAAATACTCATAAAAATTTTGCAGAGATTGGAAAGTAGACATATGAATCAGTTGTCATTGATATTTTTTTCACAAATTTTTTTTTGGTAGGTATAATGCATTAAATTTTTCCCAAGTGTTTGGTAACATCTTTTCTTTGAATCATTCATTCATTGCCTTCAAAAATATGTATCTCTTCCAGGGAGAACATTTTTGTATGTAATTGGTATAGTTCAGCTATTTCTTTGAGTTCTTTGATCCCATATTTGTTTCTTTAAGCAGGCTGTCAGGGACTGGATTGATGGAGAAAAGAGTTTAGCATAGAAGTCTTTACAGATATTTTCCATTTTATTTTTTGTTGTTGTCTACATTTATCCTTAAATACCCTCAGATTAATTTAGTCTAGCCAAGTCTCTTATTTATCTCTCTCTGTAAAATTTTTTCACCTCTAAGTCCTCACTATTTTATGAGACAATACTCTCATGTTCTCATATTTCACTATTCTCTTCTGTAAGATTTTTCAGATGAGTTTATATACTAAACTCTTATGACCTTTAATTACCATATCTTTTTCCATATCAAGAGATTTTTGCTGACCAAGGCATTTTCTAGATTGCTCTAGCAAATTAATTTAAATTTTTCAAAATTACTTAGATAACTTTGATGGTCAATACCAGGTTTTCATCCATTTCCTATATTTTTAGCATAAACAACATATTTTAATCCATTAAGTGTGAATTTCTTCAATTGAATGCCATATCTTCTCATTGTCATTTCTAATTTGAAATAATAATTTTAAACTTTTCTTCAAGAAGTCTTGTTGTATTTGGATAACTGATTCTGGTGTTCGTAACCAATCAATTCCTGCCAAATAATACATTAATTTCATTTTTGTGATATATTTTGCTGTTTTACATGTCCCATGCTTCCCAATTCTAGTTTTCAATATAATATTTATGATATATATGTATGTATACATATATATCCCAAACCCTTTGTCTCTTTTATTTTTTGCTGTTGAATCATTTTGAAACTTTTTTTTGCCATCCTATCTTTTGTCTACCTTTTCATTTAAGTCATTGTGTATTGAAATACATGGTAATTTTATTTGGAGTGTCTTACTGAGTTCATGGTATTTCTCTACCATATTCTCTAAAATAGAAACTTTCACATAAGCTATAATTTTTTTTGTGCTGATTTTTTAGAATGCTTATCATGAACCTTTTATGTGAAATGACCTCGCATCCCATTAAATTTGCCTTTCCACAGAAACTTTGAAATCCCTCCTTTTGTTTAGCTGGAAATCTCTGTTGTTTTCTTGTTTTACTTATGTTGAAAATATCAGATTACTTTAATGAACAGTCAATTCCCTTTCCCACTACTTTGTTGCCATTATTGCACAAGCACAGAAAAAGAAAGTCAAATCTTTGGTCTTGGGCATAGATCTCACATTTCCAGTACAAATAGCTAAATTAATATTCTTATTTCCCAAATTATGATGTTTACTATTTTCTTTTTCCTTTTCCCATTACTTTGTTACCACCATTGCATAAGTACAGAAGTAGAAAATTCTGTGTGGGCAGGACTAAACTTTATTTTATTTTTTGCTCACTTTTATGGGTTTGGTGATGGGTTACCATACTTAGGAATTCATCATCAAGTGATCAACATATTGCTGATGAGTGTCTAATCAATCTATTTATTACCACTCATTATGCCATTCTATCAAATACAATCTCATCTAACTTATCATACAAGCTCCTATCTCACACTTTTTCCACAAAGAGGTCAAAGAACTCACCAGAAATATACTAGAGTTTGGCAAATTACAGTAACAGAGATAGATTGACTAATTGATTGATTAAGACCCATTTTCATCTAGTTAATAATGTACTATGGTTTTCAATGGTAGTCTTAAACACCAATGAAATAGCATATCTGGTCGAATATGCACATAACCTGTATTGTCCACATGTATGTCTATATGCATGCATATATGTACATGGGTATATATGGCCAGATTGATATGTTATAGATGCATCACAGAGACAAATTGCAAATAAATACACAAATCTTTTAAAGGGGAAAAATAAAAACTTAAAGTTAGGGGGCTGAGAAAACTTTTGATTCAGAGGAACCTTATTCCCAATTAGTATTTTATTTCCAACATCATTGTGTCTCACCCTATCTCTGTGTACTGTGTCCATGAATGTTAGAAAGAGATTGGGAGTAGTTAAAGGGGGAAAAAAAGAGATTATAAAGATATTTGTTTGTAGGAGAATTTAGATTCCAAGGGGCATCAGAAAAGAGGCTAAAAGGCTAATATAGTTTTATATAGAGTCAGATATAAGTATCCTGGGTAGAGGAAGATTGAATTTAGGTGAGAATGACTATCCTGGAGGAGGTGGAATGGTAAAGGAACATTCCCTTAGAGAGATGGTTTAGGATGACTGGTATTATAGAAGTAGAGTACTGAGAATCAGACTGGACAAAGCATGACACAAAAAGGCAAAGGAAATATACATTTAGGCTACCAGGTGGCACAGTTAGTATGGTAGGTGAACCTGTAATTAGAAAGACCTGAATTCAAATCTGGCCTCAGCCATTTATCATCAATTTGGTCCTGGGCATACCACTTAATTTCTATCTCTGTTTCCTCAATGGTAAAATGGGAATATTGACAGTGCCTTTTTCTTAGGGTTGTGATGAGGATCAAATGAGATAACACTGTTACACTAGTTAGCATGGTATCTGGAACATAGTAGATGCTAAAATTTCAGCTAGAATTTGGCGAATCAATATTGGTACTATGATCAGAGTGATTAGGTTTCCCATGGCAGGAGGGGTAGAGTTTGTGGGGAAGGTGAGGAAGCCCTTCTTGCTGGCCTTCTGGCTGCTGCTTGAGATGGTTGACTGTTTCAACATGGTCCTAATTCTCCAGTATAAAGGCTGAGACTCAAACAAAGTGCCCTGGAGTCTTTAAGATGCTACTAAAGGTGCTTCCCACCCTAACTTAGATCTGACTCTTATAATAGTTCCTTTGGGACAGTAATTAGTCCCAGGGAGCTCCACAGATGGGGACCCTCATTGCTGATGCTTGGATGAGGTGAGGAGTAGAATGAGAAAGCTCAGCAGTAACAGATGCATTTAAGCAGACCTGGCAGCTCTGTTCCAAAGCACCTGGTGAAAATTTCCTGGGATGCTCATTCTTTTACAAGAGGTATGAAGAGGAATAAGTCTGGTTATTTCCCTGTTGAGTCTCTAAATGGCCAGAATTAGAGGTCTGAATTTCATTTTTTTAAATCCTTTTTCACAGCCTCAGGAGATATTAGTGAATAGGATTGTAGCTAAAAGCCTGACAGGCAGAGGCAGTAGGAAGAGAAATATGCAACCTGAATAGCCCACAAGCTCTCCATATAATCAATTCCTGAACTTTAAAAAATCAACAAGAAAAATCAAAATAGCATCACTCGGCCATTTAAATTATCTGTCTTCATTAGAAACTACAAGCCTCCCAGGACATATAAAATGAATATACCTTCCCTTCCACCCTCCTCCCTACGTTAATACTAAATAATACTAAAAATAAATTCAAAAATACTAAAAATTGTATCTACTCAGGGAGTATTCTTTTTATGATTATATATATATATTTTAATTTATTTATTTCATTAATTAATTTAAAATATTTTCCCATGGTTACATGATTCATGTTTTTTCCCTTCCCTCTTCCCTGCCCCCTCCTGAAGCCAATAAGAAATTCCACTGGATTTTACATGTATCATTGATCCAGACCTATTTTCCTATTGTTAATATTTGTACTAGGGTTATTGTTTAGTCTACATCCCCAGTCATATCTCCATCAATCCATGCGATCAAGCAGTTGTTTTTCTTCTTTGTTTCTACTCCCACTGTTCTTTCTCTGGATGGGGATAGCATTCTTTCTCATAAGTCCCTCAATATTGTCCTGGATCATTACATTGCTGCTAGTAGAGAAGTCCATTACATTCTATTGTGCCACAGTATAGCAGTCTCTGTGTACAATGTTCTCCTGGTTCTGCTCCTTTCACTCTGCATCAATTCCTGGAGGTTGTTCCAGTCTCCATGGAATTCCTCCAGTTTATTATTCCTTTGAGCACAATCATATTCCATCACCAACATATACTACAGTTTGTTCAGCCTTTCCCCAATCAATGGACACCCTCATTTTCCAATTTTTTGCCACCACAAAGAGCACATTTATGAATATTTTTGTACATGTATTTTTTCAGGGAGTATTCTAATAGGTCATGTTTCCATAGCTGAGTGATAGTACTCTTCCTTTTAATTTGGAGAACTGAGGGAATTCAGGAGCTGTTTAACATTTTGGTCCCAATAATCTAAAGCAAATCAGTCTTAACACAGGGGAAAAAGAACATTGATTTTCCTTTATATATGTAATGGGTATCATCTTGTTTGCCTTCTCAGTGGGTGTGGGAGGGGTTGGAGAGGGGGAGAAAATATGGAACTAAAATTCTTTAAAATGCAAAAAATAATCAAGTGAATAAATAAGGGAATTGATAGAAAAATATGTACATATAAAAATACCAAAAAATATGAATTTGTGTCACTCAGGAGTCAGGCATGACAGTGTCTACTTCAGAAAGTTCAGAGCAATAACAGCTCTTGGATTAAATTAGGCCTCAAGCAATTTGACAAAGAATAAGCCTCCATATTTGGCCTCAGTAAACTCTCCCTGTTGCCAAGGAGAAAAAAATAACAGTCACAGAGTACTTGTCATCTACTTCCCAAAGGTTTAAGGATCCTGGGGTATACTCTGTATCCTGATTGGAGAAATTCCCTCTGAAATTACTATAGGCATTAGATATGAAATATGGAAATTATAGAAAATAAATTACATTATCAGATGTTTAAACTTCTTTGATATCAAGAAATCACAGAATTATATATCATTTTTGCCTTTTCCCATTCATTTAATAAAGCTTAAGACCTAATTCTTGGCCTTGCTTTCATTATTTGTAGTAATAATAAAAATAGCTAACATTTAGTTCTATGTAAGATTTTACGAAGAGCTTTTTTCTACAAGCACTTCACAAGTATCTCATTTTTTTCTCACAACTCTAGGAGGTAGGTGCTATTATTATCTTAATTTGAGAGATGGAGAAACTGAGGCAGGGAGAGTTTAAATGATATACTAGGGTCATACAACTAGTAAGTATCCAAAGTTAGATTTAAATTCAGGTGTTTCTGATCAGGCCCAGCCCTCTGTGTTCTCTAAGGCCCTTTCTTTTATTTTTTTTTCCTAAGGCCCCTTCTAATCCTAAATCAATGATCCAATGATTGTGTATGAGAAATTGTTGTAAACATTGAAGATGATACAAAAGAAAACATAATATTTTCTCTCATAGAACTTACAGTCTAGTAGGGAGCAAAGATATGTACATATGTAAGCATGAAACAAAAGAGAACATGATATGTGTTTAAGAGAGATTCCAATAGAGTGTTATAAGAATTCTAAGAAGGGGAAAGTATTCTCCAAATTGAATGGAGATTAATGAAGTTTTCATTGAAAAGTAGAATTTAATTTGTATTGAATGATAAATGAGTACATGGTAGTAGGGAGTGAAAGGTGTCCCAGATATAGAGAATGCTTTGAGTTAAAAAAAAAAAACAAGTTAATAGGCATTTATTTAATGCCTAGTATGTGCCAAAAACTGTGCTAAGTGTTAGGAATATAAAAGAAAGAAAGAGAAACATAGTCCCTGCTCTTAAGTAGGTCACAGTCTAATGGAAGAGGCCACATGCAAACAGCAACAAAATATACACAGGACAACTTGAAAATGATCACAAAAGGAAGGCACTAGCCTTAAGAGGTACTGGAAAAGCTTGTAGAAGGTGAGATGTTAACTTTCCAGAAGGCAGGGAGACCAGGAATAAGAGACAAGGAGAGAGAGGCATAGAGGAACAGCCGGTGAAAATGCAGATTCAGGACACAGAGTGTCACATTTGAGGAACAACAAAGAGGTCAGTGTCCCTGGATCACAGGGTATATTTGGTGAGTAAGATGCAAAAGTACTGGATTTAAGAAAACTGGAAAGTTTTGGAAAGTACTAAGTCATGAAGAGATTTAAAAGCCAGGCAGGAGATTTTATAACCTATCCTGTAAGATAAAATATGTAAGGGACTACTAGAATTTATTTTTGTTTTTGTTTTGTTTTTAAACTTTTTATGATATCAACACAACATAAATATACACAATTTCTTTCTTATAAATTTTCTTTCTATTTTTGTCCACTGGAATTTATTGAATAGGGATGTGACAAGGTTAGACCTGGACTTTTAGGAAGATCAATTTGACAACTAAATGAAGGATATATTGGTTTTAGGGGAGGTTTGAGTCAAGGAGAACAATCAGACTATTGTAAAAGTCAAGATGTGAGTTAATGAAGTCCACAAGGGTAGACTAGGAAGAGAGCAAAAAGAGTATTTGAAAGATTTTATGATGGTCGATATGACAGGACTTGGAAACAGACTGGTTAAGGGGGAGGGGTAAGAGAGTAAAAATGCTCATCGGGGTGACTGATAGCATGATGGTACCCTTGAAAACAGTAGGGAAATTAGAAGTGGGTTGGGGGTGGTGGTGGATTAGTTCAGTTTTAGACATCTTTAATTGCTTTTTATAGGTCATTCAGTCTGAAATGTCCAATAGGTAGTTGGAAGTCCAAGACTAGATCAGGAGAGAGATTATTATTATTGTTCAATAATTTTAGTTTTGTATAATTCTTTTTTTTTTAAACCCTTACCTTCTGTCTTGGAGTCAACACTGTATATTGGCTCCAAGGCAGAAGAATGGTAAGGGCTACGCAATAGAGGTTAAGTGACTTGCCCAGGTTCATACAGCTAGGAAGTGTCTGAGGCCATATTTGAAAACCTAGGACCTCCTGTCACTAGGTCTGGCTCTCAATCCACTGAGCTACCCAGCTGTCCCCTTGTACAATTCTTTTTTTTTTAATTTTTTAAAAATTGTATTTGGTCAATTTCAAACATTATTCCTTGGTTATAAAAATCATATTCTTTCCCTCTCTCCCCTCCCCCCACCTCTCCCATAGCCAATGCACAATTCCACTGGGTAGTACGTGTCCTTGATCAGAACCCATTTCCATGTTGTTGATGTTTGCACTAGGATCTTCATTTAGAGTCTACATCCCCAATCATATCCCCTCAACCCATGTAGTCAAGCAGTTGTTTGTTTTACTTCTGTGTTTCTACTCCCACAGATTTTCCTCTGAATGTGGATAGTATTTTTTCTCATAGTTCCCTCCAAGTTGTTCAGGATCACTGCATTGCCACTAATGGAGAAGCCATTACATTTGATTGTACCACAGTGTAGCAGTCTCTGTGTACAATGTTTTCCTGGTTCTGCTCCTTTCGTTCTGCATCACTTCCTGGAGGTTGTTCCATGGAATTCCTCTACTTTATTGTTCCTTTGAGCACAAAAGTATTCCATCACCAACAGATACCACAGTTTGCTCAGCCATTCCCCAATTGAAGGGCATCCCCTCATTTTCCAATTTTTTGCCACCACAAAGAATGCAGCTATGAATATTTTTGTACAAGTCTTTTTCCTTATTATCTCTTTGGGGTATAAACCCATCAATGCTATGGATGGATCAAAGGGCAAAGCTGTATAAATAAATCTGAGAATCATCTGTATGAAAGAATCATTAAATCTATGGTAACTAATTCAAATAAGTGGGGGAGAAAATGGTGCTTTGGGGGACCTACATATTAGTGGATGTGAACTACATGAAGAAAATGAGAGAGTTGGAAGAGTATGAAGTGGTCTGATTTGCCTGACTATGTGAGCCTAGAAGTTCTTCCAGCCTCATATTTCTACTTAAAGTGGTTGGAAAGAACAGAGGTGAAGTTGGTGGGGGGTGAAGTAGGTACTCTTTTCTCATGGACAATTTTTGTGGGAAAAGGAACAACTCTCTCGGGATTTCCCCATAGTGTCCCAAAATGGAATAGGTGGTGGGGTCCTTCCTCCTGCGATCATGGGATAAGTCAGGAGGGGAAACAAATTAGACCAAAGTTACCTTCTTGTAACTCTCCTCCTTGCCCCCAAATCATGAAAAAATTTAGGCTGCATTAAGACAAATTCTAGAATTAGGGAAGATGATAGCTCAGCTGTGTCTTCTGCCCTGGTCAAGTCACATCTGTAGTCCTCTGTTCAATTTAAGCAAATCGTTTTAGCATGAATATTGACAACACAGAACAGATTCTGAAGATGACATTGGGGATGCTGAGAGGACAGAAGACATTGCCACATGACTATTGGTGTTGTATACTTGGAGAAAGGAATATTTAGTGTGTTCATAGACTCACATGAATCGGAAGGAAATTTAGAGACAACCTGTCCAATCCTCTCATTTTTACAGATGAGGAAACCAAGGAAGTGAAGCAATTTACCCAAGCTCAGATCTAAACCAAGCACCTCTGACTCACAATTCAGCATATTGTCATTGCTTCTCTTTTGTGATATCTATGTTCAAGTAAGTGAAATGCTTGTAGAGTACAGTAGAGGGAACTCTGCTAGTATCAGACAAGTAGAGAAGTTGCAGAAAGGCAAGATTATTCTTCTTTTAAGGGAAATTTCTTAGCAATTTGAGCTGCCAAAAGTTGAAAATGTGGCTTTAAGAGTGCAAATTTCCCATCACTCTAGTTTTTTAAGCAAATGTCATCATTTGTTTATGTTTGAGATGCTACTTAAAGAGATTACCTATGGGTTTCAGTAGATGACCTCTGAAGTCTCTTGGAGCCCTGTGATTCTATAATATGCATTTTGCAGATTAAAACAAATCTGGATTAGAGAATATAAATGACTTCCTTATTATCACACAGTAATTAGATATAAGATCTAAGACCTGAATTTTTAGAATATGAAGACACTTGAAGGCTAGAGTGAGGAGTTTGAACTATTTACAAAATCAGAGCGTGATAGACTTTGAAAATGACTAAGGACCTCTGCAGCCATTTACACCTCCTACATGTAAAAGCAATCCTCTCTATGGCATATTTGACAAGTGGTCATCCATAATCTCTGCTTTAATAACTTCTAGGAGAAAGAACCCATTGTATGTTGGGTCACTTATAATTGTTAGTAAGGTTTTTAAATTTTGTGTGTGTGTGTGTGTGTGTGTGTGTGTGTGTGTGTGTGTGTGTGTGTGTGTGTGTGTGTGTTTCTGGAGATCAAGCCTAAATTTGCCTTTCTGTAAATTGTACCTATTGTTATTGTTCTGCTCTCTAAGGCCAAACAGAACATGCCTAATCCTTTATATGATGCCCAGTTGGTAGATACTTAAGAACCATGAGGCATATGATCAATTAGAAATGAAGAGAGAAAGTATAAAGAGAACTTAGAAAACTCTTACAGTAGTGCAATAAAGAGTTGAATTAAGGTCCACATCCAAGCTTGGCCCATTTCCAACTAACCTCATTCCTTCTGAAAAACATTTTCTTGTCTATTTAACTACCACTAGCAGTCTTTCAGAACAGAGGACAAAGTGAGAGGGGGGAGAGAGAGAGAGAGAGAGAGAGAGAGAGAGAGAGAGAGAGAGAGAGAGAGAGAGAGAGAGAGAGAGAGAGAGAGAAATAGTGTGTGTGTAAAGTATATGGAAGGAAAAAATAGAAGAGATACTGTTACTTCTTGGATTCTTCCTATACTCTGTAGAATGAGAGGCCATTTCTAAAGGTTGAAATTCTTTTCTTATAGAACATAACTGTTAATCTTTTTTTCATCATGAATCCCTTTTGCACTCTAGTGAAGCCTACAAACTCCTCAAAGTAGTCTTTAAATGCATAAAATAAAATATGATTACAAAAGAAACCAAGTCTATTGAAATGCCATTCTCAAAATATTTTTTAAATGAGTTCATGGATTCCAGGTTAAGAACCCCTGCTGTAGAACAAGTCCAAGGCAGAATGGTGACAGCAGGGATGGAAAGAAGGGTATAGAGTCAAGAAATAGAGCCATAATAAATAGGTTTTAACAATGGAAGAATTGAAAGGTAAAAGGGAAGAATAAAAAAAAGAGTTTGGGTCAATTGCAAAAATAATATGATAATATAAATAGGAAAATTAGGAGAAGAAGCAGGTTAGGTAGAAAGATACAGAATTTGGTGACAAGATTCCTGATTTTGAGATGTTGTTCAAGTAAGCAGTTGCAAAAATAAGTCTAGAGTGAAGGACAAAGGTCAGGACTAGAAATATGACTGGGAAGGGAGGATTCTGCCCAGAGCTAATAAGTAAGGCCATGGTTATAGAGATCTTCATGGATAGACTGCAGAGAAAGGGAAGACAAGAAGAGGCTTACATTGTGGAATGAAGGAGAAGGATAATAAGATGAAGAAGTGGCATACAAAAAGACTGAGAGAGAAATAAAAGAACTAGGAAAATCAATGAAGGGTGATATTACTGGCCAAGGGAAAAGATTATCAGGAACCACTATGTAAAATGCCATTAGATATGAAGGAGGACATTCCTTTGAATTTACTTATTATTGTTATATTCATATATATCTTCTCTCCCTTGATAAATTGTAGGAAAGAACTATATCTGATTACATCATTATATCTCCAATTTATGATCATACTCTCCATTCATTGAATTGAGTTCACCATTGTTCTTGGAAAACAATTAGGTCTATTTGGCAGCACTGGGACCATCTCACTATACGTTTGAGAAAGATGCCTTTGTCTTGTGCCCTATGCCCAATCATAAGAGTACAGCTTATGGGAAGGCTCTTAGATCCTTCAGTCTAACCCCCCCATGTTAGGAGATAAAGAAATGAGGCCAAGAGGAGTCTTTCTAACTCCCCTCTCCCCAGTTTTATAGATAAAGGAACTGAGGCTGAAAGGGATGAAGTGACTTGTTCAAAGTCACACAGCTGGCAAGTGTTTGAAGCAGGCTTTGACATCTTGTCTTTCTGACTCCAATTTTAGCATCCTATCCATGACAGTGCCATTATTCCAACCTATGTTCTCCTTCTTGAAATTCATTCTACTTTTCCACTATATATTTCCCCCTCTTTTCCACCATCCCACTATACCTGGTATATGTTGATGGTTAAGAGGAAGAACCATAGAAAATATTCTACCTCTCCACACCTTACTTCTGACCCTTGTACAAAGAGAGGCAGTATTTAGGAACTGACATTATTTCCTTCTAGAACAAGTCCAACGCAGCATTTTTGCTAGTTAAAACTATTCTTTGTAAGAGTGTAGGGTGGGGGTGAACAGTAAAGAAAATCAATTTACTTTCTTTTACAACCTATTCTATATATTTCCTAAAATGAGAATGGACTGTTAAAAAGAAATGCTAAATGTCATGGTTGAAATAGACATGTTCACTGGATTTATATATCTTTCAGACTTTTGGTAAGGTTGACTCTTGAGTGGAACCACATGAAGGTAAAATTATGAAGTAACTGCTAAGCTATTTATATACACTAGACACTTTTCTCAAGGTTTGTAATTTTTTGTCAACATTTCAGGCTTGCAAAGACTCCATCATCAAGTTTTAATTCACACATGCTGATAGTCTCCAAGTTCTCTAAAAAAACTTTTTTTTTAAATCTGTGAATTAAAAGTTTATAAAAGGAAGTCATGTGGTCAAGTTTGTCCAGTCTCTAATATTCTTCTTCTTCAGCATTCTCTTTTTTTATAATGAGTCAAAAATAGAGAAGGTAATTGATCTCTTTACTTTGAGTCTTTGGAAACCCGAGGCAAGACAGAGTTGTGTTTAGTTTCATTCTGTTGCGTGACTCCCATTTGTCAGTAGGTAAAAACTTTTCCTATTCCCAAGAAAACAGTGCCTCCTATGAATAGCTGTTTAAACAGGCATCCATTGTTCAGAGATTTTGATTCCTCACTGAGCAAAAGCTATGGCATTATAAAGATGCCAGTTTAATTTTTGGTTTAAAAAAAAATCTTATTTTTTTAAGCAAAAAAGAAACACTCACTGTTGAGGCAGTCATGAAAGAAAACCTCTTTTCACAATCCTTGGAACAAGTGGATGGGGAAAGTAAGGGGGAATGGGGTAAAAAGACTGGGAACCTGGCTTTTTGCCAAAAACTAGAAAAGACTACACAGTTAGGAAAGAAGTAATTGAACACTTTGGAAATTCCTTTGAAGAACTAATGCAGTGAAACATTTTTTAAATGAATAAAAGCTAAATGCATAATAATTCCATGTAACAAAATACAAATGGATATTCAAAGTACTAAGCAATGAATTTATAAATGCTTAATATAGTGAGACCAAGTAGCGCCACCCTGTAGGAATGTGTGTTAAGTATTGGCAGCATTCTTACTTGGAAGATCTAAATAAAAATCTGTCAAAGTTTTAATGTCTTGTTGAATTGTTCCCTAAACTCTTTGCTGGGCTTGTGAAAATATATATCAAGTGTATCTCCTCTCCTTTTCTTTGCAGAATGCTATGTGTTTGGGGAGGGAATTCTCAGATATAAGAATAAAACTGATACAATTGACAAACTTACAAAAGCATTCTTTTTTTCACATTATAATGTCCACTTTTCATATACTTACCTAAACATGGGATTTGTATACATGTGGACAGTGTAGAAACTGATCAAAGAAGTCATTGTAAATCATTGAGAGCAATGAAATTTAATACCTCTGGAACAAGTTATATTTGAATAGGCATTCTAAAGTGCCATCCAGGGGGAAGCTAGGTAGCTCAGTGGAGTGGATTGAGAGCCAGGTCTGTAGACAGGAGGTCATGGCTTCAAATTTGACTTCAGACACTTCCTAGCTGTGTGATCCTGGACAAGTTACTTAAAGCCCATTGCCAAGTCTTTATCCCTCTTCTGCCTTGGAACCAATACACAATATTCTCAGCCTATTAATAGATTTTAAATTGTGATGTATTATGTGAAGCCTGAATGTTACCAAAAATAAGAGAGAAAGTTTTGTTAGAGTTAGCTTAAAATCCGAAATGGAAAGTATACAATGAACGAAACCCTTAAAGGATTTGTCAGAAGACAGATCAGTTTTGAATGTGATTCCTTAAGGTTGTGGGGATGATATAGTACACATTTTATGCACAGAACTAAGTATGGATAGTCCCTATCTCTGTATTCCAATGACTAACTGCTGCCAATTTTTTCCCCTAATGATTCATTTCTTCAGTCAAGAAAACTGTTTGGATTTATTAGGATTTCATTTGCAGGAAGTCATTCGATCATGTTAGAGATACAACATGTTCATACCTGCCTGCACATACCTAGCTGGGTAGAGGCTTTCAAGTTGTCATGTTTTGTAATAATAATGAGTGTTTAGTGTGTGGCTTGTAAATGACAGAAAAGAGGAGAGTGTGATGATTACAATCTCTTTCCCTTCCTGTTTTGTGTCAAGTGGCAAAAGAATTAATTTCTGGTTGACAGGATGGTGAAACATTCATATAATTTATCCCTTACTTCCAGTTTGCTCTTGCACATTTCCTTCTCAGTTAATTTAGAAAAATGTCCCCTTGCATAAAGTATAACTATATAAAGTCATAAGAATGATTGCTGTGTCTTAAAAATTTGCACTTAAAGCAGTCTTCCCCCAAAGGGGGGAAAAAGTATGTGTGTATGTTGTTGTTGTTGTTCAATTTTTCAGTTGTGCCCAAATCTTTGTAATTCCATTTGGGGTTTTCTTGGCAAAGATACTGGAGGGTTTTGCCATTTTTTTCCCTCCAGCTTCTTTTTACAGATAAGGAAACTGAGACAGACAGGATTAAATAATCTTTCCAGGTTCACATAGCTAGTTAAGTGTCTAAGGCCAGATTTGAATTCAGGTCTTCCTGATTCCAATCTTGACACTCCATCCACTGTACCACCTTGCTGTTCATGTATATTAACATACATACACACACACATATATATATACATTTATACACATGCATTTAAATGCACATATATAAGTAATAGACACTTTAAAGAAATAAATGATAGTTTTTCAAAGTGCCTCCACTGAGGAGGGGAATTACATTCACTTGACTGTATAAGTTTTGACATTAATAAAAAAAAGGTTAAAGTTGATATATTTTTCAGTACTAAAAGAGGATGCTTTTAAAGAATCCTCAGCACCATCAGATTAGAGAAACAACTTAGTTTCTTCATAATGACATTTTGTTTGAATGTGCAGGTTAGCAAAATATTGTCTCCACTTCCTTTTTGACTAAAACAATTCCACTCTGAATTAAAACTCTCTGTTTAGTGTCCAAATTAATAGAAGGAAACTCAATTTCAGAGTGCTATTTTCCCTGAAAATGTGCTTTTCTAGTCAATTACTATCTGATTGCCAAATTAACTCAAAGAATATGAATACCTAGTGGAATCAGTTTCTAATGCTGAACCATATTGCTAACCTACACATCCCAATTTCAGTAATAGCATTCATCTACTTATTCAAATTTCACCAGAAAAGTCTTTTAGAAGCCTTACCAGTCAGCTTACTTGAATTTTTAAATGCTGCTAGTTTCATTAAAATCTGAATTATTTAAATGTTCAATTCAATACTTAAATGAAGCCTAGTCTTTTTATTTATATTAAAGGTTGGCTATGTCCCGAACCAATCATCTAGGATACTTAACAGATATTTAGCAGCTATTTACTACACATTTCATCTACATAAGTCATGCCATTCATTTAGGCATTAACAAAAGGATTAAACATCACTGAAATAGAAATAATTAACAGTACAGGTACATATATTTCTGCAAAATGAACATCAATAGAAGGGGAAAATAATATATGATCACTGTAATAGTAAAAATGCAGTAGTACAAATAATGAAAATTTAAAATAAAGCCAGTTTGAGTAATGTTAATTTTTTTTAAATCTTGCTACTTGCTATGTTTATCTTAATTTCATAGAATTTTATCAGAGTCACCGAACTGGAAGAAAACTGCAGAAATTGCCTAACCTTCCCATTGTCTACCATTAGAAGATTTTACCAAATCCTAAATGCCAATTCAGCTAATAATAATCCATGGAAAAGAAGATTCCATAGACTCTTTTAACAACTCATTTCTAATATTTAACTTGGTTTTCTCAGGAATTTTTTTCATCATATGTAATTAATCTAATCTCTTCTGTTGCATCTTATATCCAAAATCCATTCTTTTTTATCCTCATTTTAGATGAAGCAAAATCAAGTTTGACACACACACACACACATAAAATACATATTGAACTTACTGACTTCACTGAACCACCCTTCAATCTTCCAAAGAGTATTAGTTGTTTTTTCATGGTTCAATTTTATAACTCAGTGGTTACTTTTATGTGTATTTTCTTCTTCTTCCATAGCTACCTTAGCACAAATTTAATATTATTCTGTCTTAGAAGAATGTTGTTGTTGTTTATCCTTCAATTTTGAAGAGGACCAATGACATCATGGAGGAATGTCTTGACTTAGAAGGTGAATTGGATTTAATTTTAATTCTGTTGGCAGAGGCAAAGCTTCACAGTGTTGTAAGCACTTTCTTCCAGTGTCATCCACACTCAGTGGCAAGACAAAAGTCAAGACTACTCTGGAGGGTTCAAGAGGTAGTGGATGACCTTGTCATCTTTGTTGTCTGACCAAGCTCTTAAGTTCTCCAGTGTCTGCTTTATCTGCCTTCAAGGCTGTTAGAATAAGTTGTTTTCATCTGTCTATCTTACCAAGTGGAAGTCTTCATATGTTTGGGGTAGATAATCCCCCTAGCTCATTGACTGGTTTAAGGATTTTTAACCACAATCTGGTTTAACCTTTTTGACAGACAGTTTAAAGGGGTTGGGACCACTGCACAATTTCTTGGAACCACAGGTAAGAGCTGAGTGAGTGATGGACACCAAAAGTGAATGAGCAGCACACTAAAGGTCTTAGTCGTCCCTGAATACCCCATCTTGTAGACATTTGGCTAGGGATGGAATTATATCTGTTGAACCCACGTTCCATTATGATCTACCAGTTCCCTTATAACATACATAGATAGTCACCTTTATTGTTTATTTGTTGCTGTGGTTATTCATTTTTTGTTCCAACATTTCATGAATCTTTCTTGGTGAAAGTTTTCATGTCAGCTCAATACTTTAGCAGTGTGCCTAAATGCTTTTACCCTCAAATGCCATAACTGCTGCTTTCTGTCAAGGTGCTGCTGTCATCTGCTGCTTCCTTTCTACTAATCATCTATCCCCAATTGCTTCTGGGCTTCTTCTCTGCTCACATGACACCTGAAACTACCTCTTGGGTTAATGGTGCATCTTCTTCCATGAAGGAAATATTATTGTCCTTTCATGAATCTTCTCTGGTCAAAATATACCTAGGATAAATCAGGACAATCTCTGTCATTGTTATTGTTTAATTAAACTTGGGTTCATATCCTTGCCCAGAAAGCACAGCAAAGTCTTCTCTTTCATTCCATTCCATTCTCCTCCCTGCCTCCCTGCCTTCCTCCCTCCCTCCCTCCCTTCCTCCCTTCCTCCCTCCCTTCCTCCCTCCCTTCCTTTCTTCCTTCCTTCCTTCCTTCCTTCCTTCCTTCCTTCCTTCCTTCCTTCCTTCCTTCCTTCCTTCCTTCCTTCCTTCCTTCCTTCCTTCCTTCCTTCCTTCCTTCCTTCCTTCCTTCCTTTATTCCGTCCTAGACTTAAACACCTTCTAGTGCCTTGGATAACTAGGACTGAGTCCTCAAATAGTTTCCTCTCTGCATTGGTCGAGAGGTTTTCCTTACTGGAAAATCCTTAACACTTGTGAAATCACCAGTCTGGACACAATATATGTGTTTATAAACACACACATATCAGGTAGTCTATTCTCAGTTTTTAGTGGATCTCTCCACATAAAGAATTTTCTCCCATAGAATTTTTCTTACAGCTTCCCTTTTTCTAATCTGTTATTGGAAAGGATGCCCAGAATAAATAGATAAGTAAAACAAAACAAATAGTCTGGAGGAGATAGAGAGGAGATTTTCCATGGCTCTAAATGACAAATGATGCAGCCAGTATGTTTGCCTTATCTTTTTTTATTTTTTAAGGCAAATAGAGTTAAGTGACTTGCCCAGGGTCACACAGTTAGGAATTGTCTGAGGCAGCACATATATTAGTAATGTGCGAGATGGTTTGAGTTTCAAGAAAATGAACTTTCTCTTGGATTGGAGTAAAGTTAGTGTTATTTCATTTAGGGGGCTTTTAATCATTTGATTTGTTTTCACTACCACCACCACCCCTACATACACACATATACACATATGAATGCATGCTTTTATTTATTTTATTAATTTTTTCTTTCTATTCTTTAAGCTTTATTTTTAATTAAAAAATTTTTTTTCCATGGTTCCATGGATTCGTATTTTCTTCCTTCTCTCATCCCTCCCCCTTTCCAGAGTTGACAAGCAATTCCACTGGGTTATACATATATATTATCAATTGAACCCATTTCCATATTACTCATTTTTATAAAAGAATAATCATTTAAAACCAAAACCCCAAGTCACAAACCCATATAAGCAAGTGATAAATCACATGTTTTCTTTTGGATTTCTATTACCACAATTCTTTCTCTAGATGTGGATAGCATTCTTTCTCATGTCCCACAGAATTGTCCTAGATCATTGCATTGCTATTAGTAGCAAAGTCAATTAACTTTGATTGTCCCTCAGTATTGCAGTTTCTGTGTATAATGTTCTCCTGGTTCTGCTTATTTCACTACACTTCAATTCATGTAGGTCTTTCCAGTTCTTATAGAAATCCATCAGTTCTTCATTCCTTATAACACAATAGTCGAATGCACACTTCTAAAGAATACCTGATATAGTATTTTTATAATATATACCATATATATTTCTAATTTTTCATTATCAATCACATGCTGAAAATATTTTCCTTTTGGTGCTCTATGTAAAAAATTTCAGAAACTGTTAAAAAGCCCTTGATACAATAAGGCAACAATTATGAGCTATGAGATAACCTAAGATTGTTGTCACAGGATAATGATCTCCTCCTGTGAGATAAATGTCAAGTCAAAGTCATGGCAAAGTCTAGCTATTTATCAAAAGTAAATGTTGAAGCAAAGGGGGAAGCATTTGTCAAGTATCTGTCCTAGTCCATATTTTTATTTCTCTTTTCCTAGCTGATCAATGATTTAGATGCTGTCATTTTATCTGAGAGATGTTTGTGCAGCCAAACACTCCATTATTTAAAGTTATCTATTCTTGGCTTAAAGCAAAGATGTTTTGCATCTCAGAACTACCTAATCATTCCAAAAAAAATTAGAGGCATCTTAATTACTTGAACTTTGCTCTGGTTAACTTTTTATTTGTATTTAGAATTATATTTTCTTATGTGGGCCTATTCCAACAAGTAGAACACTTGCTGTATTATTCTTTATGTGATAACTAAGAGAGCTCACAGAAAAATGATGTCTGATAACATCCTTTGATAACAATAGCTTCATGGTCCTTATGGTCCTCTGAGCTTAACTTTTTGATACAAAACAAGCCAGTATTTATTTTAATGATATTAATTTCATTTTGGTCAACATCATTTGTTCTTCCAGTACCTAATTCTAATGCTAATTTAAATAGAGAATCCATTTAATTTCTTGTAGCCATGGAGTATCTAGGACCGTCTCTGTGAACCCACAGGAAGGAATATGCTGAGGAATCATGATCAGGGTTTGGTCTATATTCTCATGTTTTGTCTTATAAACTCAGAATCTTGTGAAAGGGATAAAACTCTGAGATTAAGTCACCTATTTATGTTTGGACTTCTACCTTCATGTGTTCATTCATCCATGCAACAAGCATTCAATTCCACCTATGAGCCAGGCATTGGTGACAGGATAGATACTGTAATGGTGAAAATTTCACCCTTTTAAGATTGATGTAATATTGAACAATGGCCGCCAAGGAATTTACTTATGAAATTCCTAAAATGAAACACTCAAGTCAGAATGGAGTTTATGGAGGTTTAATCACACTGGGAGTAGGGAAAGGAGAGGGAGAGAAGGAGAGAGGAGAAAAGGGAAGAGGGGCTACTCAACCTCTGACCAAGGCAGAGGGAGTTTAGGCCCAAAGGGCCAAGGTGGAAAGAATCAGTCCTTAACTCATGTGAGTGATCTGAAGGAAACCTGTCTGTGGGCGTCCTCCCTGTCCAAGCTCCTAACACCAACTTGCGTCTAGCTCTCTCCACAGGAAGTGAGCAAATTCCAGAGGCTGTTCCCTACCTCACTTCCTGTGTCTCACAAGTGCCAATGGTTGGCTCTAGCTTGGCTTAGGACAGCCCAGGTGGGCAGTTAGTTATTTCTGATTTGTCATGGACTAGCACATGCCCGTGTAGTGTGGGTGTGCACAATTTTTGGGTGCTAGACCAAGATGGAGACTTTTAAAATTCACAATACTAGAAAGCTACTCTTTAAGGACTGATCTTACAAAAAAGATTTCTATGCTTATCTCATGGACTATTCCTCCAAAATCACTCAGAGTCAGGACTGGCACTGCGAGTGTCCTGGCCATTCCTTCCTGCTATATTTTTGCCTAAACAATTCTATGGACTGATTTCTCCTTCATTTTATTTAATCACTTGCTTTCTCTACTGAGGTCCTACTCTAATACATCATTGTGGAATGGAAGTGACTCTCAAAGATTATGGCTGCAGAGTAAATTCTTGGAGGCCCTTACTAAAAAGGACCTTGTATATAAACCTTGATTTTTGGTCTGGTGTCATGTCTTAATTATATCTAAAGATTAGCTTTAGTTTGGAGTGATATTATCTTACCTAGGAAAGCTAAGTAGTTCAGTGGATAATGATTCTGAGTTAATTTATTAGCTATGTGACTCTGGGCAAGTCACTTAACCTTTTTTTTGCCTCAGTTTCTTCAACTGAAAAATGGGGCTAATAATAGCACCTCCTGGGGGCAGCTGGGTGACTCAGTGCATTGAGTCAGACCCAGAGATGGAAGGATCTGGGTTCCAATCTGGCCTCAGACTTCCTAACTGTGTGACTCTGGGCAAGTCACTTAACCCCCATTGCCTAGCCCTTATCACTCTTCTGCCTTAGAATCAGTACAGGTATTGATTCTAAGAAGGAAGGTAAGGGTTTAAAAAAAAAAGAACACTTCCCTCCCATGGTTGTTAGGATCAAATGAGATAATTTTAAGGTGCTTAGCATGGTGCCTGGCACATAGAAAGTGCTATATAAATGCTTTGTTATTATCATCATCATCACTTTGGTTGTAGGATGCTTAATTTATTAGACCCAGTGACTAAGAGATCATCCTAAGATGAGAGGAATCAGGCTCAGCATGAACAAAATGACAAAATAAGTACCTCATTTATTTCATTAAATTCATTTTTAGATCAACAATGAATTTTTCATGCATGTGATCCATGTGTATGCAAACTCATGTGAAGATAAGTAAAGTATGTATTTATTTACTAAACTGAGTTATTTCAATGAAATAATTAAAGTAATACCTAACATTCTTTTTTTGTATTTTACCCCTGCTTATAGCATATCAGAGTTTTATGGAAGCCAATTAAATTTTTTAAAGAAATTTATCTCTTTAAAATCAAAACTTATTGTCACCATACCAAGGAGGAGTTGGACTCAAGAGTAAATAGAGCATATCATAAGCCTTAAAATAGAGTTACTAATAGTCTCTTTTGAATGTCATGAATCTAATATAGCTCTGGTAAAGGTCTACTTATGGACAAGGATTATAGGATCATCTCTAGAACTTAAAGAGACCTGGTCATTGTTCAGTTGTGTCTGACTGTGACCCTGTGGACCATAGCATACCACGGCTCTCTATGGGGTTTTCTTGGGAAAGATACTTGGTGTGGTTTGTCATTTCCTTCTCCAGTGGATTGAAGCAAACAGGGATTAAGAGACTTGTCCAGAGTCAAACCACTAATATTTGTCTGAGATCAGACTTGATCTCTGGTCTTGCCAGTTCTAGTTGCATCACTATCCACTGAATCATCTCACTGCTCCTTAAGTGGACCTTCAAGTTTTTCTATTTTAGTCAATCAGTCAGTCAACAACACTTATTTGCTGAGAATTCAAATACAAGTAGAAAGATAATCCTTAACCTCAGGTAGCTTACATTATAGTATGAAAAGACAACATGTGAAAAAGAATTAAAAGAGATGGGTGGTGGGTGAGAGGAAATGGTGAGAAAGTAAAGACTTGGAAAGAGATGAGACATGACTAGCCTGGGTCCTTTCCTTTAATGGAGGTTATAGGAAGAGCCATCTGGTCAAAAAAAGAGGCCACTGAGTCTGAGAAAACTCCTAATTTCTGAATTCTAGGGCTTGGGTGAGCTTCCCGGATAAGAAGTTTCAGAAGCATGGTAGAGAAAGTCCAGAGTCCATCCTGGAGAGGATTTTTTTCTGGAGAATTTTCTGGAAAGAGCTTGTTTCTAGACTAATCACATCATTCTAAAGGATCCCTTTAGGATCTCTGCAGAGATTAAATGATTTGCCAAAACCATACACATAATAGGTATTTAAATATTTAAATTAGTATTTAAGTTAAACTCTACCATGTGGGACATAACATTTGGCTCCTAGAGTGATTCTCTGGTGGCCATACAGAGCTGGCATTCTAATTTGGGTCCTGAGACTCCAAGCTCAGCATGTCTTTTACTACACTGTGATTACCCTTACATATTATATCAAAAATCATGTGGTTCATGAATTTGCCAGCCTAGCTTTACACACATCTTATTCAACAGAGTTTGCCTTTTGAGAAAAGATTGAATAATTTCCAAAGTACCTTCAAGGTATCACCCATGCCATATTGCCTAAGTCTAAAACTGCTAAAAATATGCTTAGAAAATGCCAAATGGTTTCTCTTTCCCTTGCATTTTTACTCTTAGGCTATTCTACCTTTGGGAATATATTTGTAGCATTCTCTTCTTGTGAGGCAATCCCCTAGGTTCTTGTTTTAATCACTTCCCCACCCTCTTGGGACCTGAATTATTTACTGTCTTATTAAAGAGTGTAGTGTAGTAATCTAAATGGAACAGTTGAAGTGTGGGTAATTAGGTCCTTATCAGATGGACATTAGTTTGCCCACTTAAATTCAGTTCAGACACTCAATATTATTGCTGAGACTAAATATCATAGGTACAGAAACAACAATAAAATTAACAGCCAGAATTATATTAAAAATAATTTTGGTAAATCAAATAAAGATTGAGAATATGAGAGTAAAATTGATCTGAAAAAAAAAGTTGGCATTTCTCAAACTACTTTGAATAGACTGAAAAATAATAATCAGGAAGGTAGGCAGAATGGATGAAAAAACATATTAGATACTTCCCATGTGCCAAACATTGTGCTGTCTTGCCAATACAAATACAGATGCAAAAGTTGTTTCTAACCTCAAGGAGTTTACTTTCTATTATAAGAGACAGCACACAAAGGAGAATGGTGGCCAGGGACTACCACTTTGGCCCAGAAAGTTACAATTATAATGAGTGGGGTCTAAGATAGTAGATTGGCAGAATTAAATCCAGAAATAATGGTAGGTTAATTTGATCATGGCTCATTGGTTCC
Organism: Monodelphis domestica; assembly: GCF_027887165.1. Classification (NCBI taxonomy): domain Eukaryota; kingdom Metazoa; phylum Chordata; class Mammalia; order Didelphimorphia; family Didelphidae; genus Monodelphis; species Monodelphis domestica. The sequence goes on from NC_077228.1 coordinate 355,975,614, forward strand.
AGAAATTGGGGATGGGAGGAAGAGAGACCAGAGATGGGAGTCTGGAATAGATGAACATGTTTGAGAAGGTTATGGCAATGGCTAGAGAAGAGAAAGCATAGGTGGCTCTTTTCTAAAGAGTAATCCAAGAGAGGGGGTCATCAAGAGAATGGAGTTTCTAGTCTGAATTTCCTCTAGCTATATTATAGTGTCTGGTATTGGTGACAAGAAGGTTAGTGGACTTGGAAAGTAATCATTCAACCTCTTGAAGGCCACCATTTGACAAAGTAGCTCAGCAACAATATTTAGATAAGGGCTAGGGTTGACGAAAGGATAGAGTACTTGTATGGCTCATTTATAGTGGGAGGTAGTATGGATAGTAGAATAAGCAGTGAATTTACTCAAAATTCTGCTTTTCCGATTTACTAAATTTTTTTTTTGGAGTAAGTCCCATGACATTTTTGAGTTCCATCTTTTAAATTGCAAATAATACTACTACTTGAAGTCCCTACCTCAAAAAGCTATAGTGGGAATAAAAAAAATAGTTATAAAAATAATAGGAAATAATATATATATTTATACACAAATATCTTCATAAAGCTTCAATCATAAGCTGAATTATACATATAAGGAATTGTTGTTTGGACATTGAAGGAAATGTGGATATAGGTGAGGAGATTTTTGGAGTCCATTCCTTTTTTTTTTTCTTCAGTAATTTCTTCCCATTTACATGTAAACAATTTTTGGTGTTCACTTTTTATCATTTTGAATTTCACATTCTCTCCCTCCTTACGTCCCCTCCTGAGACAGTAAGCAATTTACTATTGGTTATATATGTGCTATCATACAAAACAAATTATCATATAGGGACCTATTTCTTGAAGCAAATCACTTCAGGTATATCTCCAGGATATATAATGTGTCCCAGGAGGAAGCATCACAGATATGGATATGTCTCTAGTTTAGAATTAGAATTCTAAAATGGAAGGTATTGTTTTATTTATATGACTAGAATGATCATGAATACTATATTTCTCTTTCTAAATGAAATTAGGAAAGGTTATTTCCTAAGAGCTATGCATATGATAAATTCCCTAGAAAATGGCTTCTTTCTCAAAAAAAAAAAAGATGAAGTATGCTAGTAGTCATATAATAGGTAGAAGATGAAAAGTGTATTGCATTCATGTTCATTAGTAGAATTCACCCTTGGCCTAAAGTTGAGTAAATTTGTATGATAGTGATATTTTCTAATGACTTTGTATGGAGATAAATATGGTTTTCAGAGTCCAAATTATCTTTTTTATTGAGTTTAAGGGAATATTTAAAATTTCTTATGGAATAAAATTTTAAATCCCCTGAGCAACACCAACACTATATCCTCTTCTGAGAAAACAAACTAGATTCGATCTCAGTATTCAGTTCACCAGGTTCATGAGCACTTATTAATGTAGCAATTAATGAAGAATGCTTATTCTAGTATATGTTTTCTTCAGTCTATTATTATGAAATCTTTTGAGAGAAGACTCATTTTGTGAGTGGAGGCCAAATGTCAAAAAATATGTCTGCATAATGAAAAAAGAATCTGCCTGGGATTCAGTTGATCCTGACTGTTAAAAGTTATCTTACTAAACATATGATAGGGACAAAATGGCTCTTAATCCTCTTGCCTATTCCTTTTCCTTCTTTATAAATCTAATCTATTAGTAATATCTAATCATAATAGTTCCTGCCTTCAATTTCATAGGAATGTTGTGATGATTTGTGAGAAAAATACCTTTTATTCCACTGTTTCTTGAAACTTTGAACTCATATACCAACCCATTTTTAAGTAATGACCATTGTGACTAATAATCATATTTTCTAGAGAAAGAAAATTTATATCTGTCAGCATTTATAAAGCTCCTACCATTTCTAGGCATTGTGCTAAGTTCTGGAGATACAAAGGAAGACAGAAAACAACCCTATTCACATGGAACTCAAGCTAATGGGAGAGATTACATGCAAACAACTATGTATAAAGAGGACGACACATATAGGATAAATTGAGGATAATATCAGAAGGCAAGTAGGAAGATTACAGTGAGCTATGGGCATAAGGAGGTTTGGATAGTTTGATGGATTAATGCCTAATTAGCTATTTACCAATTAGAGATGTCTTGGACTGTTTAAGGGAGGGGCCAAATAATGGCCTCTGAAAACTCTATTTATAGATCTGCCTGCTGGAGTTTTGAAATCTTTGGTCATCTGAGGGGACCAATGGCCTAGCAGTTTATTGCTTATAATGCTAGCCTAATCAATGAATTGATATTCTTATCCCTCCAAAAAAAGGGTAAGGTGTATTGGGAAAGATTAGGCTTTAGCTAGGGAAACCAGAAGGCAGAGATGAGGAAGAAGAAAGTTCCATGTAAAAGTGATAGACAGTGAAAATGCCCAGTCATGAAAGATGAAGTATCTTGCTTGAGAAATCACAAGGAGGCCAGTATTATTTGTGTTGGGGAGGGGAGAAGGTGGTAAGATATAAGAATACAGGAAAGATGGAATTAATTAGGTTATTAAGGACTTTGAAATCTGATTTAATCCTAAAAAAGATAATGGGAAACTTTGGGGTTAGGAATAGGGGTTTGGGAATAGGGAGGGGGTAATATAATCAGATTTACATTTTAGGAAGATTAGTTTGACAGTTTTATGGAAGATGAATGTGAATGGAGAGAAGTTTGAGGCAGAGATCAACCAGCGGTTTATTACAATTGTCCTGGAGGAGATGATAAGATAATGGCAGTAGTAGTAGAGAAGAGGAATATATGACAGATCTTGTGCAGGTGGAAAGGACAGGGTTTGACAATTGATAGAATGTAAAGATTGGAAGAAAGAGAAAATGAATCAAGGATAACACTTTAGGTTTTAAAATATCTATGCTAGATCTTTACTAAAATGCATGGACAAAAAGTTTGTTGACTAAAGTAAAATTATATGAAATAATAGGCTATAGAAAACTTTTAATTTGCTCCACATTTACCAAGCACTTCCTACATTCAGACCACCATTACACTAGGTACAAAGATACAGAGGTACAAAGAAGAGAGAAGTTGTTCTCTCCCCTTATGGGAGCTGTTTTGGAAAATATTGAATAAATGGTCACCAAACAAATGAAAAAGAATAATGAAAAACCACTTCTCTGAAATAGGTCTCTTGTGGAAAACAAACAAATAAAAAACTCATAGAATTTCATTTTAGTACAGAGCCTCATCTGAAAATAAACAGAAGTACTTAGCATAATTAAGCGCTTGGAATGGTAAAAGAGAATTCCCACCTCCATATAATGGGCTCAAACTCTGAAAAGTTGATTATTTTGGTATTGTTATTCTATATTTCTAACTTTTAGGAACAGAATTGGAAAAAAGTAAAAACAACCTACCCACTAATTCTACACTCTTAACTTTTAGTATCACTTTTATTTTGTTTTTAAAGGTAGATGAAAACATCAAATGTTCTAATATAGAAGAGGGCTATGTTTCCTATATAGAAACAAGAGAAAGTAACAGAATTTATACAAAAGAGTTATTACTATAACATAGAATGAATTGAAGTTTACCATTTTGGATGGACACACTGTTGTGTTTTCTTTCAGTAATATTAAGAAATTCCTTTCCTCAATATTCTAGTCTGAAGTCCTAACCTGATTTAGCTGAATGGAGGAAACCTAATCAAAAGTCTTAGAAAACAATGCCCTGGGCTAAAATTCTCCTAACCCTACTCCTTACAGGAAATCTATAACCACTTTTTGGAGGAGAAAATCCAATCAAAATTTAAGAAAAAAATTCTTAGCTACTGGACAATGGATTGGTATGGTAACCAGACTTGGAATATTGGTATTCAGTCATTCATTTATAACCAATTCCTATTTGGAATTTTCTTGGCAAAGCATTAGTTTGTCAATTCCTTCTCCAGCTTATTTGACAAATGAAGAAACTGATCAGAGTTAAGTAACTTGCCCAGGTTCACAAAACTAGTAAGTATCTGAGGTCAGATTTGAACTCAAGATGATAAGCTTTCTTAACTCTAGTTCCAGCACAGTATCTACTATGCCACCTAGCTACCCACACTTCGAGTGAAAATCTTTAATATAAGTCAGGTCACTCATTACCTATCTTCATTCTTGACCTTGTTGAAATATTTAGGAAGGAGTCTTCATGATGACCTAAAAAGTTAATGATTTTTTTTTAGTTTTATAAAACTAAATTGTTAACTGAACTTTCACTTCACCTCTATAACTTCTTTGGCTTATTATGGAATTTTGTTTATTTAGAAATATTATAAATTGTTAATAAAAATGGCTTGTGTCAAAGAGAGATATTGAAGAACAGCATGGATTTCTATCTCTTTGAATTTCTATTCAAGTAGAAATTAATTAAACATCAATTTAATTAATAAAATTTGTCTCTACTAGGCTTATGCCCAGAATGCAAAATACTGATTTTTTTAACATGGTGAATATACCAAATAATTGTTAGAGTAGTAGTTTTACTATTTTTTTATGTAAAGATAAAAATCAAATAAATGACATACTTTCCAGATACCCTTCATTCTTGTACCTTTCTGCTATTGTTTTTTTCTCATTTATCCTGTATAAAACTTGTTTGTACATAATTGTTTGCGAGCTGTCTCCCTCTTTAGACTATGAACTCCTTGAGAGCACTGACTGTCCTTTCCCTATCTTTGTTTACCTAGTACTTGGTTCTGTTCTTTGCAATTAGTTGGACTCTCTGACTGACTGTCAGGTGATAATAATGAAGAGTAGAGAGAAGGCTACAATTTTCGACTCTTGTTTTGCTTCCATTTTCTCTGTCAACAGAAGTAACTTTGAACTGGGAAAAATGGAAGAAAAATGCCTGGTAGGGAGAGAAAACCCAAAACAAAATAGCAAATAGGTGTTCTAAGTGAGTTCTAAATATACTGAGGGAAATAGTGAATGAAATTACTGAGCCAAAATATGTTGGAAAATAGGTGAAGAGATTCAGAACAGGAAAAAGGCACTGTTTATTTAGTACCTTGGAAAACCTACCAGTTGCAGGCTCTGTTGGCACACACAATGACAGTAAAAAAGGAAAAGTAAAAAATGAAATGAAAATACCTTTAGTGTGAATATTACCTAGCCTATAAATCATAGTTTGAACAGAATGGGATGTGAAAAATCTAGGCTATTCTTAAATCCTACTGCAGTGTCAGAGACCAAAAATGAGAACCTTTGGTCACAGTAAACTCAAAAGCACCTACCTGGGGATTGTATTATTTATGGTAAATAATAGACCATGACTGGACTCACATCCTATTCAGATGTATTAGAAAAGAAAGAAGAATGAAGGCTACACTATTATAATACTTGAATTAAGAAGGCAGCTGGGTATATAAGGGGCAGACTGCAGGAGTTGATGTCAGGAAAGTCTGAGTTGAAATGCTGTCTTCGCTCTCACCTTGCCAATTTTACCTTTCTATCTGGCTTAGTTTCCTCATCTGTAAAATGGGGATAACAATCACACCTACCTCCCAGGTGTAGAGTGAGACTCAAATGAGATAATACATATAAAGCACTTTGAAAATCTTAAAGTACTATATGTGTGTGTATACATTTTCAGTTATTCAGTTGTTAGCTACTATTATAACCGTGGAGTTAAAGATGTATCTGCTGCATAGCATCTCCAGTGAAAAAGAAAGGCTATTTTCTGATATTTGATCATGCACATACCATAAGATACCTACACTGATATTAAAGCTTTAGTCAACAGACAAAACTAAATTCTGTCGATTTGATATTTGTATTTATTCCGCTCATGAATCATAGACTGGATAAAACCTAGGAGTCTGAAAAATGTAATGAATTAAAAGAGTTTGTTAATATTTCCAAAAAGAACATTTCTTGCTTTTATAAATGGACCCAGCCTAGGAAGTCTTCAAAGTCATCTAACCAGTACAGTGCTTTAGGACTTGAGCTGATAGATTCTGGTCTGAGAATATCAGGGAAATGGATTTACATTCCATGAGAAAGAAAGAAAGAAAGAAAGAAAGAAAGAAAGAAAGAAAGAAAGAAAGAAAGAAAGAAAGAAAGAAAGAAAGAAAGAAAGAAAGAAAGAAAGAAAGAAAGAAAGAAAGAAAGAAAGAAAGAAAGAAAGAGAGAGAGAAAGAGAGAGAGAGAGAGAGAAAGAAAGAAAGAAAGAAAGAAAGAAAGAAAGAAAGAAAGAAAGAAAGAAAGAAAGAAAGAGAAAGAAAAGACAATTTCAGAGTAAAAGCAAGAAAATTAAGCTTATTTTCATACAATACAAAATTGTTGCATGTAAAAAGAGTCTTAATACCTAATTTCATATCCAATTTTAGGAGGTGATATCATTGATAGAAGTTTTTCACAGCACTCCTATTGTGCTATGAAAACAGTCAATTTAAGTTTTTAGAGGAACTTATTATAGGAGGCCTACTAATGCTATAGTCACTCTGAATTCTTCTATACAATATCTTCCCAAAGGGGTTACCCAGCTTTTACTTGAATACCTTTAATGAGGAGAAAATAATTTATTCTCCTTGAACCTCATTTTTCTCATCTGTAAAATGGGAGTAATCATAATACCTATTTTACTGGGTTGTGTGGGAAAAAACTTTATTGCATTGTTGGAACCCATCCTTGTGTGGTGCCATGGTGAGGTATTGCTTAACTCAAGAAATGCAGTTTATGAATGTCATTCAGACCCTCCAGGGAAGCTGGAGGTGCTATAAGGAATGGAAGGGATTACCTGCCAATTTACCTCTTAAGCAACTTACCTGTCTTTTCTGAAAATTCTACCTGAAGGCCAGCCAGCTGTTGTTTCTGTGCTCTTTTGTTTGAACTCCATATAATGTAAAATTTACTGGGAATAGGAAGGGGAAGTAGGCTACCTATTTTAGCTTTCTCCTCTGGCAAACTAATAAACTCTTTCTAAAACTTTTCAAGCTTGGATTTTGTTCTTGATGGACAGTTGTTGTTAGGACAAAATAATATTTGTAAAGCACTTTTATAAATTTTCAAATGCTATATAAATGTGATTATTATATTATTAATGTGATTATTGTCTGATTGGCCCCAGGCAGTGCTGACTCCAGTGGTCCAGGTCAAGAGTTTACACCCTGGTTTATAGTCTGAATTTCAATTTTTGCTACTCCTGGTCATAGCAGATTGATGACAAAAGGGTCAGACTGACTAAAAGGGCTACCCATTCTTTGTACCTTGAATGGCCAACAAGCCCCCAGCCCAGCGTCCTTGCACAACAACTGTGACAGCAGGAAGAAATTATTGGGCAATTTGGGGTATTTTAAGATCACATGCCATCTACTTTGAATACCTTTTATTCTTCAAGAGAAATCAAAGAACTGTTTGCTTTTGGTAGGTCTAGCAAATGAATGTTTTGGTTTGTTTTTTCCTGGAATACATCATAATTATTAAAATTCTTTGGATTCATAAGATCATAAATTCAAAACCAGGAAAGTGGCAAGCACTAATCTTGAACAATGCTTAGTACCATGCCTGGCAGATGATAAGTGAGCACTTAATTTTTTAAGAAACTCATCTGTCTTAAAATTAATGCTAAGTATCAATTCTAAGGCAGAAGAGCAATAAGAGCTAGACACTTGGGGTTAAGTGACTTTTCCAGGGTCACACAGATTTTAACCCAGATCCTCCCAACTTCAGACCTGGCTGTACTATGTACTATGTTACCTAGATGCCCACACTTAATGTTTTTAACAAATTTCTTCTACATATTGAGTTCCAAATTCTTTCATTCACTACAGCCTCTTCCCCAACCCATTGAGAAAGCAAGCAATATAATACCAATTATATATGAGAAATAATGTAAAACATGTTTCCATATTAGCCATGTTGAGAAGGAAGGAAGGAAGGAAGGAAGGAAGGAAGGAAGGAAGGAAGGAAGAAAGGAAGGAAGGAAGGAAGGAAGGAAGGAAGGAAGGAAGGAAGGAAGGAAGGAAGGATGGAAGGAAGGAAGGAAGGAAGGAAGGAAGGAAGAAGGAAGGAAGGAAGGAAGGAAGGAAGGAAGGAAGGAAGGAAGGAAGGAAGGAAGGAAGGAAGGAAGAGAGAAATCAAGCATCAATTTACATTCAGTTACATTCTGGAAGTTAGAGAATAGATATTTACATCAGGCAAAAATAATTCTGATGATTCAAATTCCTTCACAGGTTGTCAAGGGCAGTTGTATTACTTGATCAGATGCTTTCCTGGAATTCTGAAAACTACCTCAGGGCTTTATATGGTTTCTTAATTTATAATATCTTGAGAGTATAAGTATATTAATCATTCAGTCACCAAAACAGAATATCTGCTTATGTGCTATTTGAATTTTTTCTTAAATAATAGTGCCAAATTACTAATATCTCTGAGGACATATACAGTCTATTTTCACAGTTGGTATCAAAGTACAAAGTTAAATACCATTTGTCTGCAAGAAAAGTCACAGTGCTAAGAATGATCAGGATAATTGGCTTTTATCACTTCCCAAATAAAAGGAAAATTATTTGAGTGGTTGATAAAGGAATTTAAGAAAATATTCCTATTTAAAATGACACTGAAATCTCAACAATATTGAGGTTTCAAACTGGCAAGTGATAAAAGGGATTTTGTGTTTGTATCATTGAACCAGTTTAATTCAATAAAAATTAACAACCTTGTACAATAACATGCAAGACACCAGGGGAGAGAAAAGTACAACCCAGATCCTTATCTCACTGAGCTTGCAGTCTAAGGGAACAAAAGACATAAACACTAATAACTATGATTTTAGAGAGAGCAAAACAAATATGAAAAAGTCCAACAGTAGAAAAGAAATGTAAGGAGAGAGATTTCACTTTTACCTAGAGGAAAGAGGGAAGGCCTCATGGAAGCATCTATACCTTAATTGTGCTTTGAAATCAGAGAGACTTCAACAGATGGAGGTAACCATTTCAGGAATGACAGACAACATGAACCAAAACATAGGGATGAGGAGATGGAGACAGGAATGAGGGTAAACTAGTATATTAAAAGGCTGGAACATACTTTTTAAGTGAGGAAGAATAATAAATAATATTGTCTAAAACTGAGAAGGCAAGAAGCAAATTGTGATGGACTGAATGCAAAGAGGAGTTTCTATTTTTTAGACATTGGAATAAGTAAAGGGGAGATTGAAAAAATGTATTTTAATAGAAAGTGACAGTCAGAAGGGTGCATTAAGAATTTTATTTGGGTGGGATAAAGATAAATTAGAAGCCAATGCACTAGATAATTATTTTAATAGTCTCTCTGAAAAAAATGTGAACTAGAGTAGTAGCAAACTGGAGAGAGATTAGTGAGAACTGTCAGGATTAGATAATTGTTTATTTATATTGGGCAAAAGGTTATAATGATTTTAAGTCAAACCTGGGTGACTTGGGTTCTAATTGATCTAGACAGTTTTCATTCAATATTTCTCAAAATGCTGTTGAGGCTTTTTTTTTTTAATCATGGTTTTTAGGTAGTCCAATAGTTATTACACTTGATTTTAGCCAAAACTCTGAGAAGCAATAGTCCAATAAGTATTTAAATTATTTGTTCTTGATCTATTTTCCTAGTCTGTTGTTTTCTTTATTAAATACTTTATATTTTCTTCTTACTTTTTGATATTTTGATTTGGTTCCAGTACTTCTGGATGTTTTGTGAAGTCATTGATTTTTGGTCTAATTTAGTTTTCAGTAGTCAGTTCTGTAAATAAAGCCTACCACTTTTATTTTCTATGCTATTCTTGATTATTTTCTCCAGATATTTTATTTCATTTTTTATGACATGTCATTTTAAAACATCAGTCTGGTTGAGATTTCACTCATTCTTCACATCTTCTAGATTATTCATGTAGTCCAAGATAGCTCAGTGGCACAGTAGACTAGAATCCGAGTTCAAATGTGGCCCAAGATACCTATTAACTTTGTTATTCTTTGTAAGTCATGTAACCTCTGCCTCTCTTAGTTTTCTCATTTGTAAAATGGAGATTATAACAAAACCTATCTTCCAGGGTTATTGTGAGGATCAAATGAGATAATATTTGTAATGAGCTGAGCACAGTGCCTACCATAGATTTAGTTCTATATATGAATGTTAGCTAGTAGTAGTTGTTATGGGAAAAATATCTTCTCTCTTCTATCTTCATGTGGCAGATAATTGCTGTCAAATATATATTTACCACAATGTAAAAATTATGAAGGTAAAAACCTGGGTTTTATTATTATTATCAAGCATAGGTTCAGTCCTCTGAGAAAACACAAAGAATTATGGGGATTCTGACAAGGTTTTTTGTAGTTAAAAATTACAATTGAGGGACAAAGAAATAATTTGTTTACATATTGCAATCTTGTTCATTCCTCATAGCACATAAAGTTAAAGAGAAGATAGATTCATAAATCCATACTTCCTTCAATATCATAAAAGTTGAACAAACTAACTCAGGTGGAGTAACAATTTCCTATATCCACTAAGTAAACAAACTGGGTCAAACAAACTCTATGAGTAAATTAAGTCAGGTTACAAAGTAAACTACATTCAGAGAATTCTCAGAGAGACTGATTGAGGAAGAGTATTTACATGTTGCAACAGAGTCAGAGACAGTTGTGATACTTGATGGTTGTGTTACTTTCACGGCTTCTTATTTAAGAAATGCTTAAGGTTCTTAAGTAAATTTTTACATCCTATGGGACCCATTTTGGCCAGGTGAGGTTAATGGTAAGACAGTTTTCTAGTTAACCAAACTTTGCAAGAAGAACGGCACACCCAGATAATAAAAGGAAGTGAAAAATTCCCATAACATAATCATTGTGGAAAAATCCTCCCTTTCCTCATCACACCCGCTTGTCACCTCTTTTTTTAAAAAACATCTCTGCTTCTTTTTGGAATTCTCTAGAGCCATAATAATTTTTATTCTATATTGTCTTTGATTTATTGATAACTCCAGGTTTTATTCCTGATTTGTAATTTTTATGTCTAGGGCTAGTTGCTGCCCCTTCCTGAGCTTTTGGTTAAGACAGAATTCTGTAATTTCTTGCCCTGATCTCCATCTCCATGGAGTAGGCTAACCTCCTCCCATTCCCAATCTTTGAGTTTTAGAGGCTTGGAACTTCAAGAATTTGTTATCTCCTGAAAGAGTGCTAGGATTTCAGAGCCCCTGGGGGGGAGGCTGACCCTGTCTAAATACTGCTGTGTCACTTCTTTGGACTTCTACTGCTTCTCCTCTGTGGCTTTCTGACCTCTGGGTCTTCCCTTGCCTCCAAGACACTGAGACTTGGTGACACAGAGTCTTGGGTCCTTCCTCAGAGTCTTTTGCTTCTCCAGGAAGCTGTTACCATGCAGCACTCAGATGGTAATTGTGATCCCTTATTCTAACTACCTGATTGAAGCCATAATCTCTTCTAAGCAAGCTTCTTCTGGGTGATAGTTTCTATACCACTTCTGGAATACAAGTCATTATTAGTAACAATATATTCGTGTCTACAATACACCCCTCCATTTTTCCATTGGGTTATCTGCAATTCTAATTCTTCAGAGATTGTAGTATCTCATAAACCACAACCATCTTATCTCATCACAAGAATGTAAATGTGTTGGGAAGATAGTACCTCTAAATATAGGCCACAAAGGTGTCAGCAATGAATTTTTTTTTAAACCCTTACCTTCCCTCTTGGAATCAATACTATGTATTGTTTCCAAGGCAGAAGAGTGGTAAGGGCTAGGCAATGGGGGTCAAGTGAGTTGCCCAGGGTCACATAGCTGGGAAGTGTCTAAGGTCACATTTGAACCTAGGACCTCTCTTGTCCTGGCTCTCAATCCACTGAGCTATCCAGCTGCCCCCAGCAATGAATTTTTATACTAACTGCAGGAAGAAATAATAACTGATTTAATCCAATTGAAATAAAAACCATAAAATGTTTTAGCATATCTGCATGACAGATGCAATTAAACTGACTAAAGTCAGGTCCAAAGTGACCCTAAGGGGAAGAATAAGATAAATACAAAGGCATGATTAAAGAGATAGAAGATACTGGGGAGTAGGAGTTGTGGGAGAGCTTGATATTACCCTGGCTCGCAATCAGGTGCAGATAAAAGACTGCCTCAGAAGAGGAGTGGTCCAGGATTTTTCTTTCTTACTGGGACTGGGACTATGTGACCTGACACAGAGGTGGGGGAGAGGAGGGATACAGGTGTGAGGTGAAAAGCACAGGTGTCCCTAACCACCAAGGAAGGTGAATTGCATATCTTTGGGAATGAATCTGAGATGTCTAGGATGCAAAGGGGAGGTACTTATCAGTGTAGCAAAGGAAATGAATGTCTCCCAGACTCCTTTTATCATACAATTCCTTCAGTTGCTTTCAGCCCTCTAGCCAGCACTGCAGGGGTGCAAGAATGGGGAGTTCCTCTGGTACTCTTTGACCTGGGATTCCTCTGGAGATTTGGGGTGCCCAGGAAACTGCACCCCCATATCAAGGGGGAGATTTCATTTTTACCTGATAGAATGAGAGAAAGCTTCATGGAGGAGTCTGTACTTCAATTGTGCCTGAAATCAGAAAGAAACTTCAATGGATAGACAAATGGGGGCCCATTCTAGGCATGGGAGACAAAGTAAGTGAATACATAGGGATTGGCTACTCAGGATGATAATGAGAGAAAATAATAGTACAGGTAGACTAGAATTTACAATAAGTAAATATAGAGTAAGTCTGAAAAGAAGCAAATTGAGAAGGGTTTTGAATGCCAGGAGAAGTTTATATTATAGCCTATGTGGTAAACAATAGAGGAGAGAAAAATAGTTGTTTTAATGGGAAAATGACAGTATGCATTTGAAGTTTACTTGGTCAGGATGGGAACAGAATGAAAACCTTGGCAGATAATAGGTTATAATAATCTAAGGACGAGAAAAAAATATGAGAATCGAAAAACTTTGATTTGGAAGTCACAAGTAAGATCACAAAAAAAGCATGTAGAGAGAAGAGAAATAAGGACAGATATTTGAGACACATCCAGATCTGAAGATTGGAAGGAGGGTGAAGAAAGTCAGTGAGAAATAAATCAGATACAGAGAGGTAGGAGGAGAATCATAAGAACATGGCATCAGAAGAAGCCAAAAAGAAAGAAGGTATGCCCAAATGCCATATCTTTTCTCACCTTTTGGACTTCAGAAGAAATAAAGAACAATTTTCTTTTGGTGGGCATAGTGCATGCAGCAGAATTCATGAAGATAGGAGCAGCTAGGTGGCTCAGTGGATAAAAAGCCAAGTCTGGTGACAGGAGGCTCCACATTCAAATCTAGCCTCAGACACATCCCAGCTGTGTGACTCTGGGCAAGTCACTTAACCCCAGTTTCCTGCCTCTTACTGATCTTCTGCTTTCTCTGTTGACTCTAAGTCAGAAGGTAAGGTTTAAAAAAAGAAAAAGGATAATAGTGCCAATGATTCAAATATTTTTACTTCCCACCAATGTTAGTGCTTGATTGCATGCCTTTCCTCGTGTTCTCAAAGCTATTTACGGGCTCCCATATGTACTCTTAATTAAAGTATTAATAATTTGTGAGTATAAATGTAATGGAAAGGCATTTCCTAGGTACTTCCTGTATACTAAGTACTGTGCTAAACTTGGGAATGCAAATGAAAAAGGGAAACAGTCCTTACTCTCAGGGAACTCACACTGTTTGGGAAAGATAGTATATAAAGGCAGTTTCAATTTATGACAGATGGAAAGGCAGGTGATATTTGGTTCTGGCAGGGAAAGCATATTACAGTAAATGTCAAAAACACAAAGACCATGGCAAACTATGCAAGAAAGATGTTTTCTGGACAAGAGAGTAGTGGATGCTAGGATTACTCTCTTCTATACTATGAAGTTGTCAAAAAGGATGAAAGGATTCATTACTAATTTTTGTGTCACATGTACAGGGATGGTTAAAAACCTCTGACTTAATTCCAAATAAGCATTCCACCTCTGTATAGTAAGGAAATGGTGAGTAAAAGGGTATGTTATCTGTCTTTGAGTCAATGGGACAAGTTATTAGCATGACACAAAGGACCTTTTGAGCCACACCCATTGAGAATTTGTATAAAAGAAATCAGTTTCTTCTGGAGGTTCAGTTTTGTACACCCCAGGAGCTGCTAAGTCTTCAGCAAAAACCTCTGCTTCTCTCTGATGGTACCAGTATCCAGCCCTCTATAACTCTGGTAACTATTGACTGTGTATATAGATTAATATTTGAGTGAATATACATGAATGCATCTCTATGAGTTTTACTGTGCCTATTTGATTGATAAAGTTCTGTGACTGATCCAATTCTTATGAGCTAATAAACATTTATAGAAAGAAATTCCACAGCTAGCAATTGATCTTCACTATTTCCTCCTATCCTAGATGGTGAATTTGAGTCAAGGATGAACCTGGAGTCAGGAGTTCATATCCGGCCTCAGACTCTTACTAGCTGTGTGATCTTGTGCAAGTCACTTAACTTGTGTTTGCCTCAGTTTCCTGGACTATACAATGGAGATAATAATAGCATTCACTTCTAAGGTTGTGAGGATCAAATGAGATATTTGTAAAGTCCTTAGCACAGTGTCTAGCATATAGTATGTGTCATATAAATGCTTTTCCTCTTCTTCATCCCCTTCTCCCCACTCTAGTTTACCATCTTTACTGGCTTTACCATAACTGAGGGCATTTTGGTTGTGTTTTTATACTATTTTACATCATTTGGAATTTAACTCTTCTAATTTTAATTGTATATCCACTCTATAATCACTTAAAACTAGACGGTGATGTCTTCATTTTTCATGTTGAGAAACTTAGATCATGTTTTTAATTTAAGCCAAATCGACATGATATTGCTTTTCTTTATGTTTTTTCAATAATTGCTAAAATTATTGACCCAGATTAATCATTTCTGGCTTCACAAATAAAGTGAATTTCCTGAGGATGTAAATGCTGATCATTCTCCCATGTTACAGCCTCTTTGTTTTATATATTGAAGCATGTCTTGAACTTTTAAGAAAATTGAGTTCCTATCTTATGATCACCTGGAGGTAGTACAGAACTAGAAATTAGCAGGAGACATCTAGTGGAATGCCCTAGTGATCAGCCTTTAGGCAGACATTGAAGGTTTTTATCAATGATTTGGATAAAGGATTAGCTCACATGCTTAAAAAATTTATAGATGATAATGAATGAGGAAGGAAGGAAGGAAGGAAACAAACTTTTTTAAGTGTTTAATATGTTTATTTACCAAATAAGAAGTTTACATTCTAACAGGGGGAGATGACAGATGTGAGGCATTGGAGGGGCAGAGAGATCACTTTGATCAGAAAGTTCTAGAGATGGTTAGTGGGTTTTGAAAGAATAGATTAAAACACTACATCCAGGAACAAAGGTAAGGTTACTTTCATTATGATTACTAATGAGACAAAGATGGAATAGCTAACTAACCAGGTACATTACAGAGTCAATCTTCAAAAATATCTTGGCAAATGAGAAGGATGGGATTGAGCTAATAGTATGGAATTTAGGGGAGATAAATGAAAAATCAAGTACACATACTTGTGCAAGCACTAGAGTGGGAGCAACATAATTAGACAAAGGTTCTGGGAATGGAATTTGTTTCATTGATATGGATGCTCCATCTACCTATACAGATTGCTTTACAATTCAGTAGTTTTTCTTTGAGAGTTGATATGGCTCTGTATTCCATCACCCCAGTCCAATCTTATTAGCTAGACTGATTTTTAAATCCTGAAACTCATGTGTGAGCCTACTGCAGTAACAAACAAGTATATGAGATCTATCCCAGTGTGTCAGACATGAGCTTTCCATTCTAAGGTTACCTCCTTCCAATCTGTATTTTTCTTATTTGTATGGATTTATTTAAATATTGTCTTCAGCAACCTCCTGGAGAGTAGGAACTGTTTTTGTGATTTTGACTTTCTTTGTATGCTCAGACCTTAGCATATATCCCCAGACCTTACCTGGTTCTTAGCTCTGAATAAATATTTGTGGATTGATTGAAGCCATGCCTTGCTTATTGGACTGGGAGTTTTTAAGACTATGGTCTGTTCTTATCTAAGAGTCACTGAGCAAACTTTGTTTGGAGGAGGTCCAGAGAAATGGTAATCACTTGTATCTCTGCTTAATAGCCATCATCATCATCATCATCATTGTCATCATCATCATAATGATACTAATATCTAGCTTTGAACTGCTTTAGGCACTGTTTACAAATATGATCTCATTTGAACTTCACAACACTCCAGGAAGTTAGGTACTATTAATATCACCATGTTAAAGTTGAGGAAACTAAGGCAAAAAGAAGCTAAGAGACTTGTCCAAGGTCACTCAGCTAATAAGTATCTAATCATGAATTTGAATACAGGTCTTCCTCACTCCAGGCCCAGCACTTGCTCTATCCAAGCAGTCACCTAAATACTCCTAGTAAAGAAGGAGTATTTATTTGAATTCTCAGGCTCTGAGTCACACCATTATAGGAACAACTGGGTCGTCCACAAGTTCTGGTACAATAGACTTTGTTCAGGAAGAGGAGAGAGGACAGAACTAGTCACTAGAATTCTGCCACCAAACAGTGTGCAAACATTGCAAGCAGAAAGGTGAATAGTGTTGCAGGTGGAAGTAAGGGGAGAGTTACCAGGGACAGTATCCCCCTGGCTGGCCCAAAGGCAGCAATAATGGTAGCAGCAATGCTGCTCACACTGTTGGCAAGGGCACTGATTCCGGGGTTAAGGATAATACAGATAGCATGCCAGGCAGCAGTCAAAAGGCAGTAAAGGCAACAACTCCCTGACCTACTGGTAGCAGCAGAGAGGAACAGTGTGAGGAGGAACACTAGTGCCAATCAATCAGTGCAAAGCGATCCTTAGTAGCCCAGGGAGTCTCAGATGAACATACCACAAAGCATGCCCACCCCAGCATCACTGGCAACACCGCAGCATAGCCCTTGATGAACCCCTTGGGTATTGTGACTTCCTGAACAGGACGTGTTGTGAGGTTGATATTGCTTCTCCAGATTGCCTAAATGGCCAAAGGTCAGAGATATGATTGTTTCAGGTCCAGATCATGTAATATGAACTCAGCTTTGAGATCATTCCATTCCCCTGCCCCCCCTCCCCATTGAGAGCAACCTTTGTGGCCAAGAGTATAACAGCACCACAAGGGCTGCTTTTACTTGGAGGCCACTAGAAGTAATAATGAAATTCTTGACTGGTTGATTGACTGTATAAACACCACCTTGAATGTCAAGTTCTAAGACTGTTCTAAAGTTCAAAACTGTTCTAAGACTGTTCAAGTTCTAAAACTGTCTGTTTTTACCTGGGGATCATTGAATACACCTTGATTAAGAATGCCCAGGGAAATGTGCTCACTTGTGACTCTGCTTAGTAAAAGTGATTTGTTTTACCTGAACCCTCAAGCTCCAAATATTCCATTATACCAGATAAGGAATTCCCTTTCAGACTGGAATTTCATTAGAACTCTGCTGCAGTAGTAGGATAGGGATAAAAGGAAAGAAGAAAGGAAAGAAGTAAGCATTTATGAAACTACTGTGAGCCAGGCACTGGGCTTAGCACTTCAGAAATATGATCTCATTTGTTCCTTACAACCATCCTGAGCACAAGGTGCTATTGATGTTCATTTGTGTTTGAGGAAACTGAGGCAGACAGATGGTAAGTGGTTTGCCCAGGATCATAAAGCCAGAACTCAAGTATTCCTGACTCTAGATCCACTATGCCAATACTCTGCAGGATATAATAATAATGCAGACTGGACCTGTAATTTCACTGGTGTAGGAAGTTCTCCAGACATCAACACTTCTATAACTTAGAGTCTTAGAGCCAAGCCTAGAGCATTGAGAAATTAATAGCTTTGAGAGGACACTGTGAAAACATTGTACACAGTAACAGCAATAATGTACAATGATCAGCTGTGAATGACAACTATTATCAGCAATGCAGAGATCTAAGACAACTCCCAAGGATTCATGACAAAAAAATGATCCACCCCCATAGAAGGAACTGACAGAGTCTGAAGACAGATTGAAACACACCAACTTCACTTTATTTCCTCCATGAATTTCTCTCTAGTGTAAGTGATATGTGTCTTCTTTCACCATGTGATAAATACAGAAATACATATTTTATGCTAATACATGCATAATAAAAATCATATTAACTGTTGGAGAAAGGGGAAGAATGGGAAGGAAGGAAAGAACATGGATGTCAGAAATGTCAGAAAACAGGTATTACTAAAAATGATATCAACATGTAAAAAACAGTTTTAATTTTAAAAAAAGAGAGAAAAGACACTATTCCCAGTATCACTAGATCTAGAACCTGGGGCTTCCCTGTTCCAGGGCCAGTTCTATTGAGCAGTTCAAGTGCCATGATTTAAGAAATTCTCTCTCTCTCTCTCTCTCTCTCTCTCTCTCTCTCTCTCTCTCTCTCTCTCTCTCTCTCACACACACACACACACACAAGCCAACAGACAAACCTAATGTATTTTGATACATTAATAGAAGCATAATGTTCAGATCAAGGTGATAGTCTTCAGATTCATAGCTTTATAGGATCATAGAGTAAGAACTGGAAAAGACTTTGGAAAGTATTGGATGCAACCCCCTCATTTAACTGAAAGAGAAATAGAGGCCCAAAGAGGTTGTTTCTTGCCCAAGGTTACTTGGTCAGTGACAGCTAGTAAGTGTTTAAAGCAAGATTCTAATCCAGGTTGTTCAGCTCCCTATCCATTGCCTCATTGGTTTTCTAATCAAAAGCAAAACAAAAACTCTATAATCAAGAGAAGTTATGTGACTTGGCCAGATTCACACAGAAAATAAAGTCTGGGGCAACATTCAAATCTTTTTGATGGTAAGAGCATTCTAGTTGGTCTTGACTGTTACTGTCCTAATATCTGAACCTAACCAGACCATATCAAGATTACCATTCTCAGTGCTGAGTGTTAAGTTTTTAGAAAAATGTAGACAACATCATGTAGTGCATAGAGAAATAGTTTAGACCTCTGATACACACTTGGCTTTGTGACCCTGGGAAGGTCACTCTAAATGATTCTCAATGATTATAAATTGCAGAGAAAGTGCTCAATTCTATTGGGAGGGAGAGAGAGTTTCCGCATCCTGGATTCCCAACACCAATGCAATCACAAAAGTCAATTCATGTCCCTATTTCTATAGATGAGAAGGTCTTTAACTTTTTACTGTGTCATGAACCTCATTGATAGTCTTGTTTTCCTTTTATTTGCTTAAGGCAATGGCCCTCTTCTTAGAATAGCATTTTTAAATGCACAGAATAAAACATATATGATTTCCAAGGAAATCAATATTATTTAAAACTAAAAACAAGTACATAGACCACCAGTTAATAATATGATATAATAGGGAAAAGTACAGTGGAAGATGACTACAAGACTACAGAGAATGCCATATAGTTTAAAGATTATTTTTTCTTCAAATTAAGATTAAGAACATTATATGTATCTTCAAATATTTAGAAGGCTATCATGCAGAAATGAAATTTTACTAACTCTCCTTAGAAGCAGAGGACAAAACTCAAAGAAAATGCTGATGTTTCAAAGAAGCATATTTAAGTTGAGTTTAATGCAAGAAAAACTTTATGATAATCAGAGCTATTCAAATGTGGAACAGATTTCCTCAGGAGGGGGTGAGTTTCCCATCATTGGAGTTTGCCAAAAGAATGATCAGCTATTAGTGTTCAGGAAGGAGAAGATGTAGATAGAATCCCTGACAGTTAACTTGGGGCTCAGGTTTAAGGTTTTTGGTTCAACTTTACCCACTGGCAATTCCATATATGTATAACCAAAAAAAATTTGTAATTTTGACTTCATGTAATAAATGATAAGAACCATTTTCTTTAAATGATAATCATTATATTAATAAAACATTTCATTAACTCTCACTGAAAACACTGTTAGTAAACTGCCTTGTATCCTCCCAACTTCCTAGGAGTCAAAAGTCACTAGACTAGTCTACTCTGGTAACAAACAAACAAACAAAAAAGGAGGGGGGAAAACTGCACCTTAATGATGTGGAAGCCATAAGAATGTTACTTCTAAGTGAGAGGTGAAATGTGCTCAGAGATTGGCAAAATGCAGATTGCAATAAATCTGAAAACCAAGTATCAGTAGATGTAATCACTCCTCCTAGTACTGCACCATTACTATTACATCAGTACCAAAAGTTAAATCTCAGCAGCAGGGGAAGGAAGGCAATGTCAAAGTTTCTAAAAACCAATGAAGACACTGAACATTCCACAATTTTTCATCTCCTTGCATCTATTTACTTTCCTCTTTCTGTAGAAAGCTTTTTTTTTTCTTTTAGAAGCTTTGACATTTTATTAAGTTTATATCTGTTTGGCTATAGGTTGGAGTAAATGGCCTCTTTAATCTCTTCCACCTCTAAGATTCTGTGATTATGGGATAGAATACAAATCATCTCTTCCCCAATCCTACTTCAGTTCTCTGATACTTAAGAACTGAATTTCCAGCAGGTAAAGAAAAAGGCATCTGTGGAAACTCATTAGGGGAAAGAAATCAAGATAGTGACATCAATGAATCTGGCTCTCTTGACGCATGTGAATATATCTTGGAAAATGTGATTACTCAATGCAATGAACTGGGAAGGAAACAAAAGGTCAGTGTGGAAAGAAAAGGAAAGTGCAGAGTGATATAGTCCAACCAGCACTAGCAAAAATGAATGGAAGATCAATGGCTGTCATCAGGAAGAAGAATGCCTTTGCCTTTACCACTGAATCTGCCATGGTAACTGTTTTTGTACTGTAGACAATGTGGTAAGGTAGCTTCATGATGCTAGGTCTAAATTTAAAAATAAAAATAATAATAAAAATAAAATGATAGATTCATCTGGCCTTTCAAATATTTTGGTTTAAGAATGTGTACACAAGTAAATCACAGTGAATTAAAGTGTAAGCCAATCTTTTCCATTAAAAATAAATTCCCAAGGGAAATTAAGCTGGCACAAAGGAAGGGAAGAAAAGGGTTAGAATAAGGGGAAAATAGCACTCCAAGAAAGTAAGTTATTTTAAAGAGTTATAAACAGAGAATTATTAATGGAAATAATGGAGAACAATTAATGGAAAGAAAAATTTTAATATGATTTTTAAAAAATTCCATAGGATCTATAGGCCTTATTATCTATTTTGTGGTCTCTTCCAAGACTGTAAAACTAGTTTATATAATAGTCTCAACAAGAATTTCATATAGATGGATGGATGGATGGATGGCATTAATAAGCATTTAAAATGTTTCAGACAGTGTGCTCAGTGTTGAGAATACTAATACAAGCCAGACAGTTCCTGCCCTCAAGTAGTCTGTTTGATGGTCCTCATATAAGACACCCCATCTCTCAGTGCTGGGCATTTTCACTGGTTATCTCCAATCCTTCCTCCTCATCTCTGCCTCCTCGGTTCCCTGGCCTCCTTCCTGTTGATGAAAAAGTCATAAATTTAAGAAGTCTTTACTAATTCTTTTTTTTTAAATAACTGTTACCTTCCATCTTGGAATCAATACTAGGTATTGGTTCCAAGGCAGAAGTGGTAAGGGCTGGGCAATGGGGGTTAAGTAATTTGCCCAGGATCACACAGCTGGGAAGTGTCTGAGGTCAGATTTGAACCCAGGACCTACTGTCTTTAGGTCTGTCTCATCCACTGAGGCACCCAGCTGTCCTTTTTAATCTTACTACCTTGTCTCCAAGAATATCTCTAGTTTATTAAATATGTATATATTTTTTTTGCACGTGGCTGTTTGTGTATTGTCTCCTCCATTAGATTATGAGCTTCTTGAGGAAAGAGACTGTCTTTTGCCTATCTTGCATGGAACCAGACGTGTGACTGATGCTTAATAAATATTTGTTGGCTTGACCCTAATGCTTAGCACAGTACTTGGATTTTATAATAAGCACTTAATGATATTTATTGACTGACTAGAATGTCAAGTTTTTCAAAACGACTCTAAAATATTTCAGGCAGTTGCTGTACTTTATTGCTGTCAAATGAGAAATCTCAGGTTCAGAAAGATTGAGACTTGTTCAAGGTCATACAACTAGAAAAAAAGACATAGATATATTGACGCATGTTTTCTGCTGCCAAATTCAACACTCTTTTTATTGGGCTGTGTCTAATAAAAGAAATCATTTCTCTTCTCCCTCTCTAGTATGTTGCTTAGTGATCTCATCAGCTCCCCTGGATTCAATTAGCATCCTTGTGCAGATAATTTTAGATCAATTTATTCAGCCCTAAACTCCTTCCAAACCTTGAATCTCACCCCTCCAACTATCTATTAAAGAGATCAATCTGATGTGCCATTGACATCTTTTAACATACATCATGGGGACAGCTTGGCAGCACAGTAGGAAGAGTACCAGGTCTGAAGTTGGAAGGACTTGGGTTCAAATCTGGCCTTGGGTTTTTCCTAGCTGTGTGACCCTGAGCAAGTCATGTAGCCCCAGATGCCCAGCCCTTGCCTCTCTTCTGTCTTTGAATCAACTCTAAGACAGAAGATAAGCATTTTTTTAAAAAGCAACCAAAGAAATCCCACATCATGTCCAGAATTAAATCTTTCCTCCCAAATGCTGCCCTCTTCCAAACTTCTCTATTGTCCGTTTCTACCGTATTTGCCACACTCAAATCCTTACTTTCATTCATTTCCAATCTGTTGCCAAGTCCTATCATTATACATGCAAAAACATTCCATAAATACCCATTTCTCTTCTGATACTGCCTCCACCCTGGTGTGGGCCATTATCACCTTATAAGTGAACTAATGGAATAATCTGCTGATTGATATCCCTGCCTAAATTTCTCCTTACACTAATTAATACATATTCTCAGCTGCCAAAGTATTTTTCCTAAAGTACAGATCTGACCATGTCACTCCTCTCCCAAATAAACTCCAATGGCTCCCCATTACTGCAAGGATCAAGTATATAAAATCTTTTATTTGACTTTTAAAGTCCTTTAAAGCTTGACACGTTTTTACTGTTCCAGTCACTTTATACTTTGCTCCTTGAACAATACAGTCCAATGACATTGGCCCCTTTGCATTTCCTAAAAAAAAAAAAATCCATTTCTCATTCCTTGAATAGTCAGTCACTGACTGTCCCCTATGCCTGAAATGTTCTCCCTTCTCATCTCTTCCTCCTGCCTTCCATGATTTCCTTCAAGTCTCAGCCAAAAGCAAATCTTTTTGCAAAAATTCTTTTTCTAACTCCCCACATGCTAGTTCCTTATTTTTTTGATTACCTCCAAATTATCCTGTGTATATCTTGCTTATATATAACTAGTTCCATTTTTTTCTCCATTACAGTATGAGCTCTTTGAGGGCAAGCTCTGTTTTTGCCCTTTTTTGTCCCCAATGATTTGCACAATACCTGGCACACAGTAATCATTTAATAAATGCTTGTTGACTTGACTCTAGTTGGTATAAGGCAAAGCAGCCTTTTCTGGACTTGATGTTGAAAGTTGATGCTTTATCATGAGTGGAGAGGGTCAAACATGATTATAGCTTAGGGGAAACTTTCAGAGAACAAGATAGATTCCCCTCATATTAAAACTCAAAATCTGAGAGAAGCAAGATGGATAGAGACCAGGGCACTAGGTAAAACTAGGAAGAGTATTCAAAATTGCAGTCTTGTGTAATTTTTTTTTAATTTATATATCAACATATATACCATATGTTGGTCCCAAGGCAGAGGAGCAGTAAGAGCTAGGCAATGGGGGTTAAATGACTTACCCAGGGTCACAGAACTAGAAAATGTCTGAAGTGAGATTTAAACCCAGGACTTCCTGTCTCTAGACCTGGCTCCCAAACCCTTGAGCTACCTCACTTCCCTGCTGTTATCTTTTGAGTAGAAATTGCCTTATGGGTAGGTATGTCTTTTCATCACTTTTTTATTTAATGATTTTTTAATTTGGTACATTATTTGTTTGGTGTAATAAAAGTAGAAGACAGCAAGAGGTGCAACTTCACCGTCTTTCTTTTAATTTATCAGGACCATAATTTCCTTTTCTAAAATCACAACATAGATAATATTGAGAATAACTTTTGGTCTTACATTCTATGATCCTAAGAAGATAAGATCAAAGAATATGACAGTCTCCAAACAAAATTAATATGAATCTTTAATAGTCAGTGACTTCAATGCAAAGATAGGTGAGGTGATGTGGCCATAAAAATGTTGGAAAATATGATTTTCGATCTAGTAATCAGTGATATTACAGGTTGTAGATTATCATAAATTCATCCATAAAATCAGTGTGTTTGTATATTATAGGTATACATATATACTGATTTCATGCATGCATATATGATGTTTCTTATGAGCAGTGTGTATTTATATGTAAAATACATATACACATTATATGTCTAGCTTTTATAATTGAATATAATTAAATCACTGGATATTTATTGCTCCTAACCTATCATAAAAAAATCAAATTGATTATTTTAGCAGAAAGAAAAAAACTGGTTACTAATAGGTATGAGTCATTTCTTAATTAGCTGTTTATGTATAGTATCAAATTAGAAGAAAAGACACTGTATACAATTAATTATAGCCATTTCAATCCTACTCATTTAAGTAAACTGTTGACTCCATCAAACAATCCCCAAATTTGAAACCTCACTGGAGAGCAAACACTTTGTCTCTGTTAAACAAAATAGGCAAGGCTAACACCATGTGATCCTTTTTATAAACATCATGAAGGAGGAGGGTGCTGTGAAAAGCAGGTAAGAGGTACTTAAGAGAGTTTTTGACCATCACAGATCATTAAAACTAGGAGGACAACAAATGTTCTTGAAATAGAACAGATCTGTGAGGGCTTCTACAGTGATTTATTCTCATCAACAGTGATAATGGAAACAAAAATATTTTCATTCCACTACTTTAGTGCCTGATACACTCCATGAAGAAATGACCCTGTTAATTGAGATGAAGTTGGTAAGAATGACTAGATTTGATCAGATACACACAGAAGAAATTCAAACTAGATGCAACTCAATTTTAAAAATATTTAGGGATGTTATTTCAAGTTATCTCCATGGGGTGAAAATTCCTTTAGAATTAGTGATAAAAAGACTACCAAGGTTATTTTGTAACTAAATGAGATATCCACAGCCTAAATGAGAATCCACACTCTCAAAAACATCTGGATATATTCCAGGACATTGAAGGCATATGCCAACTCCTTGGCAAGTATATTTTGCAAGGTATTTAGGGAATATTTTTAATTTTACTTACAATTTGATTACTCATTATTGATTTGATTCTCATACATAATTAATCACTCAAATAATAACTAGGATTATACCTTACTATTAAATCTATTGCTACAATTAATCACTAAAATGCTGAATATTGAATAGGATTACATGCAGAGGATATAAAGCTATAATATATATTACTTAAATTATTAATTAAATAGTATTAACATTAATATTCATTAAAGAATTCATGTAAACTAATTGAATTTGCTTAAGTTATCAATGACAATTCAAATCTGTACTCAGATATTAACTATCTGTGTAACTTTGGGCGAGTCACTTATCTTTATTTGATAGCCCTTTCCCTCTCTTCTCTTAGATTGTTACTAAGATAGAAGGAGAAGAAGAATATGATGATAGAGTAGGAATGGCACAGGGGAAAATCTTTTGGAAGAGATGGACTGGAATAAGACCACTTGTTCAATAGAGGGGTCTGCCTTGACAAAGAATAGGTCTACCTCTTCATGTGAGACAGGCAAAGTAGGAGATGGTGGCAGAAAGCATTATAAGTGATATGAAATGAGGAAGGAGAAAAATAAAGGAATGTTCAGTGAATGGCTTAATTTTTTTCAGTAAAATATGAGGCAAGGTTCTCAGCTAAGAGACAAATACTTGTAGATTAAGAAACAAACTTGGGGGGACAGCTGGGTGGCTCAGTAGATTGAGAGTCAGGCCTAGAGATGGGAGGTCCTAGGTTCAAATCTGGCCTCAGACACTTCCCAGCTGTGTGACCCTGGGCAAGTCACTTGACCCCCATTGCCTAGCCTTTACCACTCTTCTGCCTTGGAACCAATACCCAGTATTGACTCCAAGACAGAAGGTAAGGGTTTAAAAGAAAAAAGAAACAAACTTGGAAGAGAGATAATGTAATTCCATGCAATAATGGGAAAGGAGCACAATTTTAATGGCTATGTTCTGAATGGGGAACAAAGAAATAAAATCTAGGACAGGGAATAGTAAATGAAAATAGTCTGAGTGAAAGGAAATGTGTTAATGTCTTCCTATTTGCATATTATCATCAAAGGAGTGATTACTTTCTTGTAAGTCTGGCACTGATTATTTTCTCAGGAGTCTATCAAGATGAGAGACCTTGGAAGAAATAGGGAGAAAAGATGAGACTTTGATTTACATTAGTAGATTTATCCAACTGGACTAAGTGCTTCCTTCCTTCCTTCCTTCCTTCCTTCCTTCCTTCCTTCCTTCCTTCCTTCCTTCCTTCCTTCCTTCCTTCCTTCCTTCCTTCCTCCCTCCTCCCTCTTCTTTCTCTTTTCTTCCTTTTTTTAATTTTTTGCTTCATTTGCTGCATCCCTCCTCAAATCTGCCATATATAACATTAGAAAGAAAATTTTAACCCTGATAAAAAGGGACTAATATTCATAATGGAATTCTACATTACTTATGTTTAATCTGAAAAACCAAAAACTTCTGAAATAGTTATATGAGAAATTCAGTAAGCAAGAAGATACAAACAATTCCAATGACTCAGATTTAAAGGATAGTCCTGGAAATCAGGCCCACTGAGCTCCACTACTGCTGTCCAGAATAGTTGTAGGCTAATCATTTAATGCTCCTCACTAAGATACTGTGAAATATGTCATTTGAGTTCTTCAAGATAGCTAAATAAAACTGCCACTTCAAGGGGTAGTGCTTAAATTATTCATGTCAGGAATAGTCAGTATCAGACAGATGTTGGAACTCCTCTTTGCTTCTGGAGTAGGTGACTAGTAATAATCCCAGAGAAACCACAGAGAAATTAGTCACTATTCCAAAAGAATGGGACATATTTATGTCAAAATCTTAATCTAAAATCATAAAAAGAATAGATTATTTGACTGAAAAAGAGGTGTTTTTAGTTTGTCTATTCTTGACTAAATGTAAATTTTCTCAACTAAATATAAAATGTAAATAGTTGTAGAAGAAATTTTACCTGCTTCCTAATAGTTGACACAAGCAGCAGAAACAAATGGAGAAATATAACGTTAATTGGTTGACTTCATCAATGTGGGTAATATTTCCACAAATTCAGATAGCATCCTCTTACTACTGGGGAGAAGAATAACTTTGTGAGTTGATTTGGGCAAAAAATAAAAAGTTGAATGATTAAAAACATAAATGAATGAAATTCTTTTCTCAAAATATAAGCTTATATGCCCAGAGTATAGCAGTGCCCGGCACATAGTAGGGGCTTAATAAATGTTTATTGACCACTAACTGAATGATGACCAACCCTCTGGGAATGTCTCCCTGTGGAATAAGCTAGAATGACCCTCCAGTAAAAGTCACACAGACTGTAATCCATTGATATAACCTTTGAAAACCCATGGCTACTTCCATGTTCTGGTGAGGTATAAAAGGTAGAATTAATATTATATCATATGTTTGTGATAGGTTTCACCTTCTCAGAATAGTTCTCAAACAATTAATAATCAATAATAAACATTTATCAAGTGCCTGTTAGGTGATAAGCACTGTGCTAAATGCTGGGTTTATAAAAAGAAGCCAAAAAAAAAAGAATCTGCTGTCGAGGAGCTTACAATATAATGAGGCAGACAACATGCAAACAAATATATACAAAGCAAACTGTATGAAGTATAAATAGAAAAATAATTAACAGAGAGAAGGCATTAGAATTAATAGGGGTTAGAACACTTTTGACTGGAGAAAATGAGAACAGAAGGAAAAAAAGAATGATGACAAGTCACAAGAGTGAGTGAGTCTTTGGGGAATTAAAGATTACAATTCCATGGTTGGAACATTACTACATGATTGTGTTGAAGTGAGAATGGAATGAACTTTAAATTAACTTGAAAATGGTCTACATGCAGTAAATACTAGCTCAGTATCCATTTGGGGTCCTTCTTAGTTTAGAACAAGGGTTCTCAACATTTTCTTTGTCATAGATTCCTTTGGGGAAAGAAAAGAGAAACAAGTACTTATTTATTTTTTAATTAAAAATTTTTTTATTAATTACATGTAATAAATTTCCACTTAAAGTTTTCTTGAAGTTATATGATCCAACTTAGAACAAGCATTTATTAAGGGCCTCCTTCATGCTAAGCACAGTGATGAGCATTTTATAGATATTATCTCATTTGATCATCCTTTGGCAGCCTGGCAAAACCTATGGACTCCTAAGAATAATGTTTTTAAAGGCAGAAAGTAAATATGTGTGTGTGTGTGTGTGTGTGTGTGTGTGTGTGTGTGTGTGTGTGTATCATATCATTTATACTTATATTAGGAATATGAGGAAAACAATTATATTGAAATAAGATATAACTGTTTTCATCCAGTTCTGTTGGACCACTACCTCCTAGAGGTCTGTGGAGCCAAGAGTGAAAAACTTCACCATTTCCCTCTCCCATATGTTGAAATGAAAACGAATTAGCCTGCTATCTGTAGTCCTTCCAGTCTGAATCCAATCTATCATTCTGCACATCTTCCAACCCTACTACCTTTACACATTCTCTGCTCCAGCTACCCTAGTTTATTAGATGTTTCTCATTCATAGTCTGTAATTTTTACTTCTACATTCATGCAGCTGTCTAGTATGAGTATAAAACATTGAAAGTATTCAGTCTGTGCTTTCAAAAGGTCATTTGAAAACTTAGATAACTATTAAAAGGAGATAGAGGTCTTTTAATTAGAGTACAACTACCAATAAATAAACAAACAGTATGGAGGATGGCTTCTCTTTGTTGCCTCTCAACTATTATAATGATGTTAGGGGGTATTCTCTAGAGAATTCAAGCAAATAAAAAATAAGCCCCACAAAATACAGCATTTCCCTAAATGTCCTCAAAAAGGCCATCTGGCATCTTTCACAGGTGCAAAGTTTTCTTTTTTTAAAAAAAGAAATAAATTAAGCTTAGCAGTCTAATTAAGGAAAGGCAGAGACTCGTGCATAAAGCTTTTTAGTAGAAATTAATTCTAGTCAAAATATTCTCATCAGATGTTTTGTTTGTTTGTTTGCTTACCTAATGTCCTTAGAGAATAGCCCCAAATATCAACTTTGCTTTGGCTCTGAAGATCAAATGGCCTTAAGTATTTGACTTCTTATAATGTTGAATTCCCATTTCTTAGGGTAGGAAAACTGTTTTCTCTTTATGGCTATTCGTATTTGATCATTACAAATCTCAGGGTCATATCAGTGACTTTTCAAATATCCAGGCATGCTTAATCAAAACTGCACTGAAAGAGCCATAAAGACTCCTTTCTAAGTCCCTGAGTTCATTTCTAAACCTCGACTGCTGCTAAGAATCCCATTTCTACCAGATATCACTTTTTAATCAATTGAAGTTTTCCACTCTGCCCACTTACCTACTTGGTAAACATTCTTTGCCTCTAAAATGACCTGTGAAATCAGGTCCAAAGAGACATGTGATGGTAGTGGATCCATGCTGGCCCAGAGAATAGATTTCCTGCAGGAGATAGAGAATGTGCTGTTAAATACAAGCTGCCAACTCTTACTTAACACCTGTGCTCAACTAAAACTGGCAAAGCAGCCAAAAAATAAATAAAAAAGAACAATATACCATCTTTACTTGTAGGTTTCAGTGAATCAAATGATTATGCTGAGCAACCAACAAGGCCAACTCTTCACTCAAGATGGGCCAAGAAGGTTAGTCTTGTCTTACACAATTAGATTTGTCCCAGTTTTTATACACTAAGACAAAAACCAAGCATTCCTGACTTTTGTCCTCTTGGGCATTTCACAAAACATTGCTTTAATTTTCTCATCTATAAAATGGGAATGATGATAGCTGCAGCATTTACCTTAGGGATTGTCAGAAGGATTTAGTGGGACAATGCAGATAAAGGGCTTTGCAAACATTAAAATGCTATATAAATGTGTATTGGCATTCTCATTGTCATAATCATCATTACTGAAAGGTACACACAAGAGTGATACAGTATGAGAAGAAATGAATGGGCTACAGGATATATTTTTGAAGGGAACATTCACAAATCCATTTGAGTGTTAGTTATTACCTGGGTAGCTAGGTGGTGCAGTACATAGAGATCTAAGCCTGGAGTCAGGAAGAGATGAGTTCAAATCTAACCTCAAACATTTATTAATAGATAGGTGTCTGGGCAGCAGCTCACATAACCACTGTTTGCCTTAGTTTCTTCATCTTTTTTTTAACCAAACCGGTGATTTCATAAGTGTGAGAAAATCCCTTCTTTAAATATAGATGGATCTACACCTGCTCTGTTACTTATTGCCTTAGAAAATTGTACAGTAGGTAGAACAATAGGACTAGAGTTAGAAAGACCTGTTCAGATCCAGCCCAATACTGACTTCCGCTGTGTGACCTGGGCAAGTCACTTAACCCTGTTTGTCTCAATTCCTCTTCTGTAAAATAAGCTGGACCAGGAAATGGCAAGCTATCCCAGTATATCTGCTAAGAAAACTCCAATTAGGGTCATGAAGAGTCTGACATAACTGAATGACTAAATAACATCATCCATATATCTTGTATCTGACCTTCAATTACTGCTATGAGGTGCCTAACTACTCTAATCAGAATATTGATCTCCACTTGAATAGATTCTTTTGATTGCCTCCTAATTAAATTCCTTCATTCCAGTCTCTTCCTTTTATAATTCATCCTATACACAACTGACAAATTGATATTCCTGAAATTCAGGTTAGCTCTAGGAGTTTCAATGACTTCCCCTTGACTTTCTGATTAAAATACAAACTCCTTTGACATTTTAAGGACTTCATGGTCTGGTTGCAGACAACTTTTCAAGCTCTGTTCCCCATTTCCTGAATTCTGCCTCCTCCCTTTATATAAACTTTCCCTTTGCCTCTGCATCTTGCCACTCCTCTAATTAAATATAAATATGCTATCTATCTATCTATCTATCTATCTATCTATCTATCTATCTATCTATCTATCCATCCATTCATCTATATGTCTATATTTACCTTGAAAGTCGATTTTTTGTAGTTCAGTGGATTGAAAGTCCAGCCTGGAGGGTCAAATTTGGCTTCAGACACTTCCCAGATGAGTGACCCTAGGCAAGCTATTTAACTCCCATTGCCTAGCCCTCACTACTCTTATTGATCCTAAGACAGAAAGTAAGGTTTAAAAAAAAATAAAGAAAGTAGACTGCAGATTCTTGAGATCAGGGACTATCTCACTTTTGTATTTTTATTCCCTAGGACCTAGCACAGGGCCCAGCACACAGAAAGCATTTAATAAATGTTTGTAGATTTATTTGGTTGATTGATTAAAGAGAAACCCAAGCTGGTATTTAAAAGAAGAGAAGATTTTAAGAGGCAAAGATGAAAGAATGTTTTATACTCATATTAGATAGCTGCATGAATGTAGAGAAGGAAAAATACAGACTATGATTGAGAAACATCTAATAAACTAGGGTAGCTGGAATAGAGAATGTGTAAAGGTAGTAGGGTTGGAAGATGTGCAGAATGATAGATTAGATTCAGACTGAAAAGACTATAGATAGCAGGCTAAACAGTTTTCATTTCAACATATGGGAAAGAGGGAAATGGTGAAGGTTTTTGAGTGGGGGAATGACATTAGAGAGGTTATTTCAGCAGCTATGTTTTATAGTATTTCCTGAAAAAATGTAATTGAAAGTCAGCAGAAACATTATTATGGTGCTACTTTTCCATTTTGATACCATGAGAGAAATAAGTTAATTCAAGAAACACTTATTAAATACCTTCTATATGAGGTCTTGGGACAAATGCAACCTTTATATAAGTCACAGACATGTCCTATATGGTAATTACAGTAAAGTAGTAGGGTTTGACAACTACACAGCAGTATTTGATGAGTTGCATTAGGTACAAAATAAAGTGTTTTGTGAAGTCTAGGGAAAAACAGTAGTCACTACTGACTAGGACAATTGAGGAAATGTTCGTATTAGATGTGGCATTTGAGTTGGTAGTTAATAAATCAAGAAGAGTTAAAGTGAAGGGAGTCAAGGTCACTTCAAAAAAATTGCCTATTTCTATTAGATTTTAAGTGTCTTGAGGACAGTAGCCATATAGTTTCTCCTCCTATACCACTAGCTCCTATTTAGTGTCTCATACATAGTACTTAATAAATATTTAAAAAATTAAATTGAGTTTAATTGAATGTAAAAATTATGAAAAATCATAAAATCTTTGAATTATATGATTATTTATTTCAGGGTCTTTGACCTCCTAGGAAATAAAAGTTATTTTCTTTTTTTTCTTTTAAACATTATTTTATTTGGTCATTTTTAAACATTATTCATTAGAAACAAAGATCATTTTCTTTTTCTCCCTGTCCCACTGGTGATGCGTGATTCCTCTGGGTATCACATGTATCCTCTGTCCGAACTCTTTTCCATGTTGTTGGTATTTTTATTAAGGTGTTCACTTAGAGTCTGTCCTCAGTCATATCCCCTCCACCCCTGTAGTCAAGCTGTTGACTTTTCTCTGTGTTTTTACTCCCACCGTTTGTCCTCTGCTTGAGGGTAGTGTTTTTGTCTCCTTGATCCCTGAGGATTGTTCAGGGATATTGCATTGCCATTAATGGAGAAGTCCATTATGTTCAATTGTACCACAGGGTATCAGTCTCTGTGTACAATGTTCTCCTCCCTCTGCTCCTCTCACTCTGCATCACTTCCTGGAGGTTATTCCAATCTCCATGGAATTCCTCCACTTTATTATTCCTTTTAGCACAATAGTATTCCATCACCAACATATACCACAATTTGTTCAGCCATTCCCCAATTGAAAGGCATCCCCTCATTTTCCAATTTTTTTGCCACCACAAAGAGTGCAGCTACGAATATTCTTGTACATGTCTTTTTCCTTATTATATCTTTGGGGTACAAACCCAGCAGTGCTATAGCTGGATCAAAGGGCAGGCAGTCTTTTATCATCCTTTGGGCATAGTTCCAAATTGCCCTCCAGAATGGTTGGATCAATTCACAACTCCACCAGCAATGAATTAGTGTCCCCACTTTGCCACATCCCCTCCAACATTCATTACTTTCCTTTGCTGTTATGTTAGCCAATCTGCTAGGTATGAGGTGATACCTCAGAGTTGTTTTGATTTGCATCTCTCTGATTATCAGAGATTTAGAGCACTTTTTCATGTGCTTATTAATAGTTTTGATTTCTTTGGCTGAAAACTGCCTATTCATGTCCTTTGCCCATTTGTCAATTGGAGAATGGCTTGATTTTTTTGTACAATTGATTTAGCTCTTTATAAATTTGAGTAATTAGACATTTTTCAGAGGTTTTTGATATAAAGATTGTTTCCCAGTTTGTTTTGGTTACATTGGTTTTGTTTGTGCAAAAACTTTTTAATTTGATGTAATCAAAATTGTTTATTTTACATTTTGCGACTTTCTATGTCTTGCTTGGTTTTAAAGTCTTTCCCTTCCCACAGGTCTGACATGTATACTATTCTGTGTTCACCTAATTTACTTATAGTTTCCTTCTTTATGTTCAAGTCATTCACCCATTCTGAGTTTATCTTGGTGTAGGGTGTGAGGTGTTGATCCAAACCTAATCTCTCCCACACTGTCTTCCAGTTTTCCCAGGAGTTTTTATCAAATAGTGGATTTTTGTCCCAAAAGCTGGGGTCTTTGGGTTTGTCATAGACTGTCTTGCTGAGGTCACTTACCCCGAGTCTATTCCACTGATCCTCTTTTCTGTCTCCTAGCCAGTACCAAATTGTTTTGATGACCACTATTTTATAATAGAGTTTGATATCTGGATCTGCAAGTCCACCTTCCTTTGTATTTTTTTTTCATTATTTCCCTGGATATCCTTGATCCTTTGTTCTTCCAAATGAACTCTGTTATGTTTTTTTCTAATTCAGTAAAAAAAATGTTTGGAAGTTCAATGGGTATGGCACTAAATAGATAAGTTTGGGTAGGATGGTCATTTTTATTATATTGGCTAAAAGTTATTTTCTATCTATTGTTGGCACAAAAAAACCCCCACCAAATCTGATATTTATAACTGTTATTTGCTTAAATTCCAATTACAGATCCAATTCTTTATTTCTTAAGTGGTTCTAAGTAACTTTAAATAAATGCTTGAGAAAGGAACTTTTAATAAAAATAAAATTGAAGAATTGATATTGGATAACTATCTGAGATATCTATCACTTATGGTATACTGTTTGCAAAAAGAAGTGTGTTATATTAATATGGCAATATCATGTAGTATTTTTCTCCTCGTAACATTCAGCTAACATTCACAGAAGCCCTCCATGTACAAGTACTCTTACCGTAAGGAAGAATTTGTTCTTGAACAACACTTTTAAGAATGTGAAAGTTTATTACCTTGGCACACTGAGTCTGTATCCTGAAGAGATCTGAGAGAGAGGAAAAGAATCTACTTGTACAAAAACAGTTTAGCAGCTCTTTTTCCAGTGGCAAAGAATTGGAAACTGAGGGGTTGTCCATCACTTGGGGAATGGATGAACAAGTTGTGTTATATGATTGTAATGGAATAGTATTAAGAATACTAATAGCAAAAAAAAAACAGGAAAGACTTATAGGAAGTGATGCACAATTATTTGAGTAGAACCAGGAGCATACTTGAGCCCAGTAACAGAAATATTATAAGATGGTCCCTTGTGAAAAACAAAACTATTATAATGACAAGTTCCAGCATAATTCAAGAGACTCATGAAGAAAAATATTTTTTTGGTGTGTGTGTGATATGTCTTCTTTCATAGCATGTGGAATATGGAAGTATATACTGCGTCACAGCACTGGTATAACCCATATCAGACTATTTACTTCCTTGAGGAAGTGAGGAGAGAATCTGAATCACAATATGTCAGATAACAATTGTCAAAAACTGATCAAGGTATTAAGTAGAAAGATAGCTTCAACAAGACTCAGGATTCATGGTAGGTGGTTTCAAGTCCTGGATATATTCCAGTCAGTGATTTGGAACAAGTTTATGCCCTTTGTGAATTATAGTCTCAACCTTAAAGGACACTGTAGGAATAAGTAGAATGAAGAATGGAAAGGTTTTAGAAGAGTGATTACCAGAAGGATGTTTAATGGAAACATTGATAAAAATCATACAGACATCTTCTCTAAAACTAAATCTATAATTTTTTCTTAGAATGTTTGAAAGCATGTTTACCCCCAAGGGGTGAAGGTTTGGGGTGATATGGGTTCTGTGTTCTTGTGCACATGTGAAATTGAGTTAAAGCAACTTCAGTATTAATTTTTCATTAGATACATAGATTCTCGTATGTATTCATGGCAGTTGGATTGGGAGCCCTGGATACAGTTGCCAGTGTGCCCCCCATGTCTGATTTATATCACAGCCACACCATTGCTGTTGTATGGAAAGTATTGGATATATCACATTATCTCTCTCTGTCTCACTTTGAATGTTCTTTACTATTTAAGTGCTCTGCCAGTCTGGAAAGTGTGAGTGGATTTTGTGGCATGAAGATATTTTTATCATTTTCATACTAAAAATGTACTCGTTTCTCTGGTTCCATATCCCCTTTCCCTCCAGCACCCGGCACCTTTTGTGCTTTTCATAAAATGTGAAGAACAGTTTCTCATTAACACACCTTGGAGAAAAACAGAGAGCATTCATAGTCCTAACATTTTAAATGAAACTATCAAAATCAAAAAGGCTTACTAAATTCATGAAAATGAGGAAGCCAGTCAACTACAATGAGTTCAGAATGTTTTTTGTACATCCATGTTCCTTAGTGTATGAAAAGTACATTGGATTTTTTGTTCCTTGTAATAGAACTCATCTAGAGCAGAAATTGGGTCCTTTTTCATGTTTGCCTTCTGATGGCCTGATATAAAGCCATAGTTTCATCGAGGAACTGGAATTGATATAGCACTTATCTGCATTATCTCTTTTGAGCTTCAAAATAAGCCCATGTGGTTGGTTCTACTAGTATTGTTATTTCCATTTTCACAGACAAGGACACTGAGATGTAGAGAGGTTAAATGATTTGTTCCAGGTCTCACAGGCAATATGTGTCATGGGAGCTTTCAAATTCAAGCCTTCATTATTCTGACCAGAGCACTGTATCCATTTCTCCATGATCTCCCAGCAAATCCAATGCATGCACAATAAATACATTCATAACACCCATACATGTAAGGCATGCGTGTATGTAATATGTTGTATGTATATACACACATTCCATTATCAATACATTATCAAGATAAACAATGCATATTTATGCAGCTCTCTATATATAATAAACATATACAAGCACATAAGCATATATATCAAACATGCCTACACTTGTGATTATAAAGGTATATTCTATGAGTACTCTGTAAATAAATAAAGATATATACATATGCATATTTATACAAGGAGAGGCTTTTTGAGAAAACTACTATCTTGGTTTTTTGTATTTTTTTTAAACCCTTATTTTCCATCTTGGAATCAATACTGTGTATTGGTTCCAAGGCAGAAGAGCAGTAAGAGCTAGGCAATGGTTAAGTGACTTGCCCAGGGTCACACAGCTAGGAAGTTTCTGAGACTAGATTTGAACCTAGGACCTCTCATCTCTAGGCCTGACTCTCAATCCACTGAGCCACCCAGCTCATCTTGCAAATACATGTAATAATTAATACTTAGCACAGACTAGAATATTTAGTGGATGGAGCCCATAATTTCTTTCGCTCTCTCATCTCCCTTCCCCTCCTCTATATATATGACCCAATTTGGGGTTTTCTTGGGAAAGATACTGGAGTGACTTGCCATTTCCCTCTCCAGTTAATTTTACAGGTGAAGAAACAGGCTAATAGGTTGAAGTGCTCTGCCCAGGGTCACATAGCTAGTAACTATCTGAGACCACATTTGAACTTAGGTCCTCCTGACTCTAGGGCCAGTATCTAGCCACCTGCATGTTTGTTTATATACATATAGAAAAATAGAAAAAAACATAAAATGGAAAAAGTATATACATCTGTAAACTATAAACATATAAGCATATATTAAATAATAATATTTAAGTGGGGCTGCCTCTTTACTCTAGATCATGCCTGCTTTCTAAGGAAAGCCTAGAGTACACTTAGAAATCACCAAGGTGAGGAAATGACAGAATTTGTGCATGGGAGTAGAAATTCTCTATGTAAGAAAGAATGTGCTAGGAATCTACCAACCCATTTACAAGTCAATCCCAAACTGAAATAATATTTTCTGTAATTAAATTGACAATTGCTACTTAAAGTGACTAAATGCATTTCCTGGAACTCTGTACATTATTACAATCCCAAGGAATAATTTATATGCATATGAATGACCATGGAATCTTCTCATGTATTATTTCAGTGATATTTAAGTTTAGAGTATTCCCTACAACAATTTGACAGGATATGTAATGGCCTTGAAAAGATCTCTTTGAAATATGTGAACATGATCTAAGCTTATTCTAAAGGATGGCATATATGATCAGTATTATATCCATTACCATTAATATGGTTGTTTGAGGAAAGGGCAAGGAATGGGGATAGGAGTAAGAAGGATGTGTGAAATACAAAGAGCTTTTGAGGTTAAGAATGACCAGAATGGCTGGAGGGCAATTTGGAACTATGCCCAAAGGGCGATAAAAGACTGTCTGCCCTTTGATCCAGCCATAGCACTGCTGGGTTTGTACCCCAAAGAGACAGTAAGTAAAAAAAAAAACTTGTACAAGAATATTCATAGCTTCGCTCTTTGTGGTGGCCAAAAACTGGAAAACGAGGGGATGCCCTTCAATTGGGGAATGGCTGAACAAATTGTGGTATATGTTGGTGATGGAATACTATTGTGCTAAAAGGAATAATAAAGTGGAGGAGTTCCATGGAGACTGGAACAACCTCCAGAAATTGATGTAGAGTGAAAGGAGCAGAACCAGGAGAACATTGTACACAGAGACTGATACATTGTGGTACAATCGAAGGTGATGGATTTCTCCATTAATGGCTTTACAATGTCCCTGAACAATCTGCAGGGATCTATGAGAGAAAAAAAAAAACTATCCACAAGCAGAAGATAAACTGTGGGAGTAAAAACACCGATGAAAAGCAACTGCTTGACTACAGGGGCGGAGGGGATATGATTGAGGAGAGACACTAAATGAACACCCTAATGCAAATACCAACAACAAGGAAATGGGTTCAGAGCAAGGACACATGTGATACCTGTTATAGGCAGGAAGGATAGCCTTGGGGTTCGGGAAGGATATCTTTTGCAAGCATGCAAGACTCCAAAACAGCTTAAAAACAAAAAAGAGATTTATTAATTTAGAAAGTAATGTTGAGAGTGGCCAGGAGGATAGCAAGGTGAGACAGCAAGATGGGGAGCAGTTCCCTGAGAGGACAGCATGAAAGGAAAGGCTGTTCCTCCATAGGGACAGCATAGGTGGAGAGGCTGTCCCCCAGATGACATCAGTTCTGGGGTTTATATACTCTTTAGATGCTATGTCCTGGTGTGGACTGACTTGGAGAGTGTTAGTCCCTCAGGCATTTGGTGGGGTGAGGTGGTCATCTGACTGGGGTCTGCCTGGAGACATAAAGATTCATTTCTTTGTCATCTTAAATCTAGAGGACAAAAGAGGGTAAACATCTCAGGACCCTGGGTCCAGGGTCATTGCGTGTTTCTAGGTTGAGTCACAAGGATGCAAAGGCAAGGGAGTTTCCCTGATAATAGTTGGCCTGGGTTTCTGGGGAACAGTGCCCATGTCAATACCCAATGGAATTGGCCATTAGCTAGGGGAGGGGTGGTGGGAGGAGAAGGGGAGGAAAAGAAAATGATCCTTGTTTCAAATGAATAATGTATGAAAATGACCAAATAAAATAATGTTTAAA
The DNA here is from genome assembly GCF_027887165.1 of Monodelphis domestica. Lineage (NCBI taxonomy): Eukaryota > Metazoa > Chordata > Mammalia > Didelphimorphia > Didelphidae > Monodelphis > Monodelphis domestica. Next base: position 356,014,786 of record NC_077228.1, read on the forward strand.
AAAAAAAGAATGACCAGAATGGGAAAGATGGCCTGAGGTATCCTAAGAGAGAAGAGGTTGTTTGTGGAGATGAGGGAGTACTGAAGAGGGAATTTGGAGGTAAAGGAAGAAGTTTATGGATGACATCTTTTCTGAAACTTATAGTCTTAGAGAGTTGCCTATATCACTGAGAGGTTGTAATTTACCAGGGTCACAAAGCCAATATGCATCAAAGGTTGAACTTGAACCCAGATCTTCCTGCAACCAAAGCCAACTTTCAATTTATTATGCCATAGCTTCTGTCTCATACAAACATACACATTGTATATTTCAAACTATGCTGTAGTGGTAGTCTCTCGGTGATCGAGAATGACTATTGTCTTTGTGCGTTTTCATCTACGGTGTACCCTCATGTGGCTTTGGAGTCCAAAGGCTGAGGCACACAGTCTGTGGCACATGGGGCAGGGGACGCCAGTTGTTACTGGAGGTGCGGTTGTGACCTGGTGTCGGCGTTCACACGCAGCGGCAAGACGTCGACGTCGCTCATCTTCAAAGGTGGCGGCAGCATGGTTAATGTGGGTTCACCAGCTGCTTCTGTCAGCGAGTTCTAGTTGCTTTGGGGTAATGCCAGCCCACGTCAAGTTTGACCAGGACTCAGGACTTCATGTCTCTGAGGACATTTTTGTTTTATCAACCATTATTGTTATTATCACATTGGGACTAGGAGCTATCAGAGGCCATAAAGTTCCTTGAGAAAAAAGATTGGGTTTTTTTGTCTTTATATCCTTAGTGTCTTATGCAATACTTATATACTCAGAGCTAAATAAATGCTTGTCAAATCATTGATAGCAATCATTCTACTTCTCTTCCTCAGCAAATGTGAATTAAAAGTTCAGAATTCTGTAATTCCTTATCTTGAAAATTCTAGGTGCTTTTTAATATCTGGATTTTTCTGGAAGAATAGCAAAAGCTGGTATTCAAATTATGTAAATAGTTTGTAGGAGGAAGGGGAGGAATGGCAAGTAGCAATAGTAGTAGTAGTAATAGCATCAGTACTACCAACATTTGCATAGTGATTCAAGTATAAGAAAGCACTTTCTTCCATCTTACTGTGTGACAAAGGGAGCACAATTATTATCATTTCTAATTACATAAAAGGAAACTGGAGCACACAGAAATTAAATTGCTTTCTCATTGTCGTGCAGTTAGAATTTAATCACAGTTTTTTTTTTCTGACTCCAAGTTGAGTACTGTATCAACAATCTTTTGGATTTTCATTTTATTTAGTTTATGACCAGTAGTTAAAAACAAAAACCGTGGATAGTCAGAAATCTGGAAATTATTTATTAATGATAATTATTTCTTTCTCTTTGATATGTTTTTGTGCATCTGAGTTGGAAAATTAGGAGGTCTGATTAAAAAAAAAGCAGTGGGGTTTAAAAAAGCCCAAAACTAATCTCTAATTATGTTCTTAACCAAATTAACCCAGGGCAAATTACCTAGAGGCACTAAATCTCTCTATGTGGTGTAAGTCTATCTCCTTCCAAAGATGACTTTTAGGAATGAATCTACATAGAGCAAAGAGTACTGAAAATATTGGACTAGATAACATCTAGGTTTCCTTCTCCTCTACCATTCAGTATCTATGGTTCTATCCATATCATTCATGGAAATACGGGGAAGGTTTTGTCACTGAAAGTAATGATAGACTTATTACTATAAAGTCAGTTAGATGTTAGAAAAGAACATATAAATTTTATGGCCCAGCACATGAACCACTTCAAAAACATCTCAGGCCAAGTACCATCCAACTTTTTCTTGAACACAAGTGATGAAGAAACTCATATTTTGGACAGCTCCAATTCTTAGGAAGAATTGAGGGAATTATGGGAATTGAGTGAATCACACTGATTCCATCTTGTGACTCAGTTCTGGATCTAGCTCAGTTCCCTTTCTATTCAATTATGTCTGGTAGAATTTCTGTCTTGTGAGAAAACTTTATTTAATTATACATTTCATATCAATTTATTGCATTGTCTGAATCTAGCCCTGCATGACTGGGAAATTGGACTATAGCTGAATGTTGCTTAGAGACCCTTAACTAAGGACCAAGGTGAGCACTGGTGAACTATTGGCATGCATGCTGAGCTGGCACTGGGGAGCTGCTCTGTTTCCACCTCTTCTTAGCACCCAGAGGCATGTTTTTGGATACCCCGCCCTTTTGTCCAGTCACTCAAAGTGAACACTTCTCCCCTCCACTGTCTGGGGTAATTCAAAAGGCTCACAGGCAGCTTGAAGTTGCAGTTTGGGCATGCAAACTTGAAAATGTTCTCCAAAGCTGACCCAGGTTATGCTGACCAGAAACCTAATCAGATCTAAAGATTGATGCAAGGTGTTTCCTCATAATTATACATCTCAAGCATCCATATATGTGCCTTATCTGAAAACTGGCTCTACTTTTCAATGAGTTATGGTTTCCCTAATCCTTTGATTAAATGCAGGCACCTGGCACACCTCTTTTTCTCATTTCAGGGAATTGCACTTTTTTTCTCTCTCTCCTAACTTGGAAAATGCCTAATTTTTCCTCCAATTAGAAATTAGATTACCTAATTTTTAGCACAATAGTATTCCATCACCATCATATACCACAATTTGTTCAGCCATTCCCCAATTGGGAGACATCCCTTTAGTTTCCATTTCTATGCCACCACAAAAAAAGCACAGCTATAAATATTTTTGTACAAATAGGTCCTTTCCCATTTTAAAATTTCTTTGGGATTCAGACCTAGAAGTAATATTACTGAATCAAACAAGTTTGCATTCTTTTATAATTCTTTGGGCATCTGAAGTACTTTAGTATTGATTCTGAGACATGGGAAACACTGGCACAAGACATGGCATGCCTTCATCAAAGGAGGCTGTGCTCAATAAGCAAAGCAAAATTGCAATAGCTCAGAAGAAATGTGAGATTCACAAATTAAAGAGACATCACCATCCCAAATGTTCACATAGGCTATTTGTGCCTGAGCTGTGGTAGAGCTCTCTGAGCTTGTATTGCTCTGATCAACGACAGTCAGACACATGTACACTGACCCCAACATAGTGATTTCATTTCATCCTCTTCAACTAAGAAAGACAACCAACCAACCAATTTCATTTCAAGTCTTCTTTAATGATAACCACCGTCATCTACCTGATTTCTTTTCATCCAAGAGACTGCTAGAGTTCTAGCACCTTTAATGCTACTATCACACATGTTTCATGATCTAGATAGATCTTGCCCCACTCCCTATTCCCTTTTCCTCCAGAGGTTCTAGAGAGCTTATAAATTTTTAAGCAACAGAATCTGACCAAGCTTTCTCTAATAATTGTACTTCTAATATCATTGCATGGGCATGGGGTTGGTAGTGGGGAGGAGGAGAAGGTACTTTGTCCCAGAGCATCACAGCATCTCACAAAAATATTGTTATTTGTACCTAAGTCCATTGCAGCTCCTAGGTTTTCAGAGCCCAGAATCAACACATTAATGCTTCTTCCCAGTTTCTTCTACACCTTCCCCCAAGCCATGATTACATGAACTTAATCCCTTCCTCTCCTATTTCCTCCCAATTGCACATGCTAGGTCTGAGGTTTTTGTTTGTTTTTAATTTTGTTTTTACCTCATCTCTTCTTCTAAAAGATCTAGAGCATATGGTCTAGTGGTGAGCTGTGCTAATGTGTGTGGGACTAGAAAAGGAGGTGTTTGTTGTGGGGTAAGGTTGGAGATAATGGTTTTCTCCGAATTTGTTGATGAAACTTGGCATTCAAAAGCTGAAAACAGTAAGTTACTATGTTTGGATAAAAGAGTCAAGTCTCTCATCTAGGAAGTTTTGCCTGATCCTTCTCAGGGGGAAATACAGTAAGACTTTGTTTAGTATTAACTCAACACATGAGAATTCAGATATACATGATAGGCAATTGACAAAAAAAATATGTAAAATAAAATGTTTTTAATTGTGCACTAAATCCATGCCATTTTCCCATGTCACTTTCCCAAGTAAAGTTTTGCAATAGACTGCCCAATCACATTCATCTAAGAAGGGTTGGTGTGACTCAATGTATTGCTTTGTCCCAAATATTAGCTTCAGCATCTGTCTTTGTCCCAAGTTCTTCGTTGTAACAAATCATGTCCATTTCAGAGAAGTGCTTCTCTTTGTTTTATTAATGTTATTTAGTAATTACTAATGGCCCCAAAGTATAAGAGTAATAATGTAGGTAACCCTGATGAACCTAGAAAAAGTTGTAAAGTGTCAAGATATGTTTGTATAAAAATACTTTTCATATAGTGGAGTTTGGTATTATGTATAATTTTAAATTAATGAAAAGTGTCTTGGAATGTGTTAGTCACATAAAACAAGGTTCTACTGTAATCATTTCCCTCACCGATGTCCAATGGATTTTGTAACTGTCTTAAAAAACAAAAAAAGACCCAAAGCATAACTGTCATCTGAGAACTGATGTATGTCCATGTAGATTCAGATGACCTGTTCTGCATTTGACACATTCTCAGATTCTGACCGAATGTGAGGGTAATAGTTTGAGGAAGACAACCTTTAAGAAGTTTCTTACCTACTCCTACCTTGCACCTTCCTCACCCTTGTGTCATGTCAGAAGAATAGGGACCAAGTAATATACTCATTTCTGGACGATTTTTGATCCCTATATTATATATGATATGAAGGCTTAAACTAGTGAAGTGAGGTTGTAAAGTGAAGAAGTTGTCTTATTGAAGTTCCCATTAAAGGAATTATTCAAATAAAGTGTGAATTGGGTTATTATAGAAAGGATTCCATTTAAAAGCCTATAACTTGATGTATTGTTGAGAATAAATGGATTGGACTAGGTCTATTTTATAGTATGTCCTTATAAAAATAAGTATAACATTTGTTTCATATTGATATTAATTGTTCTATAAATCTGTAGTAGACTTCTACTGTTAATCCATGTTTTTCCTTTAATAGTTGGTTTGTTCTACTTCCTTTCTCTGAGTTTGTATTTATAGTGTCTATTTGGGCTTTTGTTAGTTTAAATTTCTTAGATTTTTGAAGGTATTATGCTTGTTTATTTTGCATTTTCATACTTGATTTTGATTTTTAAAAATTTTTTTCCATATTTCTGTGATTTCACCTTAGTTGTATGCTGTGCTATTTATTGATTTGATTTTCTATCATTTTTAACACTTTTTATATTACTTTATAAAGAATCTTACATACATTCTCATTTAAGGTACACAAGGGTCCTGAGATAAAAACTAATTTATTATCTCCATTCAACAACTGGGAAATACCCAGGTGGTTAAGTATTAGGGCAAAAAAGATTGGTCAAATCTATACAAGTTACATTTTTTCCTAAAATAAATCATCATTACTTTTAAATGCGAAAATACAAAAACATAAATGCATTTTTGTGTTGAAGATAAGAGTATAAATTCGCCTTTCTGTGTATGGTTCATTAATAGCAATTTGCCCAAAGACTCAATTTACAACTATGTCCAAAGGTTTCCTGAAGTTTAGACAGCTATTCCTCTCTCCATTCTGTTTAACATCAGCTGTTTATTTTTAATAGAATTTCTCTGCCTTCTTTTTGAAGTTGGCATTTCTTTCATTAACCCACTGGATATCAGTCATCCTTATAAGGATATCTCTGACTTTATTTTTATTTTCCATTTTTCAATTTGTTTTTCTACAACCATCTTGACAACTGGGTGGCCCCAGGGATAGAGAGCCAAGCTTGGAGTCAGGAAGACTCATCTTCCTAAGTTGACATCTGGCCTTAGACACTATCTATATGATCCTAGACAAATCACTTAACTTTGTCTAAATTTCCTCATCTGTAAAATGAGCTGGAGAAGAAAGTGGCCAGCAACTCCAGTATATTTGCAAAGAAAATAGGGTCAGGATGAGTCAGACAATTCAAAACCAAACTATCCTATTCGTTTCCTCTGGAGAAGGTATCCATGACCCATGAAGAAGACATCTGGATATTGGATAGAACTCATCTCCATATTTTTTTCTGTTTTATCATATTTTCCATATAGGGTTTGATCTTGATCAACCATTGTAACCAACCATCATAACTAAGCAGCCACATAGGCTCAAAAGGCTTTTCCTGTTCCATCTTTCAGTATCTTCAGCACCAACTTCCAGTAAACTGGCCCTTTCTTAATCTTCACCCCTTGAAACACATTCCTTATTCTATTCTTGAGGTCTGGGTTGCCATTCTTAACAGTCCTTCTTGAATTCCCAGTTTGCTAGCAGCTTAATAAGCCTTTTAACTTCCTCCACCACCTCTGCAAAATTTAGCTTTCTGGCCTCGTTCCTTTTCATGTACTACTCTGCAAGCTTCCTCAGAATCTCCTCTCACTTCTGGGCAGCCCATGTCTTCTCTGCTGCTGTCAGGGCCCACTCCCCCTTCTCATCCTCCTAGCAGGTCCCCTCAAGAGTCCACATGGGACTCTGTTACTGAGAACTTTGCTGGTTGCTGAAAAACAAATAATTCTGCCATATTTTTAAACAGATTAAGCATTGATCAATTTCGTTCCTTTTGGGAACTGTGTTGTTAATTGATTTGTCTCTTCTGACTCTTCCTGATCCCATTTGGGATTTTCTTGTCAAAAACACTGGAGTGGTTTTCCATTTCCTTCTCCAGTTCATTTTACAGTTGAGGAACTGAGGCAAATAGGGTTAAGTGACTTGCTCAGGGTCACACAGCTTCTAAGTGTCTCAAGCCAGATTTGAAATAAGAAAGATGAGTCTTCCTGACCATTCAACTATTCTTTTATCCATCACACCATCTAACTTCTTTATTAGTATATATGGGTGGCCAGATGGCAGCAGTAGAGACAGGAAGACTAAAATTCAAATGAAGTATCAGACATTTATTTGTTAGCAGTTTGTACCAGTTTTCTCTCATCTTTAAAAAGGCAATAATCCTAAAACCTACTTTTCAGGATTATTGTGAAGATCAAATGAAATACTAACTGTAAAGCCCTTTAGCACAGTGCCTGGTAACATAGCAAATTCTATACAAATATTAGCTAATTTTATTGATGTTTTTATTATCTTAACAATTAACTATTCAACTTCTCTAATTTTCAATATCTCCTTTTTGTACTTAGTTTAAGTTTATTTGTTGTGTTTCTAATTTTTAAATACATATACAATTTGTGAATCCTTGCATTTTTAAAATGTTTTTTTGTTTTTATTTTAATTTAATTTAACTTTTAGTTTTTCCAGATTACATGTTGATATAATTTTCAACAATTGTTTTCTGACATTTTGCAATCCATGCTTCCTCCCTCTTTTTTTACATTTCCTCCTAAGTAGGTATTATGGTATATAGGTTGTACATAATTCCGTGTTCCTTGTATGAAAGAAGACACACCATTTTCACTAGAGAAAAGCTTTTATGGAGGAAACAAAGTAGAGAATTATATGCTTCACTCTGCATTCTGATTCCCTCAGTCTCTTCTATGTCAGTGGATATCCTTTTTTTAAAAATTTATTTCATTAATTAATTTAGGATATTTTCCATGGTTACATGATTCATGTTCTTTTGCTCCCCTGTTCCAGCCCAGAGCCAAAAAGCAATTCCACTGGGTTTTACATTGTTCAAACCTATTTACATATCATTAATATTTGCAATAAAGTGGTTCATTTAAAGTCAACATCCACAATCATATCTCCATCAAACCATGTGATCAATCATGTTTTTCTTCTGCATTTCTTCTCCCGCAGTCCTTTCTCTGGATGTGAATAGCATTCTTTCTTATAAATTTCTTAGAATTGTCCTGGATTGTTGCATTGCTGTTAGTAGAGAAGTCCTTTACATTCGATTGTGTCACAGTGTATCTGACTCTGTGTACAATGTTCTCCTAGTTCTGCATCAATTCCTGGAGGTTGTTCCAGTCCCCATGGAATTCCACCTTATTCATTTGAGCACAAAAGTATTCCATCACCAACATATACCACAATCTGTTCAGCCATTCCCCATTTGAATGGCATCCCCTCATTTTCCCATTTTTTTTTGCCACCACAAAGAACACAGCTATAAATATTCTTGTACAAGTCTTTTTCCTTATTATCTCTTTGGAGTACAAACCCAGCAGTGGTATGGGTGGATCATGAGACCCTTGGATCCCTGTGTTGTTTATAACAGTTATTGATAGCAGTTAAGTTATTCAAAGGTGATCATCATAAACTGTTGTTATTAGTGTGTACAACATTCTCCTCTGTTCATTTCACTTTGTATCCATTTATGTTTTTCCAGTTTTGGGGGGGATCATCTTGTTCATGATTCCTTAAAGCCCAATAGTATTCCATGACAACCATATAGCAAAACTTGTTCAGTCATTCCCCAATTGATGGAGATGCCTTCAGCTTCCAGTTCTTTGCCACTGCACAAAGACTTGTTGTAAATATTTTTGTACACCAAGGTCTTTTTCTCCTATCTTTGATCTCTTTGGGATACAGACCTAGAAAAGGTTAACTTATGTTTTTAGGGAAATAATTTTCACCTGAGGATACATTTAGATCCATTCCAGAAATCTTCATATATGGTTTTGTATTATCTTTCACAAATATAATTATTTTTATGATTTGTTCTTTGACATCTTTTTTATTTAGGATTTCACTGTTAAGTCTCTGTTTAGGTCTGTTTCTCTCATTTGTGCTCCTTGAATTGAGAGATTCAAGTTAACTATGGGATCGTTTTGTTCTCCTAGACCAGTGGTTCTCAACCTTTCTAATGCCATGACCCCGCAATACAGTTCCTCATGTTGCAGTGACCCCAAACTAAAAAATTATTTTGGTGGCTACTTCAAAACTATAATTTTGCTACAGTTATGATTCAGAATGTAAATACCTAATATGCATTATATGTTCTCATTGCTACAAATTGAGAGGTTGAGAACCGCTGTCCTAAACAATATTTTTGAGCAGGACCTAAGGATCTGAAGTGAGAATTCCCCAATATGGGAGGAAACTGAAATAATTTTGAGATCTAGCTACTGTGGAAGCCATGGTCAATAGGAAATGGGCTAAAAAATAAGCAATAAAGGATTAAAAGAAAAAATTAAACTTTCAAACATCTTATAAGGAAGACAATTCCATTGAAAATAAGGAGCTAAAGCAAATAAAACAAAAGGGGAGATTATGCTTGAAAGTGACCAAAAAAATCTAAAAATATTTCAAGAGAAAGGAAACTAAAGCAACATTAAATGAAACATAGAATGCTATAGATACCCAAGAAGGCATGAAATTGCAGTAGGTTATTCCTATGTAGCTTAAGCTAGAAATACAAGTCCTGAAAGAAGATTTAAAAGAAACAAATGGCAGAGTTTATGGTTTGCCCAGCAGAAACAACTAACATAGTGGTAAGTCCCTTTAAGGAATCAAAAGAGAGAACAACTTTTTTTAGAATATAATTATGCTTAATTAAATGAAAATCTATAAGAAGAAAAACAAAACTAATGTGAGTACATTATTTCTATACAAAAAATTGATGTTTAAAAGACCTCAAAAATCTCAAAATCAAAGGATCAAGGAGCACAACAATTTTATAGGTGTGTGTTTATTGTTCAAGGAATAAAAAATTTTATTAAAAAATTGTAACTATGATTGAGCTTCTATTTTTTAGTGATGTTATATTATTTGTATCTAACAGTTATCCAAATGAGTGTAGTCTAAACTTTTTGAGGTTGCCTAATCTTTAAACATTTTTGTTCACACCATTTTACACTAATCTTGCTGTGGGTTTGAATTAAAACCTCAGGCAGTGTTATATGAGTTTGTTAATTTTTTTTTTCTTAAGGCCTAAGAAACAGGTCAGCAAGGAATCCATCATAATGCAAACTATTTGCAACTTTAATTACTGAACTTCTCTGGGTCTCAGTTTTCTAATCTGTATATTGAAGAGTTTGGATTAGGTGAATTTTAATATTCTTTCTCTAGTTTTAGCATTGTATGAAATTGATATGTCAAATGTTATTTATTTATGGATTCATGGAAATTTATACCATAACAATTTTAAAACCCCTTTTTCAAATTAATTGCCATACTGTTGATATTCAACCAAACTTTCAAATTTCTCAATAGTCCCCTGACATTAGTTACTATGTAGCTATAAAGCAGCTCAGACATTGAAATACAGGCAGCCATTTAAAGTCTGGAGATCCTGAATCTTTAGATTTCAAAGATATCTAGGAAATTAATTGTAGGCTTTGTCCACAGTCTGCCACACATATCTTTTCGGCTTTCTTTTAAAGAAATATGTATTGAAAAACATTTCTCATTAGTTATCCAGCAACAGTGATAGAGGGGAGATGTAAACTCATTTTGTTTGGGGGAACTGCAAAATTAAAGGGCATAGGGTGGTTATTGAAAACTATACAATTTGACATTCTGTAAAAACAAGTGTCAGTCTCCTGCTGGGCACAAGCTACTAACAAAACTCCCAAATGAGGCCAGAATGTGATTAAAATGTAATTGAGAAATATTTAATAGTGTAACAAAAATACAGTACCACATAGATAATATTAATCTGTGGCTTTATAAGACAATATGCTGCCTGGAAGGATTTTTGAGTTTGACACCATTGTTTGAAATAAGCTTTTCTTTCAAAGAACCACTAAAGGTTACTTGCCTTGTGGGATCTTGGGGTCTGTGAAACATAGATTTTTTAAAAATTGCATTTATATAGCACTTTGGACCAAGTGCTAAAATCACTTATTGTTCTACATACTTTATAAATAGTATCATGCATGCAGTTATACAATTATGACCACACAAAAGGGTCATCTGACTCATCAAATGTGGGATCCCCAGCTGGGCAGATGAGCAGCATCATTTTTTTAAAATTTGTGATGTATTGACACTGGATTTGTGACTGGTTTGCTCCAGTGATTTTATCATTCTGGTAAATCAGCCTGGCTTATTGCCATGATTCCTGCTCCCCTCTTCCAGATTCTATGATGCAAAGAAAGATGTATATCTCCTAACTCCCTCTATTAGTAAGATATCCTTTGGGACTCTCTCATTAGACATGACAATCTCCCAGGTGCCCTCTACAGAAGGGAGCTTCTATCCTAAGAATATAATGGAAAGGGGCATATAGGTGGCACATTCATTAGAGTGCCAGGTCTAGAGACAGAAGATCTTGGGTTCAACTTTGGCCTCAGACATTTCCTAGGTATATGACCCTGGGCAAATCATTTAACCCCAACTACCTAACCCTTACCATTCTTCTGCTTTGGAATCAATATTAGTATCAATTCTAAGGAATACTGTAAAGATTAAAAAAAAAAGCATAATAGACCTTGATAATGACCTGACTTACAAAGTATTCAGGTCTACACCTACTCCCTTACCATTTTCAGTACACATGTGTGCATGCTCAAGAGCACATTCACACTCACACACACTTTTGGGGGAGTGTGTATAAGCTGCTTGACTTATAGCAAAACAATTCATGAATAAAACATTTCCTCAACTAGTAAGAACTTGCTTTATATATAATATACATATATAATATTTTCAACATAGAAAGGAGTAATGCTTATTGGAAACAATGCAAAGTATATTACAAAGATATGTGAAACAATTATAACCTCAATATTTTCTCTGTGAAAATGTAACAATTAGTAAAATAAAATGTATAACAGTCTCTTAAAAAAGAAATATATACATATACACAGACATAAATATGTATATATAAATAAATGTAATCTGCCTGTATCAAAACATATTGTCCTTGTGTAGTCCCTTATGAGTTTTCATTTGTGTTTACCTTTTTATGTTCCTCTTGACTACAAGTTTTTTTTTTTCAAAGTTCCTATGCAGCTCCGGTCTTTTCATTATGAATTCTTAGAAAATTCCTATTTCATTAAAGATCCACTTTTTTGCCCTAGAGGATTGTGCTTCATTTTATTAAGTAACCTATTCATGATTGCATGCCTATATGTTTTGACTATTGAAATATTATATACCATGCTCTTTGTTTTTTTAAAAATATTTATCTTCTGCTGAGAATCAATACTAAATATCAATTCCAAAGCAGAAGAATGGGTAAAAGCCAGGAAACTGGGGGAACATCAAGGCTGGTCCTATTGCTGCTTTTTGGTAGTATTTAATTTTGTTTTATTCTAGGATTTCAGTGACAGTTTTGACTGTGGACCTGCAAGCTTTCAGTATTTCCAAAGTGGTCTGATCCAGGAAAGATTCTGATTACTGCATTCCTACCATGAACTCTACAAGTTCCTGACCTGGATTTTGATTTGTACAACATGCCTATGAGCTTGTCCCTAGTTAGAGTTCTAGGGGACTTCCTGGACTTAGCCATTATCAGCCAAGTTGAAAGCTCTGAAATGCCAGAATTGCATGCCTCATTTTGGTTTGATATTCCTACCCTGGTGGTCCCAATAGGCTTCAGGCTGGACTAGAAGCTGGAACTGACACCCTGCCCTATTCCTGGAATCAAAACTATACAATTACCATTTCTTTCCTTACTTAAGTTATTCCATAAGGCTTTTAATAAGGTCTTTAAAAAATTCTGAGTACCAGATAAAACCACGTGGGCTGCCCCTCAGTTTTCTCTCCTTAAACAATAACCATCCTACCTCCTTTTCCTATCAAACATATTCTGAATTGTGCCTGTGCATTAAGGAGCAAATTTAGAAGTTCATTCTTGGGTACTTGGTCCTGTTATAGTTTAAATATTCCATCCAGAAGGATGGTTCTTAACTTTTTTTGTGTGTTGTGGATGTACCTGGCAAGGAGTTGGTGATTCAGGATCAGAATTCAAGAAATCAATTAGGGATAGATTTATAGACTGGGAATGAACTGTATAGAATTGATTGATTAACATATGGGAAGTAATGAGGTTAATAAAGAAAAGTGAGAGAGAAGAACGGCCAGGAAAGAGCCTTCTTAGGGGCAAGTCTTAGATGATGATCTAGCAAAAGGACCAAAAAAAGTTGTCAAAAAGATAGAAAGAGAGCCTGATCACCGCAGAGCTTTAGAGAGAGCCACTATTAAAGTATACCTTAGACACCAGGTCTGGCAAGTTACTAAATATCTCAAGGAACTATCAAATAATGTTTGGAGGAAAGGGGGTAAAAAAGCTTGTTAAATGCCATGTACTATGCTAAGCACTTTGTAGCTATCTCATTTAATAGGGGTGCTATTTCCTGTTTCCCACATGGCCAATCCAGTAGTCTTCTAACAATCTTTCCACTCATTCTTTGTTTTTCAGTTGAACTTTGTTATATAAAACACAAGAGTCTCCTAAACTTCATTTACCAGCCTTTCAGGATTCTGAGAAAATAAGGATTCTGGATCCCCAAAGACAATAAATATAGCTTCACATCTGATTTGGATAAAGAAATATGGACTGGAGGAGATAAGATTTGGGAACCTAATCATAACCCCCACACTTTTTTCAGCAGTCAAAATATTCCATCAGCTGTACCCATATATCCTAGTCTGGTGGCTCTGTAAGACTGCCTAAGGGAAGTGCAGCAATGTGTATAAGCACTTTCATACCACAGGGAAAAGAAAGCAGGGTTGACTGACCGATAAAATGGAGATCTCACAGCAAGTTAGCTAGCAGCAAAACTCTATTTAGGACACCCTGATGTTATGCACTCCATCTGTGTGCTGCTTCTGCTCCAGAATCACCACCAAATTTTTGATCTTCCCTGTATTGCAGCCCAGCTTGTCAACCCTTCTCCTGCTCACCTTTGTTCTAGTGCCTGTATCATAGATTACTCCTGCTGGTACCAAATATCCTTCATCATTGGAATGAATCTCCTGTGTCTCCTGAAAGAGAGCCCTTTTGCTTTTACCTTCTTATATCAGTGGTCAAGATATCTCTGCTCTGCATCTGAAGAAGTTCAAATTCTTATGCCCATTTCTACTTCCTTCTAAAGGAAATAATCGAATTAGCATTATATAGCATATGGTGGAGGAGGAGCAGTGGGTAAAGCATCAGTCCTCTTGTTATTTATGTGCAGTAGGCAAGCCTTTTCTGTAGAGAATTGAGTGCTCCAAAGCATGTAATTTGTCCTCATTTCCATGAAGACATAGTTCCCAATATTAATGACTCTGAAGTCTTCAATGCCCTCTTTTTTTTATAATTCAGCCACAGAAATTGTCTCAATGACCTCTTCAAGCAGTAAATTCTATTTGTTTATCATAAACTGCATAAAGCAATTTTCTTTTATTTGTTCTGAATTTCGGTGTCCTTAACTCTCTTCAGGTGAATTTCATTAAGAAGCTTTTATTCTTTGGTTAGGGTATAAGATCATAAGGAATGACTGTTCAGTTTTCCAAAAGTTTTAGAAATTTTTAAGTACTTAGCTCAAGATTTTTTTCTGATTTTATACTTTATAAGGTATTTAATGCTATGTTATACCATATCTCTAAGCTTTATGTTTATTTTAAATCCCATTACACAGTACTTATAATCATCGTTGTTTCCTATACTCTGACCTTTTCATTACTCATTCTATCCTCATTTAATTGAGTTAATCATAATTAGATAGCACAATCTATTAGATAGCACAATCTACTGTGACTACTATGTGGGTTGATTGAAATGTCTGAGGAAACAAAAGTTCCAGCTTCCTATCACTTTCATTAAACTATGCATGCCAATTGCATTACAAACCAGGAGCAGGCCTCCTCATCTTGGCATTGGACCCCCCAGTATAAGGAAAGACAGTTTTTATGCATTAAAAGCAAACAATTATTAGGATATAAAATAAGTTGCGAGATTAGATAGTCTGATTTCTGATTGGCAGAAAGATTAGGAGCTTTTCTGTTTGGGCAGAGGACAGAACAGGTGCAATTCCCTGAAATCAGAAAAAGAGTTGCCCCACCTATCCCCCATCCCCTTCAGGGGACTATATTCAGTCAAAGGATCATGGAAACAATAACTAACTGACCAGTACAGGGCTAGTTTTCAGATAAGACATGGATTGATTCAGATGTATAATTGTGAGAAAACTTTGTGGCAGTCTTTAGTTCTGACTGGGTTTCTGGTCAACATTACATAGGTTCTTTGGTAACGGGTCTCTAAGTAACATGTCGAGGTGGTCCAGCTTCTCATACATGCAGGACTAGATTTAAACTGCAATAATGTTTTCTCACAATTCTCCTAACTGAATAGTTTTTTTCACAAGACAAAAATTGGACTAGAACAAAACAAAATGAGCTAGAACCAGAATTGAGTCAGGAGATGGAGTCAGTATGGTTCACTCAATTCCCACAGTGCATGATTGAAACCTCAGGCATTTTTATGTGCACTTCTACCTGTCGCAAATGAAGCATTCTTTTATTTAGATAAATGCTGCTTTTATTTTGAGTAAAAATGTCTAGCTTTGACCCTCCACTATTCCCAAACCCTTCTTATTCAGGCCCATTAGACAAGTGTTTTGGAGAGTTTTCATGTTGTTTTTAAATATGTGAGATTTAAATTAATAACCAATAACTCCAAGTATTTATTATATTTATAAAGTTTATTAACAATCACTTGAAGTAGAAAGAAAATAAACTAAAAGAAGTAGAAGTTCAAACCTAATTATCTAGCAAAAAGTAAACCCACATGATTAAGTTCTCTTGCTTGCCCAAAAAAACTGGCTTCAGCAGCGGCAATTCAGGGAAGACAGAGAGAGGCAGGGCTACACAAAACTTATATCCTCTCTATGTTAGCATGTAGTTTGAGAAGGAAAGTGGGATGCAGAGAATTGGGATCCTGGGGAGCAGATTCTAATTACACAAATAATATGCAACTATTATTTGCTTTTGCTTTAAATTTATTAAAGATCCTTAATTATACTTCCTAGTTCCCAATTTAATTAATTTAACTAGAGTTTATTGAATAGAAAAAGTATTCCATCAATCTACAAGTATTTATTGAATGCCTACTATGTGCCAGGTACTATGTTAAGTGTAAAGGATACAAATAGAGACTGGAACTGTGATTATATTAGTATAAGGAGCTTCTTCTACCAAAACAACTGAAAGATAGTTTATATATATATAGACATATAAACTATTTATCTTTTAGTTGTTGCATAGGTCATTGAGAGAATAAGTGATTTGCCAAGGACTACAAAGTAGGTAGATTCCGGAGGCTGGACCTGAAGCTGAGACCTCCTGGTTCTAAAGTTCTAGCTTCTTGGTTCTGTGCAATATCCATCGGCCACACTACCTCACCAGGTTAGTTTATACAAAGACATATATATATATGTACACACACACATACATACTTGCTTTCAAGGAACCTACATTTTATCAATGTCTATTACTCTGAACTAAAAAAATCATAATACTGATAGCAATAGAGTAACATCTCACTTTTTGAAAAGGTCACTTATCCAGTTATTTCAACCATCTGGGTAACAGAAGAGCCATAAAGAAATAAAATTTGTCAAATGAGCTGCACATTCTTTGGACCAGTTTAAAGTCAATCTAAGCTTTAACATGAAATTTGAGTGAACAAAACAGGAAGGAAATATAGAAATATAGACTATTGGTATTGAAAGGGCCTGTAGAGATCATCTAATTCATCCTCCTCATTTTAGAGAAAAGGAAAATGAAGCCCTGGGAGGTACAATTTGGGGAAATTAAAGAGTATGGTTGAAGTCCTTGGCTTGCATAAGCATAACCTTAGGCTATGATTATGTCTATGCATAAAACTACTTTAACTGAATTCAGATTTTTTTAAATCTATTGAGTTCTGTGTAACAAACAGGTGTAAGAAAAAGTGAAATGAATTAAGAGATAGAGGGAGATTTGTTTATTTGGGGGTCTGCAGCTTGCCAGGTACCTACATTTCAACCTTGACAACTCCAGTCTTTCGTCTCCGGTTTCTCTCTGGAAGCTTGAGTGTCTCAGGAAGGAAAGGAACATTTTGGCAAAAAGGGCAGTAAATGGTGGGAGGCAAGTTTTTGTTGTTTTTGTTTTTTCTTTGTGAAATCATTTTATCCTGAAACTTCAAAGGAAGTAAATTACAACCAACCACAGAGGTACTCATCAAGTGAGATCTAGTTGGTTAAGTGCTGAGTTCTACAATTATCTTTCCCCAACATTTTAGTGTTATCTTTTTCCAAGACATCTAATCTCTCTGCAGAGCATTTTTCATTTCTGTAAATTGTGTGTTTGGAAAGTAGAAAGGAGATTCTGCTTATCTTCTCTGCCACAAAGGGGTATTATGAGATAGTGAAGCAGTGGGACTGGGCAGGTAGTTCTCTGGGAGGGACTCTAGTCACCGGCAAACATGGTCACAGGCATTTAACAGCTGTGTGATCCTGGACAAATCCCTCAAGCTCTGTTTACCTCAATTTCTTCATCTATAAATGGGTGATAATAATAACACTACCTCCCAGGGTTGTTATGAGAATCAAATGAGTTAATAATTATAAATTGCTTAGCATAGTGCCTAGCATATAGTAAGTGATATATAAATGTATATAAAATATAAATTTACTTATTATTGTTAGATCAATGTTAAAGCAGAAATGGAATCCAAACATAGTTGCTTACACCATTGATTCCCTCTTTACTTTGTAGCTGATTGTTTATTCTATACTGAAGATGTTTCCCATACCAAAGCCTCCTTTGCATGTTATTGGACCAGCTTCCCTCCTTACTTGAATGTTAACACATCATAAGCTCAACAATTCAGCAAAAATCAACAACTGCTTGCCTCAGCAGAAATCTGACTTTAAGGTGTTCATTTAGGGAAGCAAAATGCTGAGATGGAAGGTGAAAATCTTACCCCGTTTTGTTTTTATAGTGCAAAATCTACACATTTTGCATAAAGCCAGACCTTTGACTAAATTTTTTCCTTTTCATTTGATCTTTCGCACTTTATTTATATGACTAAATCTACACTGAAAAGACAACAGTGAGAAATATTCTCCAAACATATATTTCAATATCAACACATAGAGAAATTTTAGTTACCTTCATAGGACTTTCTTTTTTCTTTTATTTTTATTGTCATACAAAACACTTCCATTTAGTTATTATAAAAAGAGCACACATACAAAACCTAACAAAACCATAAGTATACTAATGGGAAAGATAGTATGCTTTGATCCTTATCCTTCCAATTCTCTACAGTTCTTTTTCTGGAGGTGGATAGTATTATCCCACATCATGAGTCATTCAGGATTGTCTTAGATCATTGCATTGCTGAGAGTAGTCAAGTTTTCACAGTTGATCATCATACAATATTGTTACTGTATACAATGTTCTTTCAGTTCTGCTTATTTCCCTCAGCATCATTTAATGCAGATCTTTCCAGCTTTTTCTGAAATCATCTTGCTTATCATTTCTTATAGCACAATAGTATTATTCCATCACCAACACAGACAACATTTTGTTCAGCCATTCCCCAATTGATGGATATCCCCTCAATTTCTAATTCTTAGCCACTACAAAAAAGAGCTTCCATGGATATTTTTGTATAAATAGGTTTTATCCTCTTTTTGTGATCTCTTTGGGATACAAACTCAGTATTCCAGAATCAAAGGACATGCACAGTTTTATAGCCCTTTGGTCAGAGTTCCAAATTGCCATCCAGAATGGTTGGATCAGTTCACAACTCCCCAACAATGCATTAGTGTTACAATTTTGCCTCATCTCTAATATTCGCCACTTTTCTGTACTGCCGTATTGACCAATCTGATACATGTGAGATGATACTTCAGCATTGTTTTAATTTGCTTTTCTCTAATCAATAGAGGTTTAGAAGATTTTTTATATGATTTTTGATAGCTTTGATTATTTTACCTGAAAACTACATGTTCAGAGCCTTTGACCATTTGTCAATTGGGGAATGACTTGTATTATTGTAAATTTAACTTAATTCTCTAACAGATTAGATAAATTAGATCTTTATTGGAGAAATTTGTTGTAAAAATTTTTTCCTACTTTGTTTTTCCCTTCTAATATTTGTTAACATTATTTTAATTTAATATTATCAAAATTGTTCATTTAAAATCTTATAATGCTTTCTATCTCTTGTTTAAATTCTTCCCTTCTCCAAAGATCTACCAGGTAAACTATTCTATGTTCCCCTAATTTAGTTATAGTATCACTCTTTATACCTAAATCATATATCCCTTTTGACCTTATCTTAGTATAGGGTATGAGATACTTCTGCCTAGCCATACTGTGTTTTCCAATTTTCTGAGCAGTTTTTGTTAAACAATGAGTTGCTACTGGACTTTGTTGATAATACATAGAAATGCTAATGATTTCTGTGGATTTATATCCTGTCACTTTATTAAAATTATTATTTCAGCTATTTTTAAATTTTTATTCCCTAGGATTCTCTAAGTATATCATTATGCAATTTGCAAAGAATGATAGCTTAGTTTCCTCATTGCCTATTTTAATTTTTTCAATTTCTTTTTCTTCTATTCCTAAAGCTAGCATTTCTAGTACACTATTAAATAAAAGTGCTGATAATGGGCATCCTTGCTTCATCCCTTATCTCATTGGGAAGTCTTCTAACTTATTTCCATTGCAGATGATACTTGCTAATGCTTTTAGGTAGATACTACTTATCATTTATAGAAATGATCCGTTTATTCCTATGTTTTCTAGTGTTTTTAATAAGAATGGGTGCTGTATTTTATCAAAGCTTTTCCTGCATTTATTAAGATAATAATGTTATTTTTGCTCATTCTGTTATTGATATGCTCAATTATGCTGACATTTTTCCTAACATTAAACTAACCCTGCACTCCTGGTATAAATCCCACCTAGTAAGAGTGAATGATCTTCATGTTATATTGCTGTGGTCTCCTTCTAGTATTTTCTTTAAATTTTTTGCATCTGTATTTATTAATGAAATTGGCCTATAATTTTCTATCTCTGTTTTTGTTCTTCCTGAATTAGGCAACATTCCCATATTTGTGTCATAAAATGAATTTGACAGGATTCCTTCTCTGCCTATTTTCCAAAATAGTTTGTATAGTATTGGTGTTAATTATTCTTTAAATGTTTGATAGAATTCAGTTGGGAATATATCTGCCCCTGGGGATTTTTTCCTAAGAGAGTTCGTTGATGGTTTATTCAATTTCTTTTTTCTGAGATGGGATTATTTAAGTATTCTATTTCTTCTTTTTTGATCTGGGCAATTTGTATTTTGTAAATATTCATTTCACTTAGATCATCAGATTTATTGGCATATAATTGTGCACAATAGCTCCTAATGATTGCTTTAATTTCTTTGTTGTTAGTGAGTTCACACTTTTCATTTTTATATCAATTTTTTTCTTCTTTCCTTTTTTAAAATCAAATTAGTGAATGCTTTGTCTATTTGTTTTGTGAAAACAACAAAATCATCTTCTACTCTTATTTATTAGTTTAATGGTTTTTCTTTCATTTTTATTAATTTCTCTTCATTTTTAGGATTTCCAATTTAGTGTTTAATTGGAGATTTTTAATTTGTTCTTTCTCTAGTTTCTTAGTTGCATGTCCAATTCAATGATCTATTTTTTTTCTCTATTTTATTGATGCAAGCATTTAGAGATATAAATTTTCTCATAAGGACTGCTTTGACTGTATTCCATAAATTTTGATATGTTATCTCATTGTCATTAATTATATTATTGTTTCTATAATTTGTTCTTTGACCTACTTTTTAGCATTAGATTATTTAGTTCCCAAAGAATTTTTTATTCGTCTTTCTATAGACTCTTATTGATTATTTTATTGTCTGAAATTGATGCAATTATTATTTCTTCTTTTCTGCATTTGGCTGTGAAGTTTTTATGTCTTAATATATGATCAGTTTTTGGGTAGGATTAGATTAGATATATCTAATCTATGTGTTCAATTTCTCCAGAGATCTATTAGTTCCAATTTTCCTTAAATTTCAATTACTTCTTTATTGTTTATTTTTTCATTTTGATTTATCTAGATCTGAAAGGGAGAAGTTGAGGTTCCCTACTATTATAGTTTTACTGTCTATTTCTGCTTGTTCAGTTAATTTCTCCTTTAAAAATTATAAAGTTATACCAATTTTTGTATATATGTTTAGTATAGATATTACTTCATTATATCTATAGTACCTTTTCACAAGTTATAATTTCCTTCCTTGTCTCTTTTTTCTTTTGACTTTCTTAAAAATTTACTTATTGAATTCCCTGATCCCCTCCCCTACTTCTACTTAAGTGAAAAAAAAAAAATCTCCTTCTTCTTCTTTAGGTCCTGTACTTTCCCTTAAGGAAGTAGACTTTGTACTTTCTAATGGACAAACCATATTATAGTTATTTGCAAATGTGTTTATACTCTGCAGACTAAAATTTTATTATCTCCATTAGAATGTGGGACTGTGTCTTACTTATCTCTCTTATTTCCTTCAATATCACAGCACAACATTTTCCATGTATTAGATGCTTAACATGTGTTTGGTGAATTGAATTGGATTGATCTTTTTGAAAAATTATTTTATGATTGTATCAAAAATATGATGAATCACTATCTCAGAAACAAAACAAAATAGAGCATTCAGAATATAAAAGTCTGAAATAAGATATATGATGTCTTTTAGCATGCATGCCCATTTACTTATCTTAAACCATAAGAATATTCATTTATCCTTATCCTATTAATATTAGATTTTTAATTTAATAACTTTAATTATTAATATTATGTATAAACTGACCTATAAACTGCATTTTCTTTCCAGATACATGAGAAGTTGAATCAATTATTTATAATTTTACTAAAGTTTATAGGGATTAATAATGACAGAGGTTTTATTCAACCCTAAAAATTACATGTTATAATTTGGACATTTAGTGAGATTGACATCCTGAAGATTTAAGTAGATAACAGGAGTAGGACCAGCAACAGTTATAAGCTATGGCTAGCAGATTAGTGATAGGTAAGTGGCCAGTGAATAAAGCATTAGACCTGGAGTCAAGAATCTTGTTTATATTCAATCAAACATTAGATACTTACTATCTATATGATCTAAGCATGTCATGTAACTTTTCTAGGCCTCGGTTTTCTTTTCTGTAAAAATGAGAGAAATAATAGCAATGACCTCCCAGGAATTTTGTGAGGATCAAATGGAAAATCTTCAGTAAAATACTTTTAGCAAACTATGTAGTAAAAAGTCTTTAGCACAGTGCTTGGCACATAGTAGGTAATATATGAATGCTAGCTGTTGTTATGAATGGTATTGTTTTTTTAAAACCTTTATCTTCTGTCTTAAAATTGGATTCTAACTATTGTTTCTAAGGCAGAAAACCAGAAAGGGCTAGGCAATTGGGGTTAAGTGCCTTGCCCAGGGTTACACAGCTAAGAAGTATCTGAAGCTAGATTTGAAACCAGGTCCTTCTGCCTCCAGATCTGGCTCTCCATCCACTGAATCACCTAGCAACCCTAGTAAATGGATTTTAATAGCACTGACCTGAAATAGAAAATGAACATATAAAATATTGCTATTTAATAAATTATATCCAGAAAAATTTGATTTTCAGGACAAATGAAATTTTTTTCTACTAGTTATCTTTTAACATGTTTATCTAATGAATGTGTTTCTTCCTGTTTTTCTTTTCCTATAGGCTTATAAAGCAAGAGTTCAAGGATTGGACAACAAATTAAAACATTAAAAACCTGCCCTGTCTTTCTGTCCTCTTATAATAATCCATGATATAGTCTTCAAATTGTAAGTAAGCTAACTTGATGGTGGAGTTTGGGAGGGAAAATGTGAAACTACACCTTACAAAATGCTTAGATTGCTTCAGCAAATGATCATCTAAAGCTCTTTAGGAGGACATGATAGTTAGAGAAAATAACTCTCTCCATTAGTATGTGTCTTTGAGCAGTGGTTTCAAAATCTTTAGTTCAAGATTAAAGTCAGTTATGACAAATTGCCCATTATAATTAGATGGTACTAACTGTATAGTTTCTAATCTTTTCAAATATCTTATACCTTTATAGTCTTGGAAAATTTTTTTATCCTTGTTCATGCTTTCAAGTGAGTTGAAATTAAGTCTTGTTAAACATTATTGACTGCTAACATGGCAATACCACTGGAATTACTTCCTGTAAGAATATTTTTTTCCAAGTCAGCTTATTTTCTAAGCTCGAAGGTTTTCATTAATTAAAAAAAAAAGTCTTGGCTATATGGAAACTGTACTAAAATATTTCAGTAAAAAATAAAATCTGTCCACCAGATACTTGGTCTATATATGTCTCTAACCATTAGGGACTACATTAATTGACTCCAATCAACTAATTGACCAGGCATTGGGTATTTTGTGATTATAGTCACAGAGTCACGAGATCTGGGACAATTCACAAGTATGTGGTAGAAATAGTTTATTATAGGTGGGTGTGTAGACACTGCCATGGAAATTCTTTGATTATTATTAGAAGGAAAAGGATTAGATATATTATTATATTAGTTATTACAACCCTATCAAAGTCAAGAACAAGTTATATCAATGAAAATGAAAATGAACTTTATGTAAACTAGTTTTTATTGGGCATATTTGATTGATAACTGAAATCCAATATGTTTCTCTCTCATTTTATAGCTGTCAGAAACCAGAATTGTAACTCCCCTCCTCCCTTCCTGTAGACTATGATTCATTTTATTGATACATATATGACCATACTATACATCTACCATGTACCTTTCTATTTAAGGAAGAAACAATAATGTTTTCTAATTATAGGGATCACCTTTCTTCAGGGCTTGCAAATATAATCCCATTTAAATTTCCCTTGGGAATTCTAGACTATATTGCTAACCTCATTTCCTCCTCCTATAGAGTGGCATAAGTGATAACCCATGCCAGTGCCAGAATCAAAAATTGAAACATGAACTGCTTCAGGGAGAAATCCAGTAAACCGAGTAAGATCTATATGCCTTGAGACAGCAAGGTGGATCAGTGGAGAAAGTGGATAATGGGTCAGGTCTGGAACTGGAAGGTCTTGGGTTCAAATCTGCCCTCAGACACTTCATCTAGAATGGGAATGTCCTTTTTCACAAAGAACCTAAAACCTTCTTAAAATATTTGAAGCATATTCCATCTTGTCCTTTGTCTTAAATATTCATCATCAAGAATAGTTCCTTTTCATATGTGGCATATAACTTTGCCTTAAAAATTCAGAACAAAAATTTTAATTGATTGTATTATTTTTAATCCTGTTCTTTATTTTTCTGTAGATGGGAAAGCAGATATGAGAAATGAAATGAGAATTCTTTTAGATTCCAATTTGTTAATTAAATTAATCTGATTATTAAGTTTTAAAAGAATCAAATAATTTATTCTTTTTAAAATCTTATCATGGAAGCTCAGTTTTAAAATGAGATAATTTAGATCCAATGAGGAAAAGCAAAGTCAAGTTTCCAATTCTAAATCCAGTACTCTTTCTGAGAGACTATGGTCTTTTTTTTATGTTTGTTATATAAATAGATTTTTTTCCCTTTATTCCAAAGATCATCGCAAAATAAACTTTTAGATTTTCCTATTTCAGAAAATAATATATTTATTATAACTAATTTCATCTTTTTTCAACAAATTTCAGTTTTGAATGGCAATTATATGGAGTCTGAGCATTTGAATTGCAATCCTAGTTCCTTTACTGTGTTGTAGTACTCATCTATGTAGTCCTTCTCTGAGGCCCCTCTAAATTCTTTTTCAAAAAATGTTATTCAAAGATATCTTATTTTCCCAGTCACATGTAATAACACCCTTTGTGTTCTAATATTCTAAAAGCCTATTATTATCACTATAATTTTTTGTTATTGTTGTTTTTATCCTCTTGGCAAAAAATTCCATGATCCTCTTAAATTTTGTTGTCTGGCAACAAGACTTGTAAAGATTAAAATTTAGGGGAGAGGGGGAGACTGAGGCAGGTAGAAATTAGTTTCTCTCTGCAAGGAATATATATTTTTTAGAGGTTTATTAAAGGTTAAAGATTAAGAATATACAAGTAAGAAACATGTGCCTAGGCCAGAGGCCTAGACAAAATAACCTCACATCATGGAAGAGACGCCTCTGCTCCAAAAACGGAAGTCCAAAAAAAAAAGGCATTCTGGGGAAGTGGAGCAAAGGCTCATGGGGATTGTAGTCCTGTATTCGAGTCTATTTTTTACATCCCCCCGTGTGATCATTTGTGGAAAAATTAATTTTTCCCCAAAAGGATCATAAAAACATAATAAACTTAAAAGATTACAATAGTGTGAGGATAAGAGAAAAAAGAATAAAACCAATAATTTCTGAACACATTGACAAAAAGCCGTTAGGGGGCAGTCCCCTTTGGCATAAAAGTATACATACAAATAAATGTTCAATCAACCACACCCAAAGTTCAATTTTGTGCAACTTGTGATCTGGAGGCTTCTTCATGGTGGCTTCTCCAACAGTTCAGTTCTGGATTCAGAGAGGTAGCATCTTCTTCACCTAAAATTCTTCTCAAAAGGAATTTAAACTTGCAATTTAAATAATGATTTTTTTTTTTACATTCCCCCGTGTTGTGGGTGATTGAAAGATTCAGAATCAGTTAGGGATGCATGGCTGAGGTATGAGGTATATGAATCAATTGGCAAGAAATATTAAAAAAGACATCAGAAAATCCAAAAGAAAAGAAAAATTTCTGGATGAAAATATAGACTATCAAAGTCTTATGTGTAAAAATTCCAAGTAGAAGAAAAATAAATCTATAACAGGTCCTTCAATCAGGGTCCAATCAAAATGATCTAAGCAATGATGCATTTACCCAGTCAGTAGCCAGGACTACAGAAAGTTACCACACTATGAGAGGCAGAAAAGGGGACCAGAGTATATAAGCCAAGGTTCCGGGAGCCAAGTTTGAGGTACTTGGTAGAATGTGGAACAAGGAAGACCTGCTTTTAACACATGTTAAACAGCCGCAACCTCGAACCCCAAACACGTTCAAGTCCTCTTTGTCTAGGCTCAAAGTGACGTCAATTTCTCCAGGATTGGTTGGTCTCTTTGACCTTGTGCTCTATTGGCACTATGCAGTGGCTCTTTTGTGTATATCTTGTCCTAGAATCAGACAGAATCATTAAGCAAAGTCCCATAATTTATTTAAATAATTAGTGGCATAATTTTTATAGTCACAAGCTTTCTAGGGCATGCATTAGCAAATGTATTTCAAACTTGTAGCACTGAAAAGTCAAAAAGTTAAAGAAAATCTTAATACTGGTGACATGTGCTTCAAATATAAAAAGGAAAGAAAAAATAATAAAAAAACTGAAAAAGTATATTGCACATGCAAGAAAAATATAATAATAAAAGAGCTTTTAAAAATTCAAAAATATAGCTTATAACCATTGACACTGTGTCAGTTAAGAAAATATAAAATACAAGGCTTTCTCACCAAAAAATGAGATCCATTTCCTCTTTGTATCTGGCCATGATCACTGTGAGTAGAAGGCAAATGAATTGAACAAGGTTAACAATTTTTTCATCTTTAAAAATACAGTAGTACAAATATGTAGATATCAAAATCCCCAAAATTCTCAATAGCCCAATTAATTACAATAGCAAACAAACACACTTTCATATTTCACATAAGTTGCTGTGTGACATTTTTAAAACCTATGAATTGATGGACATTTGTCACAATTTTTACAAACATAGCAATCTTCAACCTTGGTATTTAAACATATTTTTTAAACAAAGTAAAACTCATCTTGGGTTAAGAACATAATCAAGAAATCTATATATCATTCTGGTAGAAGTAAAATAGTGAGCTAAAGAGCATAAATAAAGGGGTGCTCCTTTTGGAGGCTTTTTAAGGGTACAAATGCCCTGAAATTAACTGCCCAACTTCCATTCACATGTGGGAAGGTTGGGGTTTATAAAATACATTTCACTTCAGCTACTGTAATGGGCCTTACCTCGTGGTAGGGGCAGGCAAAAATAACCAGACTGTTAAAAAAAATTCCAAAATCATATTTAAAAAACCCTTAAAATCAAATCATTTGAGGTATTTAGCACATTAAATTTTCAAAGGTTGTTAATACAATTATAACCAGTTCTGAAGTCCATCTATCCTCAGCAAAATAGAAAAAAGCTGTTTTTTCATATATGGGCTTATTCACAATAATATTTTTTCAACACAGTTATAGGGGAAAAACAACAGAATTTCAAAACTCAGTACATTCAAAATAAATTCAATCAACCTTCAGTTCACAGAATAATATTCAATCCAGTAATATATGAACTTAAAATCACAAAGTTAAACCTTAAACAAAACAATGCAATAGAATACAGAGATGTTTATAAACCATTGGAGTCTGAAATGCCTTAGAATATAGCCTTTAGTCTCTTCAAAGTTCCTTGGGGGTTTTTTTTTTGTTTGTTTGTTTTTTTGTTTTTAATTATCCATTTAAATGTCTATTGTCCGAAGGTAGAGTAGTAAAGGCTAGGCTAAGGGGTTCAAGGGATCCGTCCAGGGCCCCATAGCTGAGAAGCATCGGAGGCCAGACTTTAGCTAGAGACCTCCCTTCTCTGGGCCTGGCTTCCAGTTCGCTGGGCCACCCATTTTCCTCCCCAAAGTTAAAGTTGAATCTTTGGGCTGAGTCTGCTCCCAGACGGGCAGGTAAAATCAATGAAATTGCCAGAAGAGTCAAAAATCCTTTTAAACAGCCCATTGCTATTAAGTTTCTGTTTGAAAAGATCTGTTTCTTCTCTTTAGTCTTTTCTGTCTTTCCCCCCTCTGATACCCCTGTGGCCAATACCCCCAGCCACGTGGAGGCTTAGCCTAAGGGAAAATTGCCCGGTCTCCTTTCCCTCTGGTCTCTCCCCTCCGCCCACATGGCCAATACTGTTACCAGCTGGTCGCAATGAGTCCTGAGCGATCTGCTCCAAGGATCTGGGTGATGAGCCGGCTGGGTCGGGCTCCTGGGTCTGGGGCACAGAAATAGGCAGGCAGCGGGCCGGTGAGAGGCCAGGAGCAGGAGCGGCTGCGGGGGTGGGCAAGGCCGGGACCAGGTACCAGGTGAGGATGATCAGGGCTGCAGGCTGCAGGCAGGAAGCTTTCTAGGTACTAGCTATTAAAACTGAATTTAAGATCAGAAAAGAAATCAGAAGACTGAAAGTTCTTTTTCCCGTAGTGGTTAGCCAAACTGTAAAGATTAAAATTTAGGGGAGAGGGGGAGACTGAGGCAGGTAGAAATTAGTTTCTCTCTGCAAGGAATATATATTTTTTAGAGGTTTATTAAAGGTTAAAGATTAAGAATATACAAGTAAGAAACATGTGCCTAGGCCAGAGGCCTAGACAAAATAACCTCACATCATGGAAGAGACGCCTCTGCTCCAAAAACGGAAGTCCAAAAAAAAAAGGCATTCTGGGGAAGTGGAGCAAAGGCTCATGGGGATTGTAGTCCTGTATTCCAGTCTATTTTTTACATCCTTCAGAAGGAGTCTCAGTGTATACTAACAGAAGAATAATGTACAACTGATAGTTCATATGAAATTATGAGAGACATATTGAGCTAGGCTCATAGTCAAGAAATCTACATGCAAGGGGGCAGCTGGGTAGCTCAGTGGATTGAGAGCCAGGCCTAGAGATGGCAGGTCCTGGGTTCAAATGTGACTTTAGACAAGCCCTAGCTGTGTGACCCTGGGCAAAGTCACTTAATGCCCATTGCCTAGCCCTGACCACTCTTCTGCCTTGGAACCAATACACAGTATTGATTCTAAGACAAATGGTAAGAGTTTAATTAAAAAAAAAAGAAAGAAATCTACATGCAATTCATGCATCTAGAACATAGTGATATGTAAACTTAGGGAAGTCACTTGTCTCCATTCAACATTCTAAAACCCCAAGCTTGATTTATAGTGGCAGTAGTAATAGTAATAGCAAAGCCTCCTTATTAGTAGAAGTTAGTCACCAGAGGCTCTCTCTGCTTATGAAATAACAGTTTTAGTCAAAAAATAAACCAGTTTGCATCTTCTCTGTTCCTATTACATTTATCTTCTCAATTTGTTGTTTCACAGTTTTCAGTCTTCTATGATATCTTTCCAGTGTAGCCTATAGGTGCTCTTTCTGGTGAATCCATTGCCAATAATTTCAACTCTACCATCTTTGAATTTGTACCACTAATTTTGTTTTGGTCTACACAGAGGATCCCAGAGGAAGAATTTTCTGTTCTGCAACTGCCTGCAAACTACAAATGGGGAATTAATTTAATAGTACTGAAAAGTAATTCAGATTAATTCAATAGCTATGCTTAGTTATGGAGAGGAAAGTAGAGCAAGTTGAAGAATCCCTTTTCTCCTACTATGGAAGAAAGACTTAGACCTTTCCTTGGCAGCCCAGATGTGTATTCACAAACCTGGAAATTAGAGCCACTATTGATCTTTCTTTTCCTGAACTCAAAAGTCACTTACTCTGTGTCATGCATTTTAGGATTTATCTGATATGGCTTTGGATCACAGCTTTTTATGTACAGGTCATCTCATCCACCAGACTGTAGCCTCTGGGAGGTCAAAAGTATTCTGCCAGGCTTAAGCACACATAGGCATATCTATATCTATATCTATGTCTATATCTATGTATCATGTGTGTATGCATATATATTTCCCCTATAGTTCCTAGTGCAATCTCTGAAAATACCATAGACATTAAATAAATATTTATTAATTAATGTTGCAGGATATCTATCAGGGAAGGTCAGTTATGTAGGGAATACATTGCTTTGGTTATTTCTCCATGACTCCTTTTAGGTCCTTACATTAAGGGAGAACATGCCATAGCTACTACAAACAAAAGTCCTGTGTTTAAGCTACTGGCTTCTGGAAAGTGAAGCCGTCATTTCTTTGTGCTATCCCTTTTATATGACTTGCAGTATACAAAAAAAAAAAAATCCCTACCCTTGAGGAGCTCACAATCTAATCCGGGAGACAACATACCAAGAATCATACATGAGCAACATAGCTATAATGTTAAGTAGAGTTAATAAAGGAAAGATGCATTAAGATAGATGGAGAAAGGCTTTTTGCAGAAAGTGAAACCATTGAAGAAATCCATGGAAAACAGAAAAAGGGAGAGTGTTCCAGGCATGGGGAGGCACAAGTGAAAAAGCATGGAATCAGGAGATAAAATATCTTGCGTGAGGAAAAGCAAGGAGTCTAGTGTCCCTGGATAATGTAGGGAGAATAAGATGTAAGAAAGTTGGAATGATAGGAAGGGGCCAGGTTATGAAAGGATTTCAAAGCCAGAGATGACTTCAAATTTGATCCTTGATGTAATACATTGTCGCTAGAGTTTATTAAATTTGGGGTGAGAAAGTATAGGAACATGAATAAACCTGTATGTTAAAAAGACCAATTTGATATTTGAATGGAAGATAGATGGGAATAGGGAGAGATTTGAAGCAGGGAAACTGGAAAGCTATTATAATAGTGTAAGCTTGGTGATGAAGGTCTACACCAAGGTGGTGGCAGTGGCAGTAAAGAGGGAGAGGGTTTCAATTGGATTTGGTAATAGGTTGGATAGGTCAGAGGGAGAGGAGTCAAAAATGGTACCTAAGTTGAGAGCCTGGATTCCTAGGCAGATGGTGATATCCTCCACAGTATAGAAAAATTGGGAAGAGAAGAAAACTTAGAGGAAAAGATAATAAGTTCAGGTTTGGACATATAGAGTTGGAGATGTCTATCCAGGTGGAGATGTCCAATAGACATCTGGAAACAAGAAACTATGAGATCAGGAGAGAAACTAGAGCTCAATAAACAGATCCAAGAATCATCTGCATAGATGATAACTGAATCTATTCAAACTGATGCAAAATAGCATAGAGTAAGAGGAGACTCAAGACAGACCTTTAAGGGACGCCCAGAATTATTGAGTGAAACCTAGATGAAGATCCAGCAAAAGAGATTGAGAAGGATTCATTAGATAGATCGGAGAACCTAGAGAGCAATGTTACAAAAACAAAACAACAACAACAACAGAAAAACAGAAGAAAGATTGTATTAAGGAGAAAATGGTGGCTGAAAGTATCATTCATTGCAAAAAAAGGTCAAGGATTAGGATTGAGAAAAAATTAGATTTAACAATTAAGAGATGATTGAATCACAGTTATTAGAAGTTAGATACTTTGTGCTTTAAAGAATTTAGAATTATGCTAAGGGATCTCCTTTCCCCCTCTTGCTTACAAGGGTTTGTTAAGTTCCTAGTTAATAGAAAAAAAATGCCAAATGATTACTACTGAAAAGAGTCATAAGGATATATGCTTTTGTCTTTAGGAAGAAAATTACTTATGATATATAATCATTAAAAAAACTACTTATTGATAATTTCCCTTTTAGTAACAATTCACCCATAGTCATTTGTTAGTGTTACTGCTATCTTAAGTCACAGTTTCCAAAATGCTTCAAATTGTATGCTACAGAGAAGGAATTAAAGGGTAAGGATTTTTAGAAACTCTTAATCAGTCCTTTTCAACTAGTGCCTTTTTTTTTTTTATTTTGGGAGACTATGATTTCCCTCTATTGGCTGCATTATAGAGAATAAGACAAGAAAAAACTTCCCAATGGACCAGCCCCTCTAGAAAAAAAAAAGTGGTCTGGAATATTGATGTTAGTGAGTCATTGTGTGCTTAGAATAAGAAGCACATAGATAAAAATACCCTAAGTTTTTTATTTGAAATAGTGAACACATGCCCTGTGGGCTTTCTAGTCAACCATGTGCAAGACATGCCAATTATGTAGGACTAGGTTTTTGAAGTTGCACTGTTTAGAATACTCCTATTGAATGTTTTTCTCTCCCTTCCCCTCCCCCTCCCCTTTCCTCTACTCCTACTTAGTAGTTTTTCTGGCTTCCTAACCAGAAAAAGATACTTCCAGAGAAAATACTAGAGAAGGATACTTCTTCACTCTGTTCAGTTACATATTCTACCTCATGCTAGCAATGGAATTAGGTTAAATTCCAAGTCACCTGAAAAACTTTTAAAAGGGCCCTATCTTTAGCTTTATAACCTCCATAAATATTCATTCTACTCCCTACCAGCAGCAGCACCACCACAAACAAAACTGAGAAAAGATTTGGAAATTTGTCTTTGGCATCTTACCACTTGGCTTTTTTGGGGGAGTGGGGGGAGAGAAGAAAACAGTAATATATTAGAGCCAAACAAAACTGAGAAAGATTTGGGGATTTGCCTTTGGCACCTCACCACTCAGCTTTTTGGGGGGAGCAGAAAAAATTAGCACCAAATAAGGGAGTAATGATCAAATTAGAGGAAAGGAAGAATAGAGAAATAGAACAAAGAACTATGATTGCTATGAATATAATGAATTTCTGAAAGAAACTTTCTTTGCTTTCTTTATCAGTCTTTCTCATCCTCATGACCCCATCTCTCTATTATCTAAGAATATGTGATTTTAAATAAGCCAGCTCCTGCTCTGACATAGAAGCTTCTCTACTCCTCCTCCCAAGAATGACTTACATCTCTTCATTCAGCTGCTATGACTCATTATAATATCTAGCAGTCAAATCCAGAGGCTTTTTCTTGGGATTTTTTCCTCCTTGTGTTCTTATTCTTCATCATATCCCACACATCTGAGTACTAGTTCATCTATATTCAAATTCAGAAATTCTTCCCTCTCTTTGCTTTCTGGTAACTGCTCTTTAAGCAATCACACTGATAACATCTCTTCCTTTAACAATGGGCGCCCTCTAGTCTTTGTTCTTTTTGTCCTTCTGTCCTTCTCTCTGCCTCTCTCCCTTAATCTCTGTGTCATTCCTTCTCTCCCCTCCTCTTCTCCCTATCTCACCACCCCTGTATACTCACTCACTTAATAGAGTTCATTTCAGTCAATAAGCATTTATTCTGGGCTAAGCACTGGAATCAAATGACGAATATGAAAACAACTCCTGGCTTAAAGAGACAGATGCTAATGAGAGGAGGCGGGGTCAATCTGAACAGTTAAAATTACACATAGGATAATATGCAACATTAAATTTAGATTGGGGAGGTGGTACACTGAGAAATGGGATTTCAGAAATTTTCATGTAGAAGGTAACGTGAACTGAATTATATAAGAAACTGGGGATTCCACGAGTGAAGAGGGAATGAAGGCATTACAGACCTGAGGGAGAGTCGATGTAGAGACATGAAGATGGAAAATGAAACTTTATGAGCAAATGTGAACTTTGTATCACTCCACCCTCATTAGATCTTACTTTATGGTGAAAGTAAAATTGCAATCTGATTGAACAATGAAGGTACTTAGGTCTTACTTTATAGTGAAGCTAGAACTTTACGCTGTCTATTTTTAGATCTTACTACAAAAAGGTGTTAAGTAGCTATATAAATTAATCATAAAAAGGTTAAGTAACTAACAAAAGGTAAAATTAAAGAAGTCTTAAGAAGATGAGAACTAAAGAATGGGCAGTCCTGGAGAAAAGCCTCTGATGTGATTGGTAGACGTGAAAATTTAGAGGAGGGAACACTAGACTTAGAGGTCTATATATTTGGTGTCACTTCCTCTCTCCAGTATCTTTGTGCTGGTGGCAGGTAGCTGGTGACAGCATGCTGAGCCTTTCGGCATCTTGGCATGGCTACAGCTATTGACTCTTTCGGTGGTGAGTTTTGGCTGAGTTTTTCTCCTTTATTTTACAACTTTATCCTCTTAGAAGCCTCTAATCTTCTTCAGAGACCTAGTGGTGGAGATCTTGAACTCCCCCCGGCACAGGCCAGATGAGAGAAATCCTATACCCTCTTCCCTCTTTCTCCTTAAAATCCTTGCCTCTATATTAATTAAAAATTACCATAAATTTCCAGACTGACTTGGGTATTTTATTTGGGATTTTTCCCTGGTGACCAATTAATTTAGATTTTAAGTCACAACCCTAAAATTATCTTTACACAAATAAGCCAGAAAAGATAAATTTCTCCTTATGTTGGAGACAAATAATGCATGAGGCTGAAAAGGTAGAAATGAGAGGTTATAAAGAAATTTAAATGTCAGAATAGTTTATGCTTGATACAGAAAGCAATAGTGAGCCACTAAAATTTGTTGAGGAATGGTGATATGGTCAGATTTGCAGTTTAAGAAAATCATTTTGGCAGCTATATGATCAGAAAGGTTAAGGCTTTTTAAGGAGGCCAAATAAGAGGCTACAGTTTGCATTACTATTTCTGTAAAGATGATCTCAGGTTAATCTATTGATCCAACTTTCTCCCACAGTTCATATGTTTGCATGATCTATTTTTTAATGCAACATTATTATTTAAATGCAGGTCATTATTACCTCTAGTTCAATATCAAAAAGGTGATGTTTAATCTTTTTTTTTCTCCAAAGTCTTCTGTAGTATTTAGCTTCTCTTAACTACTAGACTGCCCCTCCCTTTGGGACCTTATATTTTTTTATTTAAACAATAAAACTGACTTCACAACAAAACTACTTCCTTTATAATAATTCTTATTTTTCAGAAGTTTCCAATTTGAAATAAATGTACTCCCAGAGGCATATAAAGAGCTTTTTAAGGGGAAGGGGGTCATTTTTTCTTAATTAAAAATAAAATTCTTTCTTTTTTTCTTATGTACATATGCATAGCAAACTCTAATTTATTTCTTATTTCTTGTTGTGTGATAGAGTTTGCTAGAAGCTAATGGGAATAGGGGCCCAAAAAGGTTAGGAACTTCTGTTTTAATTTTTCCTTCATTCATGTCATCCTTTCAAATCCCTCATAAAGATTCTGCTCATATTCCTAAGAACCCTAAAAACACTTCTTTTCTGTCTCATAAACAAATATAATGGGTATTGAACATGAGATAGAAATGTTATCTTGCCAAATCTCATCTCTCTTATCTCTTACTTACATCTTCTTCTCTCCGCTCCCTGTTTTAATCATATTAGTCTTTTCATAGTGTTTCTTCTTTTCTTATTCATCTCCCAGTCTATTCCCAAGTTTTTCTCCATCTGATGACTCTCAGCCATAGTACCTTTTGCCCCTCTTTTTTATTTGTCTAATTGCATTCTTCTCACCCTTCAAAAAACTAATCTTCTGTAAGACCTAATTCAACTAAGCAAAATAACCCTTGGATTCACATCAATACCACTTCTCTCAGCTGGCTAAAATATACAGAAAACTAGCAGTTATATTTTATGAACTGTTTATACCCTGCAACCTTTTGGGACGCCTTTCTCTACTACTCAGCTGACAAGAATGCCTAAGGCATATAAACTTTAATATTGGTAATACCTAAAACATTATTTAGAAGGCCAACCTGTTGCATTCCAAAGTCAAGTATAAATTGTTTTTAGATGGCCTGTAACCTCCAGATATCTTACGAAAATTGAGAGCTCACTGTATGTACAACTATATTTGTATTCTTTGGCTGCCCAGTAGCACATTGTGTTTCACATCCAGAAACATATCTGTTTTATCTAAATAAAATCCTTGAAGACAGGAACAGAATTATCTGTATGTTCTTTAAATTCCCTTCAGTGCTTTGCACAGTGATATGCAGTGAGTAAGCAATCAGGAAATATGAATTGATGATTAAGAAGGAAATGAACAATCATCAAGAGCAATGTCAAAGATCTGAAAGCAGGATTTCACTGTAAATTTTGAAGGTCAAAGCTTATTAACCTGTATAACAATGAAGGAGACAAGATTTTTAAAAATGATTATTATTTGACCTGAATGTTAATGATTTTACTTGTTTTTTTTTTCCTTCCAAGAAATACTGGTTTCAAAAGTGTCTATAGAGAATATATTTTAAGATAACTGATATTTTCAGAGAAATTATATCAAATGAGCTATAGGCTAAAAATAGTAGACAGCTTAGAGAGGGTACTACTCAACTGACACATTCCCAAGAGATTATGTTACTGAATGATTCACTTTGTTGATACACTTCCTTTTTGTTGTGTTGTCAGTGCTTAGTTTTGGCCCAATATTTTTCATTTTGACAATAACCAAAAAAAGGTATCGAAAGAAATTCAAAAGTTCTTCATTATTTAAAAAAAAAAGGCACCAAAATTGACTGTGTTGCCAGAGACTTAAAGGACTAAATTCTGAACTTTATATATTAAATAATTCTACTTGATGACATTAATAGTGAAATTAAAATTTGGTTTTCTCTCAAGTGAGAAAAATCCTTTATCTTTCAATTGTGCAAAAAAACTAGAAAAATATTGGGCTACTCTTTGTATGGCTCTGTCTTAGATTAAATAAATTAGAAAGTGAAATTTGATGGAGATGATAATGAGTGATGGAGAAAATTAATTATTGCTTAAACATTACTAATGAGGAGTTGGTTTTTTTTTTCCTAGAGCTCAGTAATATAAGACAATGGCCTGATTGAAAATTCGAAATATCCAGACATAGAATGTGTTGTTCCTGGAAGTAGTGATTTCTTCCTTATGAGAGTTCCTCATGCAATAGCTAGATAATTACTTTTCAATTTGGAGAGGAGATTCTTATTTAAGTAAAGAAGAAGTAAAGTAAAAAGGCAAAATTACAAATTACTCCTTTTGAATGGAGAGGCAGACCCATTGGTTTTTTAGGTACTTAAGTATGGATGCAACTAAATTAAATTTTTTTTATGGTAAAGATGGGTTTTAAATATTTCTCCTCTAAATATGCAAGGCTGAGCCATACTACATTATCTGATTCCAAGAAGAAAGGGTCAAATACACATCATGTATTGAGCCCAATAGATACCAAGAATTTTGGTCTAACCTGTTGAGATTCTTGCACTGAGATGGTTGCATCTCCCATATAACCTAGAATCTGCCTAAGCTAAGATGTATCCCTTATGCTAGGTAAGGGGAATGCCATTTTCTAGGAGTGGTCATTCTACTTAACAAATTAAATGATAAGTAAATCTAGAACACAATGTCTTATACCTAGGAAATGTGGTCCTCTACATAGTGCTCATTTTTTTCATATTTGGTTAACTTGCTTATCCTTTTAGTTGCTTAAAGGTGATAAAAATGTAACCACTATAACCACTATCTCTTTCTATAATATAACCCAGAATACATGGTTAATTTTTAGTTCCTATTCAAATACAAATTAATTGAGAAATCCACACAGCCTGAAGATCTCTTTCAAAAAAGTAATGATGGATGGGAGGAAGCTAGGTGGCTCAGTGGATTGAGTACCAGGCCTAAAATGGGAGATCCTGGGTTCACTTCCTAGCTATACAACCCTGGGCAGTCACTTAATGCCCATTGCTTAGCCCTTACTGCTCCTCTGTCTTGAAACCAATATATAACATTAATTCTAAGACAAAATGGAAGAGTTTAAAAAATAGTAATAGTGGACCAGGGCTCTTTGTTACAGAGAACATTTTATCTACTGTGTCTATCTCTGCACAAGTTATCCCCCATACCTGGAATATACACCTTTCTCATTTGTACTTCTTAGAATCCTTAGTTTCCTCCATAACTTAAATCAATCACCATCCACCCAACTCCCTAATTCTTGTGCCTCTTTACCCCTAGAAATTATTTTTTATTTAACTGGTGTATACACATATAATATATATGTGTGTCTATATACATATGTAATGCATATTTTTGTATTTATATATTTCATGTCCCCTAATCAAATTCAAAATTATCAAGAACAAGAACTGAATAAATGTTATTTTTATATGCCTATCTTCTAACATAGAGCCTGGCACAAAATGGAACATAATATGCATTTAAATGTTAATCGATCAATTGATTAAAGGTCATAGTAGACATTACTTATAGGCATATGTATATGTATATATATATATATATCACACATTATGGTATAGTATTTATATATACATAGACATATTTACTACCTGTTAGGCAGATTTTTTGGTCCTCTAGATAGATTATGTAAAAGATTGTAATTTGTTTCAACACTACTAGTAACATGGTTGTGGACACAGGAATAGAAAAATTTATTATAACATGGATTTGATAATAATTTGGGATTAATATCCAGACTGTCTAGCCTTAAAATTCCTGAGCATACTGCCGAAGGGGATAACACTACTATCTTCAAAATCTTTGAGAGAAAAAGAAGTATCAACATTTCCACTGATAATCAAATATGTAGATTGCTAACACCAACCATGGTGGAATCCAGGATGACCTAAAAATGGGAACTGAGACCGCCCAATAAGATTTCTTTCCTCAAAGCAACTGCCTGACTACAGGGGTGGAAGTGATAGGACTGAGGAGAGACTCTAAATGAACACTCTAATGCAAATACCAACAACATGGGTTAGAAACAGGAACACATGTGATACCCAGTGGAATCGAGCGTAGGCTATGAGAGAGGGAAGGGTGGGGAGGGGGGGGGAGGAGGAAAAGAAAATGATCTTTGTTTCTAATGAATAGTGTTTGGAAATGACCAAATAAAATAATGTTTAAAAAAAAAAAGATTTCTTTCCTCTCTTGTTTTCTTGTTTTTTTTGGCCATCTAAAATTTGTCATGATCTACATTACTTTCATCAAATCTCCATTTTTTTATCCCTACCATAAATTTATAATACCTTAAATAAATGAACAGATGGAATCCCTTCCCTCTGTTAACTATTTCCTATTTATCCTATATATAGTGTATTTTGTATATTTTTGTTTACATCTTGCTTTCCCATTAATGTATAAGTGCCTTGAGGCAAGGACTAACTTTTACCTCCTTTTATGTTCCCCAGGGCTTAGCACAGTGCCTGGCTCATGTTAGGCTCTTAATAAATGTTGATAGATAGATGGATGATTAACTAAAGTTAGCTATATCTTATCATTTGCTCCTTCCCGAATATTTTCATATTAGTCCAGATGTTGAATAAAACTATAATTCTAATTATTTATCTCAAATAGAAGTTTTCTTTTCTGGTTCTGTTACTGTATTGCTTTCTAATTTTGCTATGTAATGATTATTACTATCATTTCAGAAGGCAGTTTCAAAATACATAAAATGTGAAGGAATCTTTGCTATCTTCCCATACTAATAAATAGAAAAATAAATAAAATATTGCCTTGTATACTAGACTAGATGAATACATAGGAAATCATATTCAGATGTTTTTCCTACCTTTTATTTTCTGAGAGCTTTGGCAATTTATTCCCAGCTTTGGGTTTTTTATTTGTGATTTAGGGGCATTTTGTGGGGACGAAAAAAGCTTGTGTCTCCTTTTAAACTGGAAGCACAAGGGCTATTCATGGACCAGGTCCCACTAAAATTGACACCGGGGCTTTGATCTGCTATTTCTGTCTTGCGTTGCTTCAGTCCTCTTAGCAGGACTACTAGCCTCCTGATCTTGAAGGTTTACCATATTGGTGCCAGAATTAGTGCAGAAGTTCACTCAGCTTAGCCCACTGCAGCTTAGAACTCTTGAGCTCAAGCAGTCCACCTGCCCTAGTCTCCCTTGTAACACAGATTATGAGCATGTGCCACCACTCCTTGCTAGGGGCATTAATGTTTACCAGCAAATACATTTCATCCGCATGAATTATACTTTACAAACTTGGTGTTTCAAAGTTGTAAGGGACTTTCAAGGTCACTTATGCAATCTTGCACCTGAATAGAAATTTGTTCTTCAATATCAGCTAGTGGCCATTCAGATATCTACAAATAAATATATTCATGTGTAAAGTACAAATAACAAATACAATTAACAACAATTCTTAGTGCAAAGAGATCAATTTAATTTCAGAGAAATTGCTGAAATTAAATCATAGGATTCATTTGACCAAAATATGCATCAGACAATTCCTTCTGTCAACTAGAAAAAACGCAGAACTATTAAATAGTCAAAATCACTCTTTAATCAAGGGAAAAGGGGTTAGCACTAATAATACGACAACAGAGCTTCTTCCGGAGACTGCACAGAGTCTGGATGCCCTGGTCACTGACCCCTGGGAGTGCCACCGACTCAGGATGGACTCGGAGGGATAAAAGAACTTGGGGAACCTATATACCACTCTAGATGACCTGGGGGGTTTAGGATTAGAGGGACAGTTGATTGACTGGTAAGAAAGGAAAATGAGGAGTTCCAGACAGGAATAACAATGAGGGGCTGATGCCCCACAATGGACACAAAAAGGAAAGACCCAGCCCAGGGCTGGGCCACCTAGGTAATGGACCTTAGCATAGGGGGAGAAACCATCTACCAGGAAGTCCATTGTCTGGTGAAGAGGGACCTTCCCTCAGGGGAAAACCTCTCCTGTGACACAGTCAAAACCTGGGGTTTCTACACTCAAACTAAATAAACTGGGGATCTCTATATTTCCATGTTGACACTTCTCAGCTGCAACTGTATTCTTTCACTATTAGTTCCCAAGACATGTCAAAGAACAGGGCGAGGTGCTAATCTATAGGCGTGACACACAACCTGGAAAAAAAAAACAGATGAGATCACTAAAAGAAAGTAATTGATTGCCGTTAAGCAAGACTGATTTTTAAATGAATACAAGCATATCTGAAAACTCCAGTTATTCAATGTTATGCATTTTACATATAACTCTGCACCATAGGAGTGATTGCTAAACACTTATTTCAGTCTTTTTTTGAACTGAAGAGGAGCAACTTTTTTTCATTGTATGCAGAGTTTATCTCCCATTGAAAGCATTGCACAAGTCAAAACACTTTTTGAATAAAAAGGCTTTTATTTATTTATTTTTGTCTGTAAAGAGACAGTTTGGAATATTTTTTTATAACATAATGTAGAAGTTGCAGCTTTTAAGAAAAAGTATTTTTACTTTACTTGACTTGAATTTTCAGCTCTAGAATAATTTAGTTGAATATTAATGCGATAAAAGTTAGTTTTATGTGGACATACATAAGTAAAGAAGGGCCATTAGCTATGAGGTCACCCAATTCTAATTAGAAAACGAATTTTCATAGGTCCACACAGGCTACAGACGGAGTCCATGTGCCTTTGCAGTTCTGTTTCATGTTACTGAACTTCATGTACTTCCTGTTCCAGTAAACCCGGCTTCTCTATTTACCAGACACAATATTCCATCTCTTATCTCTTTTCCAGATCTCTTAACCCATCGATTCTGGAACTCCAAAGCAGAGTTTGGTTATTACTTCCTGTAAAAGAGTTCCTGATCCCCACTGTGCTTAGTTGAAATTACTTAGGATTACTTTCTACATGTTTTTCATTGATTTATCTCTGTATCTATTGTATAGGAGCATGAAGGCTCCCTTAGAGTAAGAAATATTTAGTTTTCATCTTTCTGTTTCCAGCAATTATCTCAGCTCCTGCTACACTGAAGGGTATAGTAAATGGTTAACAATAGGTTCTCAGAAAGAAAAAAAAATGTATTCATAACACACTTTTAAGTTAATCTGCTTTGTTAATATTTCTCCATCATTTTCTTAATTCTAGATAGTCAACAATGACGCAAGACTTTGATTTGTATCGTTTCCTTGTTTCTGAGTAAATGCTTACACTGAAAATTGAAAACTTAGCTCTCTTAAGAGCTTACTCCAGTGCACCCTGTTTAGATTTTAAACAGGTATTTGATTTTTAAAATTTATATTTTAAAGGAGTACAATGTTAGAAATGACTATACAAATCTAAAGGAATTAAGGTCTTTTCTTTCAATTATATAAATAGAGCATTTTACTGTTGTTGTTTAATCATTTCAGTCATGTCTAACTTTTGTGACCCCATTTGGGGTTTTCTTGGCAAAAACATTGGAGTGGTTTGCCATTTCCTTCTCCAACTTATTTTATAGATGAGGAACTAAGACAAATAGAATTCAATGATTTAAGTGTCTGAGGCCAGATTTGAATTCAGAAGATAAATCTTCCTGACTTTAGGTTCAGCTCTCTATCCACTATACCCCCTAACTACCCTAAACTGAATGTTGTATCCTTTGAGTAAAAACACAGACCTCATTCAGAACCTCTTCTTAGTGGCCTAGCATTATGGTAATTTATCCATCTTCCTTTTTTTGAACTTTCTTTCTTTTTCCCTATTCTTAAAACACAGTTGAAGGGAGAGGAGAAAGTCTGAATCCTAAAATATCATAAAACAATTGTC
The DNA here is from genome assembly GCF_027887165.1 of Monodelphis domestica. Taxonomy (NCBI): domain Eukaryota; kingdom Metazoa; phylum Chordata; class Mammalia; order Didelphimorphia; family Didelphidae; genus Monodelphis; species Monodelphis domestica. The sequence goes on from NC_077228.1 coordinate 356,056,814, forward strand.
AATATTTTCTACATGTAACTGGAATAATTAATTTTAAAAATAGCATAGAACGTCTTATCTACCTGATTTTTGGATAGGAGAAGGATTTGTGAATAAATAAGAGAGAGAAAAAAACCCGTTGAAAATTTTCAGAGCTAGAAAACAAGTTTTCCCCTAAATCAAACATACGGAGAAAATTTAGGTAATAATGTATGGAAGCAATTTTTTCTTCATTTGGAAACTAAAGTGGAAGCTTTTTTGAGAACTTGAGTCTTCTATTCAAGGTTTTGTATGCTAACATTTCATAGTGTAATTAAAATTACAAGGCTATTTGTAACTTGATAACTTTATTAAATCAAAGGAGTAGTAAAAAGAGGGAAAATTAGGAGAGAGGTAGAGAGATACTTAGCTTTCTAATCTATTAGCCATCTTAATGGGCCTGTAGCTGCAACTCAGCAAGGGTCCCCTCTGCTTCTCCAGGCTCACACCAAAGACTTCAACTTCCGTCTGATTTTAGCTTATAAATTCTTTCCTCCTCCCACTAACTCTCACATGTCACATCTCAGGAACCAATCATAGTTTCTTAATTGGCCTGGGCTGCCCAGGGGAGCAGTGCCTGTGGAATTATTGTTTCTTGTCTTATTAGTTTGTTGGTTCTTTAACTTCCTTTATCTGAGGCTTGTCTATACCTGATTTACTCAGTGGTATTTGACCTCCAGATCAATGAGAGATGACTTTTAAAAAAGGCAACACTGGAGAGAGAGAAATTTGCTTCAAACAATAGGAAAAGAAATCCAGAAATACTTATAAAGCATTGCAATTATAAAGACGTTTGGGATGGGGGCAGGCATTTCTGTTTGAGTCCCAAGTTCCTCTAAATTAATGGGGTAATGTCTCCAAATACCACAAGTATGTTTACAAACCTTGGACTGACTTCTTTTGTCTTTCGACAATATCTTGCAGTAAATTCGACATGTAGTAGATGACTAATAAGCACCCATTGCCTTGATCAGAAGGAACATCAAATATTATAGGCACATGCATTTTCTTTAAAACTATAAAAATAACCACTGGAATTTTTAGATGCAAACAAACACTGAAATTGAGGATATCAAACAAGCAATAATACAATACTAATATATTATTTTTATCTGCTAGATGACATAGTAGATGGAGTACTGAAGAACCTAGAGTTGGGAAAACCTGAAATGTTGCTTCAGTTACTAATTGCTTGACTCTAGTCAAGTCAATTAACCTCTTCCTGCCTCATCTTCTTTACCTGTAAAATAGAAATAATAAGACATTGTACCTAGAGATAAAGTGAAATATTTGTAAATGCCTTCACAAACTTTAAAGTATTATAGCTTCTCTCAATTTGACACATAACAGAAGACTAATATTTATTAGATTCTCCATAAGATTTGTACAATTAAAATTAATTTCACCAACTATTTTAGACTCATTTGAAAAAATATTTAATACTCAATATGGAGTAGTGACGGGTTCTGTTTCAGAAATAGTCACTTATTGAGGTATGTTACTTCTAGACTCCAAAATGAGACTCCAAAGCAATAACAGCTTAAATGAGTGAACATTTTTACTTCAAAAGAAGCACATTTTGTTGTAAGTAGCTGGACTCGATCAAACAGGCAGTGAAACACTTGATCTTAATATTTCAAAAAATAGAACTCTAGGCCAAATGATTGTCCAAGCTAGCTTTGCCAGTTTTTAAGGTTCAAAGATTAAAGAGACCCCAAGAGAGGAATAAAGGAGTTTCAATAGGATTAGCATTTAAACTTTCTGTTGAGAAAGAATATTTACCAAAAATAATATAGATCTATATTTTATAGAAATATGGGTGTCCATAGAACTTTGTATTTATAATGCAAAATTCCCTTCAACTAAACCCTCTAAATTCATAGTAATTGTATTTTTGCTAATGGTGAATGGTACAGGCTTGGAAATTCTGCTTCAAGTTAAGTATTAATTAGAGGCCATGAGTAAGCAATTTAATCTCTTTCTTTGCAATTTAGGGCCAATAATGCCAACTACCAGACCAAGTTGTGAGAATTAAATGAGGTTTGCAAATAAATAAGGTGTTTTGCAAACCTTAAAGCACTATATAAATGTTAGTTAGGTCCCTAGGTGACCCAATGGATAGACTAATAGATTTGGACAGACATTTAATAGATGTGTGACCAGGGCTTAACCTCTGTTTGCTTCAGTTACCCCATCTGCAAAATGGAGATAATAATACTAGCACACCCACCACTCCAGGGTTATGGTAAAGATCAAATGAGATCATTATAAAGTGCTTTGCACAGTCCTTGACCCATTATAAATTTTCTATATAAGTGATAGCTATAACAATGGTTATAAAAAATTAAAAATTAACCAGAAGACAAGTTTTAAAACAAGGAAGATAGTTCTGTCTGTTACCTTACTTTCTTCCTTCATTGAACTAGATTGCCCTTGCATTTCAAATGGATGAAATACCTGTTTATTTTAAAGTTAACAAAGAGTAAGGAGACATTTTCTTTTCATGTTTTTGCTTAGCAGCCCAGATTTCTAGCTATAGAATATGCCAAATAATTATTTCAATTTGTTTTCTGGATAAAATGTAAGCCTTAACTTTGTGCTTAAGCCATTTTCACATATTCTTTGTTTATTGGTTTAAAAAATAGTAATTTTAGTATCAGCCTAGCAATTATTTACTTTGCTGAATGAAACAATTTTCTTTTTGTTTTTCCAAAATCTGATCGATGGCATTAGCTTGACTTTGGAACGGAACCTTTATAGGTAATTGTAAGAATTTATAACCTTTATTGTAGTAATCTTACTTCAGTGTTTAAGGGGAAAAAAGAGAACTAAGAGCAATAAAAGCATCATGTCTCTTTCCCATCAGGATTAATGAATGAAAAGGAATTAAGTACTAACTTTATATAAAACACTATTAATGCTTTGGAATACAAATAAAAAAGCAATCCTGACCCTTTTCTCAAGGTGCTCACTTTCTAACTGAAGAGAAAAAGCACATACAAGAATGCTTCAGCTGCAAATCAGTTGACAAGACCCTATGGTCTTTAGGGTACAAATGAGAAGATAATACATCTGCTTTCATGACATTTCTATTGATAAAAACCATATCTGTTCTAATAAGTTATTGTTAATATTATTATATTCATTTTAACATTGAAACATTTGATAGGAACTTTGGTAAGTAAGGACTATCTTTCCAGGTTCCAATCTGAGCAAAAAAAGATAACTATGATAGTGATAGTATTTATTTTCCATAGGTTCTTTCTCAAAATTTTTATAATCTCATTTAGGATTTTCAATGTTTCTCTCATTTTAAAGGTAATGTCAAATATGATGGTCCTTATGTACATATTATATATAGAGAAAGACAGACAGAGGGAGAGAATCAGACAGACAGACAGACAGACAGACAGACAGAGGCCATACTTTATCAGACCTAATGCCAGTGGCTACATAGAACTTAGAGGCACTAGGCTACCCATTATATACTTTATTTTTATACTTGCATTTTACCTATACCCAGTAAATCTTTCTACATAAACAAAAACAAAACAAAATTGTTGAGCAAAACCCAACCACAGAACAACCACATCTGATAGTGTATGTCAATCTCTTTTCCCATCTATCACATTCCAAATTGACTTCTATAAATGGATGGGATTAAGGGAAGAGAAAGAAAGCAAATTAACATTTATAGAGGACCTACTATGTGCAGGTAGTATGCTAAATGCTTTTTGCAAATATTAACCTCCTGGATTCTTGTTCTGGGATTGTTTATCTAGATAGCCTTTGAATTCTATTTCATCATTAAGAGTTTGTGATTTCACAGGTTTCCCCATAAAAAGAGAGAAGAATCATTTGTCTGTGACCTTTTAAGTCTAGCTGAAGCCCCTCTGTGATGATTAACAGGCAGACTTTTCACATACATGTATCTGAATTTGGGTCTCATTTTCATCACTTACTATAACCTCTTAAGAGTTTTCATTTTCCAGTCTATAAAAGGGGTATTAATAATACCTGCATTACCCAATTTATAGGGTTGTGAGAAAAATGCTTTCTGAACCTCAAAGTTGTGGAGGAATATGGTCTGTCAGTACTGCAACCAATCTGGTTTTTTACTTACCAGTCTAATGACCAGGTCATGTGTTTATTGTCTGCAGATATTTCTGAATCAATCAGAGCTCACATAAATCTGCTTTATGCTGAATGTGTAGAAACAGTTGAAGAATTGTAATATAGGGTCCTTAAAAGCATGGTAGACAAACACTGATAGAGGGCAATCTGTCAGCTATTTCTCTTTGCCTTTGCTGATTGGTCACCTCTTACTATAGTTTTATCTGTTTGCACTATTTGCTTTTTTTCATCTTTCTCACATTGCTGTTGTCTTTTCCAGAACAGTAGTTCTTAACCATTTGGGTATTATGGGTACCTTTTTTTTTCAGAATAACATTTCTAAAAAGTGAAAAAAATGCTATATTTCAGGTAGAAGTTAGTGGAAATAAAGATGTGTTTTTTTCCCACTGAAGTTTCCCCAGAAATCTCCATAGATCCTAGGTTTAAGAACCCCTGTTCTAAAGGGCATTGACTATATAGGAAAGTTTTCAGCTACCCACAAGGTGGCATTGGTCTTCCAAAGCAAGTATGGGTATCAATATGACATTGGGTGGAAAAAATTGTTGAAGAAGAGTTTTTTGTTTGTTTTTATTTTTTAGTTGCTTTTTTTAATGTCTTTTTTTAAAAAGGAGAAAGTGCTTACTCAAGATTCAAAGGCAATTTTTGTTTATTTATTATTATTACCTTGTGTTTTTATGCAATAGTTTCCCCCTCCTTTTTCATGTTATAAAGGTGATGCTAAATCTGACAGCAAAAGCTGAAGGCATCCCAGAAACCAAAAGTGATGGGAATATAGTTGGGAAATAAAGTCTCAGAATTTGTATGGTTGATGTTTTTGGTTTTTTTCTTTTCACACTTTTTTTTTAAGACAGGAAAAGTACAATTTAAAATGACATATTATGATGCAAAAAGAGAGCAAAGAGTGTTAGTACAGATGGCTAGCAGCAAGGTTGAGTGCACAATTAATAGACTGGAATTGCACCAATGTGTAGTCTGACAATAATAGGGAACCTGAGGCAGCAGGAGGTGGCCCTGATCCTGCTGTCTTAAAAAGGCCATATGTCTGTCTGCCTGCCTGCCTGCCTATCATATAGCTCAGTTTCATGACATTTAAATATTTTTTTTAATGTTTACAGATAAATTATTTTAATTAAGACACACCAAAATAGAAGGCTGCCCTCAGGAAGTTCATGCATTTAATTTGAAAACATTCTGAGAAAACCTAAGATAAAGAACAAAACAAGAGCCTAATCCAGAAGAGCAAAAGAATTTCCTTTAGGAAAGCAGTTCCCGTCCCTAGAGTATAGGTAAATTTTATTATGAAGAAAGTCATTGATGATCTTGAAAAGTCTAAGCAAATAGGATCCAAAACACTCTCTGGAATACTTTCAATATCATCCTGCCTAGAGAAGTGACCTCTCAGCCACCTTCTCCCATGAACTATTTATTCTCTGTTCTCTTCAAAAGACAGTTACAAATACAGCAATCTTTATGGGCTTAAAAGACTTGATCCAATACATACATTAATGTATCTGTATGAAGGGATTTTGTAATGTGTACAATAGCTCATTCTATCCTCAGAAGTGGGTCCAAAATAGAAGAGAAAAAATTGGGGGGAGAAGGGGAAATATGCTTAGTTGCTCTGCATGATCCAGGCTTATTAAGCTTCAAAGTAAGAAGAATCTCATCCATTTCATTAGAAATTACTTTAAAATTTCATTTCTGTCCTTGTGGGCACTCCCTGCATAGATCTAGATTGTCGCTTATTCCTATCACCTGATCCTCTGATAATGTCTGTTACCTGAAATACGCAAATCTTTGCACTTTTGTAGGATACCCCCACTCCCACCCTGGGCAAGACCAAAAACTTGTGTAGCAAACACATATCTCCCTGTTTTATGCCAATTTCTTTTTAACAGAACTTGTGATTTCATTACCCTCTCCTCTCTCTTCAAATGTCCTCAGTTCACTTGCCCCTATGCTCAGCAGCCCAATGGGAACACTTCCCTGTCTGGGGTAAAGTGTGGGGATTTGGAGGCATGGGGGAGGGGGAAGGGCAGGTCACTTGGTCCCTAAAAGGTTCACCATCACTATCCTAGAGAGTTTCCTAAAAGATACTTCCTTAACCAGTGAAGATTAGCACCCTCTTTGTTAATTTTTGGTGATTAAATTAGTAGCCAAAAAAAAAATCGTCCAATACTTTCTACTTTCTTATTTCTACATAATCTTTATGGTGAGTAACTCTACCTAGACCATGATACTGCTAGTCATACCATGCTAGGCTTAACCCTCCTCTCTCTGCTTTGTATTGAACAGTTATCAAATCAACACTGATTTCTGGAAAGGATATATCAGTCAATTACCCTGTATTGATTAATGTTAATCAATAGTCCTATGATTCCACTCACCATCCCTTTGACTTCTCTTATTAAAATGTAAATGTTTGAAGCTCAAAGACTATCATTGTTTCTAAATTTGTTTCACCAGAGCTGTATCATAAAACAAAGTATTTAATATAAAGTTTTTTCATTTACTCCAATTCTGAGACTACCTTTAAGAAACATGAAAAAGAGAAAAACAGTCTTTAAAAAAAAAATCAACAACCTTACCTTCCATCTTAGAATCAGTACACTATATTGGTTCTAAGGCAGAAGAGTGGTAAGGGCTAGGTGACTTGTCATGGGTAACATAGTTAGGAAGTATCTAAAGTCAAATTGTAACCCGGGACCTCCTGTCTCCATATCTGGCTCTTTATCCACTAAAACAGGCTTTTGCAAGCATTTTTATATAGTGGACCACCTCTAGTTTCATATTTATGCAATTAAATAAAAGGTGTAAAAAATAAACTATCCTACTTTGTTGTTTGTTAAATATGTTAAAAGGTATTGAACAAAAAAAAGGCAGCTTTAAATTCTCTCCTTTGTATATGTCCATTTTTCTCTCCTAGAATTTAAGGTCCTTGAGGACAGTGTATTTTTGAAGCCAAGTTAAAAAAGAAAACAAAACTGACTGATAGAGCAAGTAATAAAGCAAAGAGAGAAAGGAAAGAGATTTCACAGAAGCTTTTTGAGGGTTTTCTCACCAACCTCATGGTCAGCCATAAACTGTAATAGTTAAAATAGTTGGTTGTCATAAACTGTAGTGATTAAAAGAGTTAAGGATATAAATTGTAGTACATATAAGAGTGGATGAGTAAATTGTGACTGCAGAAAAAATGTTTTCACTACAGTGTTTTGTTTTTAATCAATATATAAGGTGGTCACCAGGGAAATATCCCCAATTATTCAATAAACCCAAGTCAGCTGGGTTTTATAGAGATTTTAATTAATACAAATGTGGAATTAAAGAAAAGGAGAGAAAGAGAGAAAAGGGGAATAATGAGAAAAGGATAGGCTGGCCCAGGGCAGCCCTGGCCAACCCAGGCCTAAGCCTTAAGAGAAAGATCAGTCAGTCCTTAATCACTCACAAGATCTGTCCAAGCAAGGATTCTAGTGACACCAGGCCAGCTTCATCTCAGCTGACTCCACTAGCTCAATGCCTGAATCTGAATGTCCCAGCTCCATCTGAATGAATCCGAGCTCCTATTTAAAGGGAATTTTTTCCTATGTCTCCTCCCCTAAGTTCTCCCATCTACCAATCACAGTAGACGTTTTTCAAAGGACAGACCATTCTTAGTTCACACCTGAGTAAACTAATCTTTTGAGTAATTCACACTTGAGTAGACTAGAATCTCTGAGTAAGTTTTCACCTCTTTGTTCCTTGTAAGTTCACAAGTTCCCTGACCTTTATAGGTACTTAGCACCCCTTTGTATTATATCCAAAAATAGGCATAGCTTAAAGAACTTTTGTCTTACTATAAGTATGGGTTTAAGTACTTTTCATTGTTCAGCAAGGAGTTTTTTCCCCTAAAGCAGGCTTAAGTAGGGGTGGAGTAGTTCTCACATTCCTGATCTAAGTAGAGTTCTCACATTCCTGATCTAAATTACTTTCACTGCCCAAATGGTGAATGGTCCTAATGGGGAATTTTTAAGGTTTACAATCCTAACCCTATGAAGTAGGGTCTGAGAATTTTTAAGGTTCACAACAGAGACTTTCATTTTTGTCTTGGTTGCCCCAGTGCCTAGAAAAATGCTTGGAACACAAATGGGAATTAGTGAATATTTGTTGATTCAATGACACATTCCCCCCCAATGAGTTCCAGTTACCTTCAGAATCAAATGTAACTTCTGCTTAGCATTTAAAGCTCTTTATACCCTGGCCCCTTCCTGAATTCTTCTGACCTGTTTACTCCCCTTCATGCACTCTGCAATCCAGCTAAATAGGTCTACTAATTGTTTCTTAAACAGAATACTCAAAACTCTCATCTCCATGACTTTGCACTGGTCCTTGCTGCCTTCCTGCCTCTCCCCCTTAGGTTCCTTACATTATCCAACTCAAATTAAATCTCACCTTCTAAAGAACGGTCTTTCTGACTTCCCCAGATACTAGTGCCTTCCATCCTCAGATTATACCACACACACACACATACACACACACACACACACACACACACACACACACACACACACACACACAGAGGGGTATAGATATATATGTATATGTGCATATATGCATTATAAGTTTATCATGTCCCTAGTTTTTTTAAATATTGTCTCTCCCATTAGAATTGAGATCATGAATTGCTTTTTTACCTTTCTTTAAATTCACTATCATTAGCTTAATGCATGGCCTATAGGAAGTACTCAATAAATTTTGACTTTTTGACTGAACTCAGTGAAGCATGGAAGTGATCTCAGATTCTTAAGAATCTATGCCAGGGAGGCTACCAGCTAAATTTAAAATATATGTGTGTTTTTATGTATATATTTTTTAAAATGGACTGTTTATGAATTAATGTTGGATAAAGAGTTGTTTCTGAAGTCAGCAAGATCTGGGTTCAAGTGTTGCCTTTAGCACAAATTGCCTGTGTAATCCTAGGCAAATCATTTAATCTGTTGATGCCCCCAAGCAATACTTTAAGACTACTTATAAATTTCAGAGCCCATGCATTTATTGAGGTAGTTTCTTCATTGAATGTGCCCTCAGCAAATGAAATCTCAGAGGTCCATGGGAAGTAGTAAGCACTTAATAAAGGTTTGCTAATATACAAATCAGAGGAAAGAGAGAGAGAGAGAGAGAGAGAGAGAGAGAGAGAGAGAGAGAGAGAGAGAGAGAGAGAGAGAGAGAGAGAGAGAAACAGAGGGAGGGAGGGAGGGAGGAAGGAAAGAAAAAGGAAGAGAAGATGAAGGAAGGAGGAAAGAGAGGAAGAAAGGAGAGAGAGAGAGAGCCACCAATAAATAAGCAGTCCCAATTTGTTCCTTCTTCAAAAGATCTGTGGTTGGCAAAAGGTAGACATTTTGGAGAGAACTAGAGCCAGATGGATTTTCTGGCTAAAGAAAAGAGACTGAAATGCAGGTAGATAACCTCCCTCATTATTGCCTCAAAGTATTCACTGAGATAACTCCCTAAATAGAAATAAACCAAAATCTAATCCGAGTGACAAGTTACCATAGGATAGAGATAGGATTGGTGGGTCCATTTTGATGCTAAGGTTAAGTAGGTGAGTGTGATGAAGAAATAAAGTTTCTCTGTAAAGCAATGTCCATGTTTTAAAGGAAGGAAGAGAATAAAAACTAGCAATTTGAGTCAGTTAAGAAATGTATTTATTGCACCATAGCATTCTATTTCATTTAAAGACATAGATAGATAGATAGATAGATAGATAGATAGATAGATAGATAGATAGATATTGATTGATTGATTCAAAAACATTCTTTTAAACTCAGACTTGATCTGTTTACATAATTTTTAGCTACTTTTGAGATTTTAAGCATCTGGACATATAGATCTAACAGGATCAGTGCAATAGCTGAGGGAGCCATACTTAAGATTAAAGCTTATTTGAACAAGGATATTTCTATTGTATATCATATGGCCACCTTGTAAAACTGGAGATTCTATTGTGCCAACTAAAAGCCTAGGAAGCAAAGAAATCCACTTAGAAAATGAGAAACTAAAGAGGAAGATCGAGGGAGGCAACAGGGAAAAATCTATCCCACTGAAATGTAGTTTTGAGGCAAGTTTATAGATTAGATTTCACTGATATTACTCTCTTGATAAAATTAGTGGTTATTTCTACTAAAGTAAAAATCACCGTATATTGCTGGAAATAGCTTTAGTATCTGACTTTTCTTCACCAAAAGATTTTCCATTTCTTTCTCTCTCTCTCTCTCTCTCTCTCTCTCTCTCTCTCTCTCTCTCTCTCTCTCTCTCTCTCTCTCTCTCTCTCCCTCTCCCTCTGTCCACACACATATGGATCTACAATATATGTATGTATATGTGTATATATATATATATATCCATATACAAACTCTTCTGATCAGTTTTCATTTTTCTCCATAACATAGGTTCTACTATCTGTCCTCATCTTATGACAAATTTTATTCCAAAACTTTCCAAAAGATTTATGACAAACTCTTCTGATCAGTTTGTATTTTTCTCCATAATAGAACCTCTTTTCTCCACAATATGACCTCTTTTCTAACTCTCAGTCCCCATAAAGAGAGTCATAGTATTTTCTTTATATATACATATATATATGTGCATATATGTACATATATGCACATATATATATGTATATATATACCTCCATTGGTAGGTAGAGTTTCCTCAACTGTCAAGTTCTTTCTATCAGTAAACTCTCTTAACTAGTCCCTATCCCTAATATATTTATCTCATAGTTCTATAGATTATTAAAACTGAAATGGACCCTAGACAATCCAACCACTTTCTTTTATGGGTGACATACTGTTTGATTCATACAGAGTATGTTCTGTATATTAATTCTATTTGATCTACACAACAACCCTGTGTAGCATACAGTACAAATAGTATTGTTTCTATATTGCTATTGAAGTTATTAAGGTTCAGCACTGAACCTTATGAAAGATAATATAGCTAGTTACTTGGAGAGCCAAAGTCCCATGTCTAATACTCAGATCCTTACAGAGAGAGGCAATGTTCTAACCCCGTGATGTTAAAATCCTTTGGCTGACTCCTTCATCATTTGATTTCTCTATTCCTAGATTTGGTTTTGGAAACTTGCTTCCTATTTCCCCAGATCCTGATTCTAGAGAGCCTGCCTCCCTGATTTCTCTATATTCAACCACTGGCCCACCAGACATAAAATACATACCAGATCTAATGCTATCTAACGGAATTCCAACTTTGAGATCCTTCAGATCGTCACTACCACCCAAGTCCTATGACAGAATTAGTGTCACATTTTAAAGTTAACAACAACATTCCCCAAATTAATGTTCGTAATAACAGGTCCAAGTATCATGATATCTAAGAGGCAGTGTGGCATAGAAGCTAGACAGCTGGTCTTAAACTCAGAAAGATCTGGGATCAAGTCCAACTTTGGATAATGCCTTTCACAATAAAATATAAGCTTCTCGAAAGTACAGACTGTTTCATTTTTGCCTCTCTATGCCCAGTGCCCAGCACAGTGCCTGATAGAATAGTTAACTTAATAAGACTCCTGTTGATTAGCTAATTGATTCAGTCAATCATTCAACAGATATTCATTAAGTACTTACTCTGTATCTAGCAGAGTAGATAAAATTTTTGTATATAAATACAAAGGATGAAACAATTTCTACTCAAGAAATTTACATTTTAAAAGAAACTTACATTGAATGAAACTAGCTGAATGAATAGGGACAAAAATCATATGACCTCTTAGAATCCTAGCTAACTAAGTCTCTAAGACTTTAAGTTACAGATATATTTGTGGGAAAGGAGTTTCCATGCCAGAAGCTCCCTTCCCCAGTGAAAAGAAAGGTCTAAAAAAATGGAAATAATTTTAAGATCCCAGTACAATTTGTCACTTGCAAAAAGGTTCTAATTAAAAAAACGAATAAACTTCTTATCACTTAATTCATTTTGTTCCATCAAACACTTAGTAAGCAGATAAGCAGATGGACATTTATTAAGCTCTTACTATGTGCCAGGCTCCTTGTTAAAATCTGGGAATACAAATTTAATGGGAGTACAGTATTGGTCAATGAAAAACCACTCCTTGTGGGCACACACAGCAAACTCTTTTTTTTTTTTAACTTTTTTTTTAATTTTTATTTGGTCATTTCCAAACATTATTCATTGGAAACAAAGATCAGTTTCTTTTCTTCCCTTCCCCCCTCCCTCCACCTCTCCCACAGCCGACACGCAATTCCACTGGGTATCACATGTGTTCTTGATTCAAACTCATTTCCATGTTGTTGGTATTTGCATTAGAGTGTTCATTTAGAGCCTCTGCTCAGTCATATCCCCTTTACCCCTGTAGTCAAACAGTTGCTTTTCATCGGTGTTTTTACTCCCACAGTTTATCTTCTGCTTGTGGATAGTGTTTTTTAGATCCCTGCAGATTGTTCAGGGACATTGCATTGCCACTAATGGAGAAGTCCATTACCTTCGATTGTACCACAATGTTTCAGTCTCTGTGTACAATGTTTTCCTGGTTCTGCTCCTTTCGCTCTGCATCACTTCCTGGAGGTTGTTCCAGTCTCCATGGAATTCCTCCACTTTATTATTCCTTTTAGCACAATAGTATTCCATCACCAACATATACCACAATTTATTCAGCCATTCCCCAATTGAAGGGCATCCCCTCATTTTCCAATTTTTGGCCACCACAAAAAGTGCTGCTATGAATATTCTTGTACAAGTCTTTTTCCTTATTATCTCTTTGGGGTACAAGCCCAGTAGTGCTATGGCTGGATCAAAGGACAGACAGTCTTTTATCGCCCTTTGGGCATAGTTCCAAATTGCCCTCCAGAATGGTTGGATTAATTCACAACTCCACCAGCAATGAATTAGTTTTCCCTACTTTGCCACATCCCCTCCAGCATTCACTACTTTCTGTAGCTGTTATGTTAGCCAATCTGCTAGGTGTGAGGTGATACCTCAGAGTTGTTTTGATTTGCATCTCTCTGATTATAAGAGATTTAGAACACTTTTTCATGTGCTTATTAATAGTTTTGATTTCTTTGGCTGAGAACTGCCTGTTCATGTCCCTTGCCCATTTATCAATTGGAGAATGGCTTGGTTTTTTGTACAATTGATCTAGCTCTTTGTAAATTTGAGTAATTAAACCTTTGTCAGAGGTTTTTATGAAGATTGTTTCCCAATTTGTTGCTACCCTTCTGATTTTAGTTACATTGGTTTTGTTTGTACAAAAAATTTATTTTGATGTATTCCAAATTATTTATTTTGCATTTTGTGACTCTTTCTAAGTCTTGCTTGGTTTTAAAACCTTTCCCTTCCCAAAGGTCTGACGTGTATACTATTCTGTGTTCACCTAATTTATTTATAGTTTCCTTCTTTATGTTCAAGTCATTCACCCATTCTGAATTTATCTTGGTGTAGGGTGTGAGGTGTTGATCCAAACCTAGTCTCTCCCACACTGTCTTCCAATTTAGCAAACTCTTTCTGATACAACCTCCATGTAGTTTTTGGACCATTTACAGGGAATATTATTCTATAACTACTCCTGGCCTTCAAGACAGATGAGGAACTACATCTCCTGTTATACAAATAATACAAACTACTTTATCAATACAATGTAATTAAATACAGAGTAGTTTGTGAGGGATGAATATCAGGAAAGATATCACCTTCTACAAAACTTTTAGCAATAGTCTAGGCATTTAGGAAAACCAAGATTTGCAAAGGAAGTTTTAAGATCATAAGATTTACAGGTTGAAAGTTCATTTTGCAATGAAAAATCATGTCCAAGGTCATTTTAGTAAAAAATAGCAGAATTGGAATTTTAACCCAAGTCGTCTGATTGCATATTCCCAATGCTATGCCACTTGCTAGGAGAAAAAGAAAATCTATTTTTCCAAAAGGTTTATGACAAACTCTTCTGATCAGTTTGTATTTTTCTCCATACTATACGTACTACTGTCTGTCCTCATCTTTGACCTCTTTTGTAACTCAGTACCCATAAAGGGAGCCATAGTATTTTCTTGTTTCATCAAATTCTTTCCTCAGCTGCAATTTTTCATTGTTTTTGCAGAATGTAAGATCCTAGTTTTCTTTTTGAAAGTTTTCTTATTTTCTAATTAGTTGAAGGAATAATGAGATTTGTTTGCAGCACCCAGTGTTAGCCCATTAAAAAAAAAAACAGGAACAGTTTTGTTTAGGGAAATTGCTCAATCAATGCTCTGCAGTGCTATTTGTTTATTCTTTATTTATTTATTTTGCTGATAAGAGAAAGGAGTGGAATGCCAGATTGAAACAACTGGAAAAACAGATTGCTGAATTAGAAGTGAAGATATAATTAGATGCATCCTCAAATAATTGGTTCGAATTGGAAGCAGTTAAGCCTGTATATAATCAGATTTTGCCTGAAAGTGCTACAACATCCTTATTTTATGCTAAATAGATTTTTATGGAAGGGCAATAAAAGAGAAAATCTGCTTGCTAATTTGATTAAAAAACATGATGGCTCTCAGTTTTTGTTGCTGGTAAGGCTACAAAAGGGAGGAAACTGATTAGAAGAAAAAAGAAATTAATTTGGTATTTAAGATCCATTATCAAATGTTAACATATTTCAAAAGTAAAATTACTTAAATTATGATTGGACTGTGTATCTTTATATTTGCTCTTTGAGAAAAATCATATTCTTCATTTTCTTTTGATAATGTAAATTCCTTCTTCCTTCGAATTTAATAGTATTCATTCTTTTAGATTCTCTGGTACCCTGAATCACGAAACCTAATGAACATTAACTCATTAAAATCTGTGAGACACCTGGTAACTAAATGTCTCAGAGTCCACATTGTAGATGAGTAAGCAAATACTATGAGACTGCCCCTGGCTTAAGGGCCAAACCATTAAACATGTAAGAGTAAGCTTAGCTGATCTTTTAAACAATTTAATGTATCTTTTTGTGTTTATTCTTTTTGTATACCAAAATTATAAATATATTCCATGCATTGTTTTTTTTTTTAATATAAAAATGATGGACAGCAATACCATCGACCTTTCTTATCTCTCTTTCACTTATTATCAGCTCTCAACTTTGGACCAAGTTGTGAGCTGACATTCCTACCTTAGCTTAGATTAGACACTCAGCTCAGAGTGGATTTATGTCAAGAAGATATTCTGTATTGAATAACACATAGCCAGGACCATATATTTTATAGATAATGTTCACCTGATTCATTCTAATGTCCTTATCCTGTCATTGGCTGTTGATAAGAAGAGAAAAATATTTGTTGGAATTGAATGGTAGCACACATTTGTAGTATTAAAGTGTAGCATTTGGCTTTTGGAACTTTTTATACTAACGTCAGATTAAAATGTCATCAGTCTCCTAGAGAGTTTCCATAAATAGCACCTGTTTTTCACCTTAAAAATGTACAAATAGTGTCCTATATCTCCTATCCTATATCTCCTACCTGACTTTGCTTTGACATTGAAGCAACAACTTTGGTTTTGTTTTTAGGCTCTGAAAGAAGGAAGAAACATATAGAAGTATATGCCCCTCTGCATTTTTCATCTATAATTATCTATTGCATTTGAATGGGAATCAGTCAATGAATCTGCAAGGATTTTTTAAGTATCTATGGGTCAGGCATTGTGCTAAGCACTAGGAATGAGAGGAAAGGCACACAAATGTTCTTTACCTTTAAGAAAATTGTGTACCAGTGGGTGAAACAACATGTAAACAAGCAAGCATACACAAGCTATAGAAAGCGAACTGAAAAGGAAAGGCATTAACACTTGGGAGGAGCAAGCAGAACTGGGAAAGACCTCCTGCAATAGGTGGGATTTGAGCTAAGCCTTGAAGGAAGTCACAGAATGTGATGGGCAAAGGTGAAGGGGTAGAGCACCCCAAATATAAGGGAAAGAAAGTGTGTTGTAGACACTCTTAGTTCAAGTTCAATGTTAGAACTAAAAAGGGCACTGGCAAATCACTGAACATTTAACAGAAGAAGAGGACTGCTTTGCCCTAAAGCAATAAGAATATACACCAAAAATGTAGTGGCACTGAATTTTGGGTTGAAGCACCCAAACTGGAAAGCTGCATCAAAGAAGCTAGAGTCTATCTATCATGCTGCATGGGGCAGGAATCTGTGTCAGGAATGTTGGTTCGTACCACAAGACAAATACCGGAGATGGTCTCATGTTCTGGTTATTGCAAAGTAGGCTGGAACATAGAGCATTTAGAGAAGAAAATATATATAAAAGACTAAAATGCAGAAAAGGATGGGGAAGTAAAAATACCTTTATTTATATTTGATCCTAGAAGTAATAGGGAGCAACTAAGGCTTTTGGAGGAGAAGGGGTGAGATGAGTAATACTTTTTTTTTTTTAAACTCACCTTGGGAGCTTGAATGAAGGATAGATTAGAAAGAGCAGAATGTGATGCAGGGAGACCAGTCAGAAGGCTACTAAAAATGTACCAGTGAGAGATTCTGAGGACCTGGGAAAGGAAAGGAGACATGCATGAGATGTTAGAAATGATAAGATTTTGCAACCGTTTTGCATATATGGTGAGAATGGGGAGTTGAGAAATAATGTGAACATTATAAGCTTGTGAAGAGGGGATGGAAATAATCAATTCTGCTTTTCCGTGTTAAATTTGAGGTGCTATGGGGCATCCAAGTCAAGAGGCCCCAAAAGGCAGTTTATGATAAGTGACTAGTTTAGAAGAAAGACAAAGGCTGAATATATACATGTGAGGGTCATCTTCAGAGAGATAATAATGGTACCCGTACCTGTACCTGCCGATGCAGTTGTTGTTGCTCATCCTTCATTTTTGACAAGTACCAATCGCATCATGGGGTGATGTCTTGACTTGTGCATCAATTGATTTAAGGGAGGCAGAATTGCACAAAGTTGTCAGCCTCACTCTCTCTTCCAGAGTCATCAAAGCCCAGTGGCCAGCTGATGAGTTTATGAAGGAAGATATTACAGGGAGAAGAGCAGAGCAGCTGGGACCAATCCTTAGGCTACACTTGTGATTAATGAATATGGCATGGATGAATAACCAGCAAAAGAGACAGAGCTGTGGTTAGACAGATGTAAGGAGAAGCAGGAGGTTGTTATAAAAACCTAGAAAGGATAGACCATATGGGAGGAGGTAATCAATACAATCAAATCCATTAAATCTGGCAATTATGAGAACACTGATAACTTTCAAGAGAGTAGAATTATGGGGGCATTTAGGTGGCTCAGTGGACTGAGAGCCAGGACTCGAGATGGGAGATCCTGGATTCAAATGTGGCCTCAGATACTTCCTAGCTGTGTGACCCTGGGCAAGTCATTTACTCCCCATTGCCTTGTAACCAATCTTCTGCCTTGTAACCAATACTCAGTATTGATTCTAAGATGAAAGAAAAGAGTTTGTTGTGTTGAGCTTTTTTTTTTTAAAAGACGCAAAATTAGTTGAATGATGGGGTCAGAAGCTAGATTGTAGAAGATTTAGAGGTGAGAAGAAAGGAAATCAAGGCATCTAGTGTAGATGATTTTCTTGAAAAGTTCAGTCACAAGAACAACTAGGTGACTCAGTGGATAGATAGAAAACCAGATCTGTAGACCTAAGGCCCTGGGTTCAAATCTGGCCTTATATGTTTCCTAGCTTTGGCAAGTCATTTAATTTATATATATATATATATAATAAATGACTTTGGCAAGTCATTTAACCCTAACTGCCTGGCCCTTACCATTCTTCTGCCTCAGAATCTATATAATTCTAAGTCAGAAGGTAAGGATTGTTTTGTTTATTTGTTTATTTTGTCTGTTTTTTAAAGAGTGCATGTAACAATGTTAGTGTTGGAAAATTATAAATGTCACCTCTTCATCTGAGACTTTTGTAAAGGAGGAGAATGTGGAGAAAGATGTCTGGATGAGATGAGATGGGGAATAGTTTGCCTTAATTTGGGGAGAGTGCTGTGAAGTATGATATAAGCCCTCAACTAATTAGGAGAAGTATTTTTGGAGGCATGAGAAATTTGGAATACCCATAATTCCACTCTAGAGACATCCCTTAATTGTGACCAAGACCCCTAGACCAGGGTAGATATACACATTACCCTCTAATCCCAGCAATACCACCACTGGATTTCTCATCTGGCATCAGATCATTGCTAGGCTTACTAACAGGATGCTGAGCTCAGAGCCAAACCAAAGATTTTTTTTTTTTAACATGAGTATCTGATCTCTTCAAATATATTATAAGACTCTTGAGGCCAGGAACTTAAATAGACATTTTCTACATAAAATGGAAACTCAAAATTCTTTGTTGATAATGATTGTATCAGATATTCACATTACTGGAAAGTTGGAATGGGTAATTAAACATACTCAATAGCATAATCAACATTCAAAAAGATCCTGACAGGCTTGAATACAGATTCATGCAATGTCTTAAATGTGGGATTTAAAAAACAACTTGGGGGGGGGGGAGCTAGGTGGCTCAGTGGATTGAGAGCCAGGTCTAGATTCAAGAAATTCTGGGTTCAAATCTAGCTTCAGACACTTCCTAGCTGTGTGACCCATGGCAAATCACTTAACCTCCATTGCCTAGCCCTTACTGCTTTTCTGCCTTGGAAGTAATATGCCCCAGTACTGATTCCAAAACAGAAGATAGGAGTTTCTTTGTTTGTTTTTAATAAAAAAGAAATCAATTTCAAAAATATAAAATAGGAGAGACATTGTTAGGCAGTCCTTCTTATGAATAAGATGGGGATGGGGAAAGAGGCCACATTAATGAAGATATGTTTCCAGGAATAGAGAGATTATAGTTCTATTATACTCTGTCCTTATCAGACCACATCTGGGATATTCTATTCAATTCTGTGCACTGTAATTTATTAAGGTTTGTGCATTTGACTTGCAGTCAAGGAAACCTCAGTTCAAATCCTACCTTAGATTTTAGCTATATGAACCTGGGCAAGTCACTTAATTTTAATTAATTCAGCTGATTTTTCAGTGCTTCTGTTTTCTCATATTTCAAATCAAGGAGTTGGATTCAATAGCCTATAAGTTCCCTTCCTACTCTAAAATCTATGATCTGTGATCCCATGATTCTAAAATGGAAAGTATACAGAGGAAAGCAAACAAGATCTCCTTAAATTCATAAATATGAGTATCACTCCACTTAGCTGGGAGAGTTAATATGATGAAAAAAAATCAAAGGGGACTATCTTAGTTATCTTCAAGAATTTGAAAAGCTGATTAGAAAAACAATTAGACTAGCTCTACCTGTTTGAGGATAATCAATAGGCCTCAAACTCCTCTGTGAGTCAGAAGGATGTCTACACTAAGCATGTGAAAACATCTCCTGGCAGAATGGATGGAGAAGAAGTATTTGTTTTAGCAGTCATGAAGGTAACTAAAGTAGGCACCCTGAAGTGCTTTAGAGGTTGCTTAGACATCAAAGACACCAAAGTCATTCATTGCTTCCCAATCATCTTGACTTTTGTCTTGCCACTGAACTTTGACAACTGGAAGAACGAATGTTGAATTTTTTGCAACTCTGCCTCACTTAAATTCATTTCACTAACATGTCAAGATAATCACCCATTATATCATTGGTTCTCTTCAAAAACAAAGGATGAGCAACAAGTTGGTTTCCAAATCCAAATAGGTATAACAGGTAAAAGTTGCAAAAAAACAAATTTAGACTTAATATAAAGCAAAACTGCAAAATAATTAGGGCTGTTATTTTTTTTTAACCCTTACCTTCCATCATGGTATCAATACCATGTGTTGGGTTTTAAGGCAGAAGAGCAGTGAGGACTAGGCAATGTGGGTCAAGTGACTTGCCCAGGGTCACATAACTAGGAAGTGTCTGAGGCCAGATTTGAACCCAGGACCTCCTATCCCTGGGCCTGGCTCTCAATCCACTGAGCCACTCAGCTGCCCCAAATTAGGGCTGTTCTAAAATAGAATGGGGAAAACCTTATCAAATATAACATAGAAACTGTTTTTTGTCTAATATGAGTAGTATAAGATAGCCACAGAGGAACTAACCACCACTGATATTCAGTGATTATAGTCTTCTCTAAAGACAAATGTATTAGTATGGCACAGTGAAAGGAGTTGGGGACTGTGAGTCCAATGACCTGTGCTCTAGTTCTAACACCATCATTTACCATTTGTATGAGTTTTAACATCTCTGGACCTTAATTTTGTCATGTATAGAATGGTGAGATGGCACTAAAGTATGTATAACCTTGAGTCTGTGGACTTTTTTGAAAAATAGTTTGATAACTATTTCAATATAATTTATTTCCTTTTTAATTATATGTGTGTATGTGTATTTTATGCATTTGAAATCATTAATCTGAGGAGTTCTAATAGATTTAACCAAACTGCCATAGGAGTCTTTGTCACAAAAAACTTAGGAACTCCTGCCAGTATACAAATCTCAAATTTTGCAGGGATAATTCTGTAAATTCTAGAATTAATCTAGAAATCTATTCTGCCTAAAATGTCTATGATTTATTTTTAATATTCTTAGTGTTTTAATGTTCTACAGCATTAGTGCTCCCAAAATTGAGCGCATTTGATAAACTTTTTGATTATAGAAAGAAAAAAAATGGTAAAATATTTTCTAGTTTCAATTATTATATTCTATAATAGTTAGTTCAATCTTAATTATTTAAAATCCTTGCATATTTCCATATGGAAAACGAATTCTTTTTAGTCTGTAGATCTAATCCTTAATTAAACTTATTGTATTACACTGATTTAGTACAGCAAGTGGGTAAACTGGATGACCTTCCATTCCCTTTTAATATACTTTTTCATAATTTTTAATAGTTTTAGAGCTTTGATTTTCTTTTAAAATTGTAAAAATTAATTATAAATCTATTTTAGCTGATGCATGTAGCCGCCAATGAGAATGCCCATGGAGCCAATAAACCATGATTTAATTATCTCTAATTGACAAACCCAATTGTACAATACTAAATCTGGTTTTCCTCCCTTTGGATAATTATAATCTAATCAAGTTCACCTTAGCTCCCTTATCATTCCATAAAGAAATATGAAGTGTCTTGTCGTAAATGCTTCCCTAGAAAAGAATTAAATATGAAGGCACATAATTTATAGGCCAAAGAGTAACAATCATTACAAACGCAATTATCTTCTCTTTGAAAAGACAAAACACCTCTTGTTTTTATGTGCCACATCTTTTTCTCCAAAATCAGAGTAGCAGAGCTTCTTTTCCAACTTGTGTTAAGTAACTATAATCTATCCATCCATCCTTATAATCCAGAATACAAGGAAGAAAGGAAGAAATGGGTAATATTAAGACAGAAATACACTGAATAGGGTAAGGAAAACTCAATTTGGTATGGCAATTTTGAAGGGTTAGATAAAAACCTGCTCTCAGATCTAGTTTTCTCTTCCATAAAATAAAGTGGTTGGATTAAATGGTTTATAAGGTACTTCCAAGTTCTAAATCCTTATGTCTATGACCCATGTGTATCTTCAAGTCTGGCATTTGTAGAGACTTTTTTTAATTGGCCAAATGTCTGGTAAAATTATTGCAATGCAGGATTCCTTCTGGTTTCTGAAAGTGTTCCATAACCTCGACATGGAGGTCTGTGGGATTTAAAATTAAAAACTAGCCAATTGATCATGAAATAACACATTCTGTTGTTGCCATCTGTGTGCTTCTTTGGTCAAGTCTTGTAATCTCCCTTGATCTGAGTTTATGCATCTATCAAATGAAGAAAGAGGACTCAAATGACCCCAACCACCCTTGTGCTATGATCTTATTACAGAGGTCTATCTTATTCCAAGTCTATTCTTCTCTCTATCTACTGTATCATGCAGTTACATTTGATAGCTAATAGAGCTAGGCTCAGACTGTGAGACTTTTCATTTCTAGATTAAAAGCTATTGATCAAGCTGTGGAAATAGTAGTCCATCCTTAAACTCCTAAATTCTCTGTTGATCCTTTAGGGAGGCTCAGAAGGAAATGCTCATAGATATTAACTATTTTCATGTCCACAGAGACATTCATTTCCAAATATTATAGTCAAGCATACTGAGAATGAGAAATGCCCTTCTAGAATGGCAAAAAATGGAGCAAACAGCAGACAACTAGAAATTGAAAACTATAGAAAACTAGATGATCAGAGCTTTGTGAAAATAATATATTTGCATGTGTACCCAAACTTTTAACTACACACACATACAGAGACTGATACACTGTGGTACAATCAAATGTAATGGACTTCTCTACTAGCAGTAATGCAATAATCCAGACAATTCAGAGGGACTTATGAGAAAGAATGCTATCCACATCCAGAGAAAGAACTGAGGGAGCAGAAACACAGAAGAAAAACAACTCCTTGATCACATGGGTCCAGGGGATATAGACTCTAAATCACCTCTTGTCTCCTAGGAGTTTGCCCCTATGATGATCTGCATCCCCCCTGATGCTTAGTCTCCAAGGACTATCTCCTGCCTGCCTGCCAGCAAACATGCACAGTTCTTGCCAGTCATCAAAATAAAAACCTCACTTGACCCTACCATTGATTTGTTCTATTATCTTAAAATAGTTGGCTTTCATATTAAATTTCTAGAAAAAGTTATATTATATTATAATATTATATATTACTTGCTTCTACTTTCTCTCGTTCTTCTCCCATATCCTTGTCATGCGACTGATACTGCTCTATACACAGTTTCCATTGGCTCTTAATTGCCAAATATTTTCTCAATCCTCATCTTTATTGACCATTTGGGAAACTTTTCACACTATCAACCATTTACTCTTCTCAGATAGCCTCCCCTTAATGGCTTCTCTGCTTTCTTCTGATTTTCCCCTTACTTGCCTAGCAACTACCAGTTTCCTTTTGCTGGCTCATAATCCTTGGCCCATGTCTTGTATTATGGATGTATCTCAGAGCTCTGTCTTGAGTCTTGCCCTTCCCCACCCTTCTTTGTCTTCTCACAATACATTACAGCTCCAAATACAGCCTGTGTCTTATGGAGATTTCTTTTATGTGTGCTTTTCTTACCCCATGAAATAAGGTGAATCTCATAATAACCAATGTTATTCAGTTGTGTTCAATTCTTCATGACCCCATATGGGATTTACTGTTTCCTTCTCCAACTCATTGTATAGATGAGGAAACTAAAGCAAACAAAGTTAAATGACTTGCTCTGGGTGACACAGCTAGTATCTGAAGCCAGATTTGAACTCAGGAAAGTGAGTCTTCCTGATTCTAACCTTGAAACTCTTATCCACTGCACCACCAAACATCCTGATAATAACTAATATCATCACCATGTTTTTGGTAGATTTGGTAGAACCATCTGGCATAATTAATACAGAGCTAAAGCCAGGAAGACCTGGGTTCATTTCTTGCCTCTGATACAAAGTAAGTAACCAAGTGGCAAAGTAGATAGAGACCAGGCTCTGGAGTCAGGAAGATTCTGAGTTCAAATCCTGTCTCAGACTTACTAGATATTTGATCCTGGATAAGTCGGTTCATTGTTCTAAGGCTTAGTTTACTTTTCTATAAAATGGGATTAATGAGACTAATGAATATGAAATAGCATCTACTTCACAAAGTTGATGTGAGGATCAAGTGAAATAACAAAGTTACTTAATAAATTTTGTGTCTATATAAATACTGACTAATATAGGAACTGTCATCCTGGCCAAGCCAGCATCCCCAGATAGTTTGAAAGAATAAGGAGGAAGAAAATAAGAAGACAGGGTGACTTTCTTGAATTTGCTGATTGCCCAAGAGTAAATGAAATGGTAGGTAGGTCACTAATCTTAGACATAGTAGGGCTAAGTAGTACTTCTCTCTTTCAAAAGAAAATTCTGATTTGTAAAGACTAACTAGCTCCAGCTACAAATTTCCCTTATGTTTCCGTTAATGGCATTATAGCACATCAGTGACCCAGTTGAAAGAAATAGGCAACAAAAATCATGTACAACCAAAAAACTGGAAAAGATTGAGAAGATTAATAAGCACAATCCTCTAAACTCAGATTTTCTCTCTCCTTTCTCCATTTCTCTTTTAGACTTCTGTCTCTACCTAACTGCCTGATCTGAATATTCTCCCAGGCCCCACTTGGATTTTTGACACCCCAGAACCCTTATATTCTGATTCCTTGTGTAATTAGCAGTCTGTGTAAAAACAGGAGTTACATAAACAAAATATGACTGAGTTATGCAAACTGCTATTAATTTTTGACAGAACAATCTCCTAATCATGAAACATTTATTTAATCTTCACATAAAATGGAAGGGGGAAAGACAGGAAGGGATGAAGGGAGATTAGATTGACTTGAGAATACATTCAAACAAAGAGATAAAGAAAACTTTCATTTTTCACTCCATTGAAAAGCATCATTCCAGATCACATATTCTGATTCATTTGAACTCAATTTAATAAGTACCTATTGGAGATAAAGGCTGCTAAGCCCATTTCAAGGTTGCTTATTCACCTTTGGTCTCACTTTTTACCCAACTCTCATCTGTGGCTCCAAGAAGCTATGGCATACACAGTGGCCACAGCACTGCCTAAGCAGATGGACTAAATCAGGTTGAGGGTAATAAACAGGCTTCAAACCTATCAAAAAGTTATCAGGTTAGCTACTCCAAGTATGTGAAGTCTTCCTGCAGAATGGGCAGATGAAAACAGTTTATTCCAATGGCCTTGAAGGTGGTTGAAGCAGGTGCTGTGAAGTACTTAGAGGTTGATCATACATTGAGGGCACTGCAACCTGGACTATCATTGGTCATCTTGACTTTTGCCTTATAACTGGATTTCAGTGACTGTAAAAGTCAGCGAAGCAGACAACTTTGTGCAACTCTGTCTCACTTAAATCTAATTCAGGCACAAGTTAAGACATCACCCCGTGATATCATTGGTCCTTTTTGAAAACACAGGATGTTATACACAGTACTAGCAACAATGTACAATGATCAACATTATCAACAATGCAAGGATGCAAGAAAACTCCCAAGAGACTCATGGCAGAGAAAAGCTATCTGCCACCAGAGAAGTAACTGATTGTGTCTCACTGCAAATTGAAGCAAACCATTTTTTGAGTTTTCCTCTTTTATAAGCAATGTGTCTTCTCTTGCAATGTGACAGACATGGAATTATGTAATGCATGATAGCACATGTATAATTTCCATTAAACTAAAGTCTTGGTGGGAGGAGAAGGAAGGAGAGAGAAAATATGGATTGCAATATCAGAATACAGAAATTACCATAAAACAATTACTGAAAATTTTATCAACCTGTAAAAAAAGAAAACAAAAGATGAAAAATATTATGCCTCTACTCTGGGATGAAACTAAAACTAAAACTGTTCCTGCCCTTACACAAGCTTATACTGTCTGGGGGGAATAAGTGTGCAGAGATATGTAAATGTAAAATAAATTCAAAGTAATTGGAGGAGAGTAAGAAGAGAATCATAATGACAAGTTATGTAACTTTCTCAGTTTCCTCATCCATAAAAAAAGAAAAAAGGAGTTGGCTAGATGGTCTCAGAGGTCCTTTATCTAGGTCTGTAAATGAATGGATATCACAGGGCTTGGAGGAAGAGGCACTTGAAGTGAGTTTTAAAGAGAGTTTAGAATCAAAGAGATGGAAATGAAGAGAGGGAACTTTCTAGGAATGGAGGACTGAAATTCTTGTATGGGATGACCAAGTAGATTTGGGAAACTTCCTGAAGTCAGTGTCTGAAGTTTCTCAGGAAGGGTAATTTTTTCCACTTCCCCCTCAAAGATTATTTTGTCAGCTATTTGGATGAAGGGTTGGAGAGGGTAAAGAGGGAGTACTATATAATCAGCCTGTGCACTGATAGATTCAATATAAGATGTTACACTAGGAGAGACAAAAAAGAGAATTTGACCTTGGGCTGCATTTAGATGCAGAGTTTCAAGAGGAAAAAGAGATATGTACCATTGTCAGTGCTGGTCAGGCCACATTTGGAATATTAGATTTAGTTTTCTGTTATGAAGTATTAGGGTGAGTTTAGGAAAGCCATGGATAGCATGGTGAGCATGCAGAGAATGATAAATTATTCACAAAATTATTAGGTAGAAAGCACAGAATAAGGTGCTGGAATTACAAAGATAAATACTAAAAGAGTCCCAGTTCTCAAGGAGATAACCTCTATGGATAAGATAAGTAATGTCCCTCAATTAAAGCAAAAGGAGAGGACTCCATGGAGGGGAGGGGCAGCAAAGGCTTCAGTAAGAAGTAACCATTGAGCCAAGTCTTAAAGGAAAAAGTGGCCCTCCTTCAGGACATTTAGGAAGGCATGCATTCCATGCATGGGAGATAACTTCTAGAAATACACTAAGGTGAGAGGTGGAATGTTGGGCTCTGTGAGCAGCTGAAAGGGATGTAATGTAGAATGAGACTAGGAAAATAGGTTGAACAAATATCACTGGGACATTCACATGAGAGACTAGGAATATTATCCTAGAGGCAATAGAGATCTGTGGATTTTTTTAACTTTTGAGTAGCATAGCAAGCAGCTGTATTTTGAGATGTAACAGATTTTGGGGGGAGGGAATTTGGGGAGGAATCAGTACTTCCCAATCTGAATTGTTAGGGTCAATTAAAAATGAAGCAAATGGGGCATCCATGTGACTCCATGAATAGAGTCAGATCTGCACTCAGGAAGTCCTGGGTTCACACTTGGCATCAGACACTTTCTAGCTGTGTGACTCAGGTGAGTCACTCAACCCCAGTTGTTTAGCCCTTGCCATTCTTTTGCCTTGGAACCAAAACTTAGTATGGATTCCAAGACAGGTGAGGATTTTTTTTTTTTTAAGAGTGAATCAAGTCATTTATTCCAGCTAGTAAGAGTAGATCCTAAGATGGATGGCATTTTCATTGAGCCTGGCACAAGCGTTTCCTTATATACAAAATTTTAGAGCAGCATTCACAAGCTAAACATTATTCAAAATATATATGAAACAAAAGAAGAGAAAGATGGCTATTCATAAAACACAGGTGGTTATACAAAAAGAATAGTATACTTGTTGGGGAAAAACACATATTAGTTACAGGAGATAGATAAGGGAGTTATTGTCTGAGTAAAGCTAGTCTCATTAAATCAAAGAAATTTACCCATCAATCTAGACAGAGAAAAAGGACTTTCCCAGAACTCCCAGAATCCTCCACCCTCACCAATCAAGTCTTTCTCTTACTGATAAGAGGAGAGACAAAACAGCCAAAAGAACACTGGCTACTTGTTGCTAGACTAGCACTTCATTAGGGGTCATTCATAACTAAGTGGCTGATGGAGAAAAGGTGGAATCAGTATGCCTTAAATTAGGTATATTTCTAAGGAGTGGAAGGTCTAAGTAGAAAGTTTATGGTGTGGAAATGGGGTGGGGAGAGTGGTAAGGGATGGTAAAGCAAGGATGGGAAAGAGACTTACTGAAACCTGCCAACATCAGGAAACTTGCTGAAGTCAGTCTCTAGCATTTATCTGGGAAGGACAATTTTGGCTACTTCTACAAAGATTATTTTGCCAACTTTTTTTGAATGAAGAGTTGGAGAATATAGACACCAGAAGGAAGAAAATTAAGAGATGCTATGATAGATATATGGTTGTTGTGTTAGCACAGTGAATAGAATGCCAAGTCTGGAGTTGGAAAGTTCTGGTTTCAAATCTGCCCTCAGACATTTAATAGTTGTGTGACCCTGGGCAAGTCATTTAACACCCATTGCCTAGCCCTTAACTGTTATTCTGTCTTAGAATTAACTTAGTATTGATTCTGAGATAGAAGAATTTAAAAAAGAAGAATATTATGATAATAACACTGAATTAAAATGATAGACATGTAGAGACAATATGATAAAAATTAAATATGTAGTGGTGGATAGAATGCATGGGGTAGCTAGGAGCCATGGATAGATTGCTGGACTTGGATTCAGGATAGAGCTAAGTTCATATCTGACCTCAAGTACTTACCACTCCAGTATCTTTGCCAAGAAAACCTTAATGGGGTCATGAAGAGTCAGAAATAACTAAAACAACTGAGAAACAGATAATATGTACCAAGACGTGGCAATAGCCTGGATAGGGGAGTATAGGAAAGGTATGAATCTAAGATGATGCTGAGACTACAAACCTGGGTTACTAAAAGGATGATGGTAGCCTTCAAATAAACAGAGAAGCTAGGAGTACAGCTAATTTTTTTTTAATTTTATAGTATTTTATTTTATCATTTCCATGCATTATTCATTAAGACAAACATCGTTTTCTTTTCCTCCCCCTCACCCCCCCCATAGCCGATGCATGATTCCACTGGGTATCACATGTGTTCTTGATTCGAACCCATTGCCATGTTGTTAATATTTGCATTAGAGTGTTCATTTAGAGTCTCTCCTCTGTCATGTCCCCTCAACTGCTGTAGTCAGGCAGTTGCTTTTCCTCGGTGTTTCTACTCCCACAGTTTGTCCTCTGCTTATGGATAGTGTTTTTTCTCCTAGATCCCTGCAGATTGTTCAGGGACATTACACCGCCACTAATGGAGAAGTCCATTACGTTTGATTATACCACAGTGTGTTTGTCTCTGTGTACAATGTTCTCCTGGTTCTGCTCCTCTCGCTCTGCAGCACTTCCTGGAGGTCGTTCCAGTCTCCATGGAATTCCTCCACTTTATTATTCCTTTTTGCACAATAATATTCCATCACCAACATATACCACAATTTGTTCAGCCATTCCCCAATTGATGGGCATCCCCTCATTTTCCAATTTTTGGCCACCACAAAGAGCGCAGCTATGAATATTTTTGGAGTACAGCTAAATTTAAGGGGTAAGATAATGAGATTCTATTCCAGATATGCTTCAGAAACTTCCAACACACCACTCCTGTAATACCCAGTAGGCAACTGGGAATATAAACAAGACAGTCTGCCAAGAGATTTGTTCTGACTATAGATTTAGGAGTCATCTGAATAGAGATAACAACTGAATGCATGGAATTCAATTGATAAGTAGATAATTATGTAGGGATTGATAAGAAAGTAAAAAGCATAGCCAGAGAAGGGAAAAGGGTCAAGGAAAGAATTTGGGGAATACCCACCCTGAGGGGATGGAAAATGGAGAGTGATCCAAGAAAGGAAATTAAGAAGAAGATATAAAACAGATCAGAGGAGAAACAGAAAAGAACCTTGTCTTGAAACTCCATTATAGAGATAATGATCTGGTCAAAGTGATATTCTCTAGTACCTCTTAGCTTTCTTTAAGATACCATTCATATTCTAGTCTACAAGAGCCCAAACCTGTTTTCCCTTCTTCCTACTGCCCTGTCTCTGAAATTTTCCTCCATCTCTGTATTTTTCTTTGATCTATATAGGCATTTACAGGTTGTCTCCATTTTGATGTGAGATCCTTAAAAACAGACATTGTTTTGACTTTTTTGTATCCCCAGCACTTAATACAGTGATACAGTAAGTACTTAATAAACACTTGACTGTTGCAAGTTCCAATTGACACTACAGCCATCTTTAGGTAGCAAGTGTCAGAGGCTACACAGATTTTCAGAGATCAAGAGGAAACCTAACCTTTCAATTATCCAGTCTCTGCTTCAGCCAACTCCTACTTTCAGCAAATTTCTGTGCTACATCTGAGATACTGCTACTTCTGTTTGCGAAGAGCTAGTACATATATCGATATTGATCTCCTGTGTTATACTTTTAAAACACAGTGGATAGAGTGTCAGGCTTGGAGTCCGGAGGAGCTGGTTTCAAATCTGGCCTCAGATATGTCCTAGCTGTGTGACCCTAGTCAAGTCATTTAACGCCAATTGTCTAGCCCTTACCCCTCTTACAAGCTACCATTTAGTCAAATGCCAAGGGTTCTGCTGTCTGTTTTAGGTATGTCTGACTATAAAAGTAAGCATGACCCCACCAAAGAAAGCCACTAGAAGAGACAGCCCAAATGACTATCCAAATTATCTTGTGTATAACTACTTGATTTTTATTTTTATTCATTCACTTTTTATTTATCTTGTAGATACTGAAATATCTACTGGTTTATCTCCTCCTTGTGTGACAAGGAAATCACTTTAAAAGACTGATATATTAATTTAAGGTCACCAAGGAATTCAGCTATGTAATTCCTTAATGAAAACTCAAGTCAGCAGTCAACCTTTTATAGAGTTTAATTACAAACAGGAGGAAGAAAGGTATGAGAGAGAGAGAGAGAGAGAGAGGAATAGGGCTTAAATACCCCCTCTGTTTAGGCTGGGCCAAAAGGCCCAAGCCCTTAGATAGCTGAGTCAAAGAAAAAAGACCAGTCCCTATCACTCACGTGACCAAAATGGAGAAACAGTCTCAGGGGCCTCCACCTCCAGCCTTCTTCAGAGCAAGCTTCTCAGAGCACAACCTCTCAGAGCAAAAACTCTCCAAACCCCTCAGTCCTCAGACCCCGCTATATTTAAGGAAACCATCCAAGTTCCCTCCCCTCAGTTCTCACATCTACCAATCACTGTCCATGTCTTCCCTGTGCCAATGGTGGCTCTAGCTTAACCCAGGACCGCCCAGAGGTCTGTGGCTTTGCACATGTCTGTTGAAGGTCATATTCTCAAATAATTAAATCTTGATCCTTTGCTGCAGCCCTTCCTAAATCCTGTTACCCTGAGCAGGGTGGAGATTGGAAGTTCCAAGACCTGGTTCTGTCATTCCAAGTATCTCTATTGTATCAATTCTAAAACCAATCATGACTCAAAGAACTTCCTGTTCTATGCTTAAGCATAGGTCAAAGCCCTTTCCATTGTTCAGCAAAAGGTTTCTGTCCTAAAGTAATCTTAAGTAGGGAGGAGAAGGACCCTCCCATGCCGGGGGGGGGGGGGGGGGGGTTCACATTCCAATAGACTATCAGTAAGAAATTTTTCAAGTATGAAATTTCCCAATGGTGAAATTTCCAACATTTATAAGTCTTAAGAAATTTTAAGGTTTACACTTGGAATATAAATTCCTTACAATTAGAGATTGTTTTGTTCTTTGTCTTTATATCCCCAGTGTCTGGCCCCTAGTAAGCTTGTAATAAATTCCTGTTGAGAGCAGCTAGGTGAGGTAGTGGACAGAGTGCTGGACCTGGAGTCAGGAAGACTCTTCTTTCTGAGTTCAAATCTGACCTCAGACCTTTAACTGGCTATATGATCCTGGGAAAGTCCCTTAACCCTATCCACCTCAGTTTCCTCATCTCTACAATGAACTGGAAAAGGAAATAACAAGCCACTCCAGGCTCCTTTACCAAGAAAAGCCCAAAAGGGGTCATAAAGAATCAAATATGACTGAATAACAGCTTGCTTAATTGATTGTCTCATGTGTAAAAATGAGGAGGTTATAACATGTGATTAAGCTCCTTTCAGCTTTAAGGTGATATAGTTCTAGAAATAGGAAGAGGATAGAGGAAGATTTTGTTTTTGTTTTTATTAACAAGTGGATGTTCAATTGTACCTGTAGACACTACCATATGCTTCACACACATACATTCAACACACACAAATAAATACAGTTCAGCTAAAGCCTGAACTCTGCCTAATAGCCAATTGGTCATTGAATATTACAGAAATTAAGTTAAAAATCATAACCCACCTCCAAAAAAGTTGTTATCAAATAAATTGATAGGTGGATAACATATTTATTATAGTAGTTGCTGTTCGCCTATCTTTGATAAAAGTAATCTAAAGTTTATTAAAACATTTTTATTCTCATAATAGGAGGACCTCAGGTTGGGACAGGTAATCTGTCAAACAGAGAATTAAGTAACAGTGCCATTTCATGGGGAAAAGGACCCAATTAGTAGACAAACAATTTCGAGTTTTTCTGAACTCTAGAAACCTGACTTCTTTTAACTTCATTTCTGTTTGTATTTTAGCAGAACATCACCCTACCCCACCCCCTTCTAAAATACTGACTATCTTTTGTCTGATTTTTGTCTGACTATTGTCTGACTATCTACTTAAAGATTGGGATTGATTTGTTGTTGTTGTAGTTTGGATCTTGTTAGTTTTTGTGCCACTGTGCCTGGCACATAGTAGGTGCTTAATAGGATTTTATTTCAGTATGGACACTCCTTGAATTGATATAATTACAATCTCTCTAACCTTTAATAGATGGATCAATGGATCTCTGGTAGTAAGTGAGTAATCCTTTCCCAATTAAGTCCCTTGTAAACTTAGCCAGACTGCTTCTCAATAGAACAGCATATAAATCTACTGTTGTTAGCTGCAAAAATTTGTGTTCCACTGAAATGGTCTTTGAAAACTTAGGCTAACCTCTGCAAGCAGCATGACAGGGCATCAGAGTAGAGCTTTCATAAGGAATAAATAAGTCATCTATATCATACATTTAGAGTTCAACTTACTGATATGTGATTTGGATTTCTTGGTTATATGGAGAAGAGGGGGTATGATAATGTCTTCCAAGATATAAAGAAAAGTCAAGGCAGTCCAGTTTAACACAAGCAATAAAAACCTAAGAGTATTTTAATTTTTTGTCTGCTAAAAACTTTCCTTTGTCCCAGCATTACCAAGTGATATCTCAGATGCTTACAAAATGTTTTGCTTTATTAGCTTAAGGTATCCAGGATTTCTTGTTGAGTAAAAATATGTGGTAAATACTATGGCCTCAGGTCTTATTTGTTGGTGTTTCTAGACTCTAACTCTCCTGGAAGCCTTCTTCTTTTCTGATTCACTAATATTGGAAATGAGGTTTTATTTTTGCTTTTGCTTGGGGCTAGAGGAGTTACATTTGCATTTTAATTTATTGCTTTTCTAAGACAGATTTCTTTTGGCTAGTCATGGCTAATAGCTAATCGAAATCTGTCACTCAAGTGACATGCAATTCTATTTTTCTCCTTGTCCTTCTCTCTGTTTTGTTATCTTCCGGAGATAGGAATGATTGAATTCCTAATTCTCTTTAAGGAGCAACTGTTTTGTGTTTATCTTTTATTTTTGGATTTTTAAATGAAGATTTCCTCAGTTGGGTCCCCTGCAGTGCTTGCTTCATTAACCTTATTCTAATGCTAGTCTTCAATGTCAAGAGCCATAATGGGATAAAATGAAATTGTTGCCTTCAATCAGATAGTTAATCTCATTTGATACCACATTTACTTCAGTGAAAGCAAAGAAATAATGTTATTCTATATTACTTTCTAAATTGGAGCTCAAAGCACTTTTAAACTTCCATGTTGAACATCTTGATTATATTCCTTGGGGGGAGATTCTGAATGAAAAGGGAGAGCAGAATGATGGAATAATTCCACTCCCTACCCCCAAGATGAATAATTACAAACCCTAAAATCTTCCTCTCCTGACACTTTTTTGGAGTGTCTCCATAGTTACAATAATCTAGTGGTCTGGGGCCATGTAGACTCGCCCAGTGTCTGAGGCTTGGTATTGGAATATGGTCACATCTACTCATGGTCATAAAATATTTAAGAAAGAGAAATTTACTCAAACACAAAAACATCAGTCAGAATACAACATTGATTCTTGTGGATAAGACTCTCCTCTAGCTCCATTCATAAGATAACAACATTCCCACTCAGAGAATTCTGATGGACTTGCTTATAAGTAAATATTCCATCAAGCCTTTTTAGAGTCCAGACTGTTCACTGGCTAGGCCTCTTTTTTTTTTTTTTAAACCTCAGGTAGTCAAAAAGTATTCAAGACCTAGTCTCCAAGAGCCATCAGGTCTCAAAGACACACTCTCCTCTGCCTCTAGAAAGAAAAACCAGCTCAATCTAGATAAAACATACTACTCCCACCCTAACTGGGTAATTTAGATTTTTCTTAAACCTGTTTTCCCCCTTAATTTAAGAAATAATTGAGAAAAGTCATTTGAGTTGTAGTATATACAGAAGGCAAAAATGTTCTTAGAAGTCAAAACTGTTTGGTTCTTTGAGAATAAGTCCATCTGCAACTAAGACTATGTGTCAAGCAAAATTCAGATCAATAATTGTCCTTTCACATTCAGTTTTCCTACCTTCTTTATCCCACTCAGTAATCTCAGGAACAGAGACCTTTCCTCTTTCTGAATTATAGAAATACTAGATCCCCTTATTACCATCTCACAAGCCAAATGTTAAATGTTCAGTACCAGGGCAGCTAGATCAATAGTTCAGTGAATAGAAAGCCAGACCTGGAGACAGGAGGCCCTGGTTTCAAATGTGGACTTGGACACTTTCTAGTCTGTGACTCCCCAAAATTCACTTAACCCTGTTTTGTTTTGTTTTTTCAGTTTCCACATCTGTAAAATGAGCTGCAGAAGGAAATGACAAACTATTCCAGTATCTTTGCCAAGAATACCCCAAATGAAATAAAGAAAAGTTAGATATGACTGAAATAACAGAACAACAAATAAATGTTATTGGATATATTTATATACACTCAAGCTTATAATCAAATGATCAGGAAAGACATGTATGAGGAATCTTAAGAGGCAAGGCTCAGTTTCACCTGAGTGAGTTAGAAAAGGTTTTGTAGAGGAAGCAGCACTGAGGTTGGGCCTTGATCCTGACTCCTGGGATAGCTTTCTCTCCATTCCCCCACATTATTTCCCTGAAAGAGACCAACATACTTCATTTGGGGATACAAAGAGCCACTCAACATTTTTTTCAGTAGAGGAATGTATTTTCTCTTTCTCTGAGAATAATAATTAATTAATTAATTAATTATTGCTACTGGAAAAGGTATAATAATTATTCTATGATTCCACTCCTAATCCTTATGATAGCCTAGAGCTCAGGGTCTTAATATGGAATCCAGATTGGACTGACAAGAGATAAACATTTTATTTATTTTAATAAAATTAATTTCCTAAATATCCATATGTATTTTACATTATATATCCAAAAACATTATAAGAAGGGGCTCATAGATTTCACCAGATTCTAAAAGGGTCCAATGCCCCCCCAAAAAAGTTTAGAATCCTTAGACTAGAGTAATACTTCTTCCTAGGTCAGCTTTCCTCTATATGTATTGTATCCTTCATTACAGTATAAGCTTCTTGAAGACAGCAGCTCTCCCTTTTTTCGTCTTGTATCCCTTCAATTATTAGGTGCAGAATAATTGGGGCTTAATAAATAATCAATTGTTGATTGATGTTTTAAGTAGATTTCTCAGGCAGATGCATAAAAGATTGATGGAAGAGAGGACAATTTGGAGCCTGTTGCAATAAAATCATAGAATTTAGAGCGAGAAGGGACATTAGAGATCAGCTTCTGTATTTAACATTTGTTTTAGTGTGGATTATGTGTGTGATTGCAAGAGATAGTGTAGAAATAGAATTGACTTGGCAAATGTTATGGGAGGTGAAGGAGCAAGAGTCCACGTTGACTGCAAGGTTACTGGGTTACTGAGAGATGGCGCTGCCATCAACTGAAACAAATAAAACTCTTGCCAAGTCTTATATTCGGTCAGTCAATAAGCATTAATTAAACGTCTATTATGTGTCAGCCACTCTACCCAGGTCTGGAAAAAAAAAAGACAAAAATGACTTCTTGCCCTTTAGGAGCTCAGATTCTAATAGAGAAGAAAGCATGCAAACAGCTATGTGTATATGTTGTTGTTTAGTCATTTAGCTGTGTCCAGCTCTTTATGATCTCATTTAGGGTTTTCTTAACCAAAAAAAAAAATACTGTAGTGGTTTGCCATATCCTTCCCCATCTTGTTTTATAGATGAGAAAACAGAGGCAAATCGGATTGAGTTATTTGCCCCGGATCACCCAAACTAGTAAGTGTCTGAAGCCAGAATTGAACTCAGTAAGAGGAGTCATCCTGACTCCCTGCTGGCACTATTCCCTTCACCACTGCAGCTTCCTACATATAAATTGTATATAGGAGAAATTAAAGGCAATCTCAGATTAGTCACAATAAAGGGGATGAGGAAAGACTTCTTGTAAAAGCTAGAGTTCAAGCTGAGACTTTCAGGAGTCTAAGGATGCAGACAGGAAGAGGAAAATCATTCCAGGCCTGGGAGACAGTTGGTAAAAATACAGTAAGGAGATGGAACATCTTGTGTAAGTAACAGAACAAGGTCAATATTACTGGATATGAAAGAATATGAAAGAGAGTTTGAAGTATGAGAACACCGGAAAAGGAAGGACAGGTTATAAAGGGATGTAAAAGTCAAACAAAATTTTATATTTGATCCTGAGTGTAAGAGGGTGCTCTTGGAGTTTATTGAGTAGAGAGGGAGGGGAGGTGATCTACATTTTAGGAAATCACTTTGAAGTTTCAGTGGAGCCTGTATGGACATTGGGAAGAGTCCTAGAAGCTAGGAGATTTTCCCAGTAGCCCAGTAGAGAGGTGATAAGAGCCTGCAGGAGAGTGGCAGCAGTTTTAGAGAAGCAACCTCTGAGTTTTATTCCTTTGGATGTAGGCACCTTCTATAATCACTACAGGAAGGAATACCCATTCAGATAATTCAGGATAGCTCTGAAGCACTTTTCTAGTATCAAATGTCTTTGAATGTTAGAAATTGCCATTCTTTTTCTCTTTTTTATTTGTTGGACTTCCTAACTTCATTTCATTGTTGATTTCATTTCATTGTTGCAGTCTATCATTTTTTTGTATTCCTTTGGAGGCTATAAAACCTGCCTCTCTCTTAACTTTTAATTTAGGGTTTTGTGGAAGCAACTGAGGTGCCTGATTGCACGGAAGGCAATAATTTCTTCCAGAGATATTGCTCTTAGTTGCTGGGACTGATATATTTCTTCTTCTCAAGTGGATTATGTGGAAATACTTGGAAGTTGCTGCAGCCTTTCTTTGGCATAGTCTAAGACTGATAATTGTCCTTCCCTACCAGCAAATACATCACAAATCTCAGCTGAATGCTAGATGATATCTTAGTGCTGCTTGATTTAATGTTTTGGGATATTTTTCCATTTTTTTATGGCTTAGGAAGTAAAGATCAGGAACATAGGGTCATTCCATCAACCTAAAGTCTTTCCCTGTTATAGTACAATGGAAAGAGTATTAGAATTAGACTCATAAGTCCTAGGTTCAAATTCTGATTCATCTACCTATTGTGGGCCTTGGCCAAGATTTAAACACTCTGGTCTGCAAATATTAATCTCTAAAATAAAGGAGTTTAACCAGATGACTTCTTTTGTTGTTATTTAATCATTTCAATCATATCCAACTCTTCATGACTTTATTGGGGGGGTTTCTCGGCAAAGATATTGAAATGGTTTATCATGCCCTCCTTCAACTGATACAGATGAGGAAACTGAGGCAAACAGGGTTAAGTGACTTGCCATGGGTTACCTAGCTAGTAAGTATCAGAGGTAGGACTTGAACTCAAGAAGATAAAGTCTTAGAATCTTCCTGATTCTTAGCTTAGTGCTCTATCCCCTGCACCACCTTTAACTGGAAATTTACTGAGGAAACTTGAGACCAGAGGAGATAATTTTTGATTTGCCTGAAGTCACACAGCTCAAAGATAGTAAACTTTATAGATAAGATCTGACTTCAACTCTTCTGATTCCAAATTCAGCAATCTTCACTATACCCTGGAAAAAGACAGCAGTGACTGCTTTGTTTTGTGTTTTAAATGTCTTTATATTTCAAATACTTACGCTCAATGTTTGGCACATGGTAGGAGCTCACAAATGCTTTCTAACTGACTAACCTGAAGATCAGGCACTGCTGTCTCGGAGCTCAGTCTTTTGGTGAAGACAACATACTGACAACTGTGTATAAACAAGGTGTATACAAGCTCCATTGGGAGTAGTGTCAGAGGGGAGGCAACTTAGACTAAACAAGGCTTCTTGAATGAGGTGGAATTTTGGCTGAAACTTGAATGAAGCTAGGGGGCAGAAATGAGGAAGAAGAGAATCCCAGGTATGAAATGCAGGCAAGGAAAATGCTTGGGCTTTGGAGAAGGAGAATCCAGTTTCAGAAACAATAAAAAGGCAAATGTCACTAGATCTGAGCCTGTGAGGAGGAATATGGTGTAAGAAGACTTGAAAGGTAGGAAAAAGCTAGGCTATAAAGGACTTGAAAAGCCAAACAGAAGGTTTTCTGTGTGATCCCGATTGGGGTGGGGGGTGGGGGGAGACGAAGAGGAGAAGGGAGTGGTGGTTGTGACATGATTAGATCTATACTTAAGGAAGATTACTTTGACAGCAGAGTGGAAAATGGACTGGAGTGTAGAGAACCTTGAATCAGGGAAACCACAAACAGGAGGATATTACAATGATCCAAGTGTGAGGGTGTCCACCAGGGTGGTCAGAGGAAAGAGGCTTGTGGGAGAGATGGTAGGAAAGTAGAAATGTCTCAGCAGTAGATTGGGCATGGGAAATGAGAGATAGTGAGAGGAGTCAAAGATGACACCTGGTTTGCTAGCCTGGGTGACTGGGAGATTGGTTGTACTCTCAATTGTAATAGGGAAGGGAGAGAAACAACATACTGAGTTTTGGAAATGTAGGCTTGTGCCTGCCAAAGTTCCAGACTAGAAATGGGAGACAATAAAGATGTGACCTACTCAAAATCATACAATGAGCAATGAAGAGAATTAATTCTAAGTCTGCTTCCTACCC
The DNA here is from genome assembly GCF_027887165.1 of Monodelphis domestica. Lineage (NCBI taxonomy): Eukaryota > Metazoa > Chordata > Mammalia > Didelphimorphia > Didelphidae > Monodelphis > Monodelphis domestica. The sequence goes on from NC_077228.1 coordinate 356,095,568, forward strand.
AATGCCCCATGTTCTGCACCAGCCTAGCTTGTTTGATAATCTGATGAGTTAATTATTTAGTGTGCTAACAATATCTTGAATGTATAAAGTTGTCTATAAATTTAAAGTACTGCATTATATTCTCATTACACAGAATAATGGATATAAAAGGTATGCTTGAATAATGTTCTTGCTTCTCTCTGATCTTTTTATTAAAATTGCTTTCATAATTTAAAAGATGTTTTGCCTCTTGAGAGAGAATATATTTCAAATACTTGGATTACATATGAAATATATATATATATATGGAGAGAAAGAATCCTTCAAGAGTATTTTACCTTAAACACTTTGAATGCATATGAAATATAAATATATATGTGTATAAGGCTTTGGCAGTGTCTTTAAAAAAAGATAAAAGAAGGGAGTTTTGTGTGATCAATTTCACATATTCTTCAGTCTTGGTACTTTTTCCTAGTGCCAGCCTCTGTCACAGCAGAATCCTATCAGTTATAAAGAATGCTTTAGTTTGGGAAACTTTCTACAATGTTTTCAGGATCTATTTTTTCATCAGTGTGGTTAGATGCTCCACTGATTTCTATCATAGCCCTGATTTTGGGGGACACAGTGTGGTATAGTGGGTATATGCATTTTGCTAAAGACCTGAGTTTGAATTTTGCATGAACATAGTTTGAAACTCTTCAAAGCCTCATTTTCCTCATCTGTTCTTTCGAGATAATAAAAACACTTGCTTTACAGGATCATATGCAGGGGTTGGGTTTTTTTTGACAGTTTTAAAGTGCTTTTTTCAATATTTTACTACATGTTCCTCTTTAATTGCTGTAGTTGGAAAAATCTTATCCCCAAGTGGCCAATCTTCTGGGTATGAGCTTTTATTCACTTATCCAGGCTAATTCTTAGATGACAGATAGTTCGTCTGCTGCCCAGCCAAATACTTGAAGGTTTTCCATAGCTTTCTATGGCCTGGAGAAGCTTGGACTTTTCTAGTTTAGGGATCTTTGAGGCATCAGACTAGAATTTTAGAGGATGATTAGGGAAACATTCTTCAAAAATAAAAGAATGGTAAAAATCAACAAAAATCTTTAAAAAAAGCACAGTGAGATAAAATTTCAAAGTGATGTGAAGATACTGTGTTTCAGAATCAGCTTTATTAGAGCTAAGCAGTTAATCCCCCAAACCCACTTCAAAATCATAAACAATAGATTTTTTTTTAATAATTGCTATTCATCTTAGACATGTTTCCCACAACAGAAAGTCAATTCATTACTTACTACGCATGTTTCAATTCTGGCATTCTGGATTTACATTAGAAACCACTCAGTATATTAACACTTTGCATTTGTTGATCATTACAGCAACCCTGGGCAGTGGGTGCTACCATCATCATCATCATCATCATCACTGTTTTAAAAAATAGGGAAACTAAAATTGAGAAAAATCAAGGGACTGCTCAGAATCACACAGCTAGCTAGTAAATGAGGCAGGATTTTTTTTTTAATTTAAGGTGGTGTTTTTTTTTCAATTTTCAAATATTTTATCTCCATCCTACCTCCAGATGGAAAAAAAAAAAAAACCCAAAGTCAGAATTCTCATAATAAATAAGGCGTTTTTAAAAAATGCTTTATTGGCTAATCCAAAGCTTTATATCTTTCTGTGTTTTAGTCCATTACCTCTCAAACAGGAGAAAGGTAGCATTCTTCCTCCTTGTTTCCTCTTGAGTCACGGCTGATCACTGAATTGACAAGAGTTCTTAAATCTTTCAAAACTGTGTGTTTTTACTCTGTTGATGCTGTGACACAACTCATTTTCCTGGTTCTGTTCACTTTATTCTAAATCAGGCAAGTTTTCCCAGGTTTGCCTTAAACTGCATCTTTCTTCATTTATTACTCAGCCTTTCCCTAATTAATGGATATCCTCTTAAGTTTCTAATTTTTTTCCAATAGGAAAAGCTGTTATACATTTTTTTCTTGCATATATAGAACCTTTTCCTCTTCCTTTTGTCTTTCTGGGTCATAGACCATAGTGTTATGGATTAGGTAGGGTATATTCGCAATTTAATAAATCTTTGCATATGGTTCCATGTGATTTTCCAGAGTAACTGAACCATTTCACTGTTCCACCAACAGCGGATGTATCTATTCTGTACCCCCTACAACATTTCTTTCTTTGTCAACTCTGCCAATTGGATGGTTGAAAATTAGAACTTCAGAGTACCTCTTATTTGTAATTCTCTAATTATTAGTGATGGTGCATTTTTTTCCGTGCCTATAGATAGCTTGAATGGCTTTTTTTTTTTAAAAGAGCTGCCTGAGGCATATTTGAATTTGTCTTCCTGACTCTTAAGATCTGTGCCATTTAGTAGGCAAGTTCTGCTTAGCATCATCTTTTCCTGGTGAGAATTCCTATTGTGCTTTATAAGACAGAGGTATTCTATTTTCCATTAAGCCACCTAGGCCATTTTCTTGTTTGTTTGGTTTTTAAAAACCCTTACTTTCTGTCTTAGTATTAGTTCTAAGCCAGAAGAATAGCAAAGGCTAGGGAATTGGGGCTAAGTGACTTGGCCAGGGTCACCTAGCTAAGAAGTGTCTGAGGTCTTGATCCTCTATCCACTGTGCTCCCTAGCTGCCCCCCACCCCAGGCTCTTTTCTTTAGTCATGCTTCTTCATAATGCTGCATTGGAGTCAAGAGTGAAATGTGTATGCTGTGTTATTAAAATGATTATTTCCATGTTTCTCCTTAATATTAGCCTGCTGAAATACTGTCATTGTTTTGTTTTCATAAAGTATCAGTGCTACATTGATGACTTAAAAACTAAATTGTTTCTTGGAATTATGTAATTAATGAGACAAATATTTACAGTGTTAAGGACTTCTTTCAAATTGTTCTTGAAAAGAAGTTACAATCATCTAATCGATTTCTAATTTGTATTTTAATAAACAGGATAATTCTTGGCTGCTTTTAATTACCTTCACGCTATAATGGGTGGATCAGACAAGAGAACTATTGCCACTGTGTAGTCTTATGGTATTCCTGCAATACACCTTATATGATGTAAGTAAAACCTTTTATGTGATACTTATATTTTCCGAGACCTAATGCAATAATTTGACAAGACAGGATATTCTTTTGTAGCTCTTTATTAGAAATAAAATACTAATCCATTTGAGTGTATGTACTGGCAGAAGGGAATTATTCACTTCACTCAGGTAGAAAATCATTTTACTAGAGGCAAAAAAAAAGTCTTTACTTCCTTAATCACTTCTTTTGTGACTCTAGGGAGGAGGAATCATTAATCAACTCTTTGTTCTTTTAATGATCAGATATTCCTGAGATGCTGAGACTTACCTTAAGTTCTGTAGACTTCATGACAATAGTTTTGCTTTGACCTCAGATATTTGCTTTGAACTCAGATATTATGTCCTTGATACAGACTACTAATGTCAAGTCTTCATTAGATTAAGAAAAATAATATATTATTTTGCCTGTCTGGCCCATCTGCACCATCCAGATAAGAGTTCCTGAGGACATGAGCACCATCTATCTAGCTTAAAAAAAAAATAAATAATTATGAGATTATTTGAAAAAAGACTAGCTCTAGAGTCAGAGTGCCTTGTTCTAATCCTACCTTTCACACTTTACTGTGTGACCTTGAACAAGTTAAATGACTTTGAATTTTCCTGTGCCTCAATTTCATCACAAATAAAATGAGAGAACTGAACTAGATAATTTTTTTTAAATCTTTACCTTCTGTCTTGGAACCAGTGATTCCTAGGCAGAAGAGTGGCGAGGGCTAGGCAATGAGGGTTAAGTGACTTGCCCAGGGTCACACAGCTGGGAAGTGTCTGAGGCCAGATTTGAATCTAGGACCTCCTGTTTCTAGGCCTGGCTCTCAATCCACTGAGCTACCCAGCTGCCTCCTGAACTAGGTAATTTTTGAGGGTCCTTTCACTCTAAATTTACAACCTATAAAATACTTCTGATTTATATAAGGAAGTAAAGTAGACCAAGTAGATATTAAAAGTATCTTTGTTCTTGACTGACTGTCTTTTAAAAATGAAGGAATTAGGGGCAGCTAGGGAGCAAAATGGAGAGAACTCCAGACCTGGAGTCAGGAGGACCTGGCCCCAGACATTTCCTAGCTATGTAACCCTGGTCGAGTCATTTTACCTCTATTGCCTAGTCCTTGCCACTCTTTTGCCTTAGAATTGATACTAAGATAGGTTTGTGTTTTTTGTTTTTTGTTTTTTAATGAAGGAATTGAATAGGACCTATGATGAAGTATAAAAGGGATATAGCTAAACCTACACAAAGTAATTAGTGGGTTCAACTCATTATGACCAGATTATCCAGTTCTGGAAAGTAAAAGATGCCCAGTAGTTACCTTTTCTCAAAGAAAAGTACAAGATTGAGAACTGTCACCTGAGAGCCAGCCTAGCTAAGTTTGAAGAGGCTCTTAGGCAACTAGCTAAAGGAAAATTGATATGTGTGAATCAGGGGTAAAAAATAACAATGTTTCCCACTGAATTGACACACATGAATAAACCACTTTAGTAAAGGTGTGAATTTAGATTTTACATCCTCATTCATTTATAGGAAATTTTATTTACTTATGTTAATGAATAGTGTGAATTATAATACAATTGTATGAAATCTATAAATATAATCTTCCTATCTTAATTTCACCTAAGGAATTGAATTTTCTCCCAGTCAACAAAATGAATGGATTTGAATTTTCCCCTCTTTTCCTCTACATTTCTATCCCCTACTGGGATTGCTAAAAAGTAGACAAATAATCTAGTAGTAGTAGGAAAAATGAGAAGAATGGTTCCTGTAACAGGGTGGTTTGGGGGATGGAATCATCCAGAGCCTGGACTGAGACCAATATACACAGAATATTTAATAACAGGGGAATTGTGTTTATTCTAAAAGAAAAGAATAAAAGGGAATTAGGATGACCTTAATACTAATATCAAGTAACTTAAATTTTCCAGATCTAATAGTCCCTTCACAGAGAATCTTCATAGAGTTTAAACTACACTAATCCTCACCTCTCTGACCTAAAGAAACCCCCAGTCTCTGCTCTATCCAAATCTGCCCTAACCTCCCACCCCCTTGGGTGGTATTAGAGGTAGTGGTCAATGGCAATTAGGCAGGACCCAAGGATAGGTCCTGGATCCAAAAGAACCTCAGACCTAGTCTTACAGACAGATAGGCAGATGTTCAGGATCACCAGGAAACACAGCAAATAACAGCAAGGTAGCAGGCAGGATAGGAAATCAGGGTAGATCAGCAACTACAGGAAAAGCAGCCAATTTCCAAATAATTCCAAAGAGAGCCAGCCTAAACCCCAGTTAACAGTCTCAACTCCCTACTTCCACATTCTAGAATATTTGTCCTCCTGAATCTCTCCCCTGCAGACACCTCTCTTGTAAAAACTCTCTCTTCCTTATAATATTCCCTAGATGATTTTTAAATTAAATAATCTGTCCCTGGACAATGAAATGGTGAATTATGAAGTCTGGATAAAAAAAAGCTAAAAATAGCTCCCATCAAAAGCAGCTGTGGACCAATACAAAAGAGGAAAATTCCTCCATGACATAGAAATCTCATTCATTTTTTTTTAAACCTCCCATCTTGGAATAAATACTTTATATTAGTTCTAAGGAAGAAGAGCAGTAAGGACTGGGCAATGGGGGCTTAAGTGACTTGCCCAGGGTCACACAGCTAGGAAGTGTCTGAGGCCAGATTGGTACCCAGGATCTCCTGTCTCTAGGCCTGGTTCTCAACCCACTCAGCTACCTAGCTGTCCCCATCCCCATTCATTTTTTTCTTTTTTTTCTATTTTTTTCTTTTAAAAGTATTTTTCTATGTTTACATATTATATTTTCTTTCCCTCCCCTCTTTCTTACTCACTCCCAAATCCAATAAGCACTTCCACTGGGTTATACAAATGTTATCACTTATACCTACTTCCATATTGTTCATTTTTGCAATATAGCAGTCTTTAAAAACCCCAAGTCATATATCCATATAAACAAATGATAAGTTATTTGTTTTTCTTCGCTGTTTCTACTCCCACAGTTCTTTTTCTCGATGTCCCTTGGAATAATCTTGTATTAGCAAAGTTCATTACATTGTTCCATGTTTCACTTTCTGTGTACAATGTTCTCTTGGTTCTGCTCCTCTCACTCTGCATCAATTCCTGGAGGTTCTTCCAGTTCACATGGAATTCCTCCAGTTCATCCAGTTCTTGAAGCATTATAGTATTCCATCACCATCATATACCACAATTTGTTCAGCCATTCCCCTATCAAGGGAGACCCCCTCATTTTCCAGTTTTTTGTCACCACAGAGAGTGCAGTTGAATATTTCTGTACAAACATTTGTCATTATTATCTTTTTAGGGTCCAAACCTAGTAATGGTATTTCTGGATCAAAGGGTATGCAAGTCATTTAAAGCCCTTTGGGCATAATTCCAAATTGCCTTCCAGAATGGTTGAATCAATTCACAACTCCACCAGCAATGCAATAGTGTCCCAATTTTGCCACATCCCCTCCAACACTTATTATTTTCCTTTACTGTCATATTGGTTAATCTGCCTCAGCATTGTTTTGATTTGCATCCCATTCATTTTTAATGCACAACTTCTATTGCTAAGAAATAGTGTAGCATAGTGAACTGAGAAATAACCCAGCAGTCAGGAAGAACTAGGTTCAAATCCTGCCTCTATTGGCTGGGTAATTCTAGGCCAGTCTTTTCAATGCCTCCAAAAATTCTATAAGACCAAGTAATATATGCTGATCTGCATTGGTAGAGGGAGTATCCATACCTAAAGGTACCCATACTAATAGAATTTTACCAGACTCCTCTAGACCAAAAAACAAGAAAATCAAAAATCTTCCTAACCTCTAGTATGCAGCACTATTGGAAAGGAGGTTGTTCTACAAAGTCAAAGTTTAACATGTTTAGCATCAAAACTCTTCTTTATCATGGAACTCTTTAAAAATATATTGCCTCATTTCCTATATTCATTTTTCTTTCTTTTTTTGTTAGTAACTTAAAAATCAACAAAAATGAACAAAAAAATTAAATGAAATTACATCTTCTCAAGGCATATTTCTAACATGTATACTGTTAGCACAATAGTTACAGAATAATCCTGCTTGTCCATATTCCTGTCTAAATTTACTTCTGCTTTTTAATGTACACTTTAAAATATTTCATTGATAATTTTTTTAGCTTCTCAAATAAAAGGAGTACATAGAATATAAATTAACCTTTTCTTGGTGAGTCAGGTCCATAACAATGAATGCCAATTATTACATCATTCTCTCTCTCTCCCTCTCTCTCTCTCTCTCTCTCTCTCTCTCTCTCTCTCTCATATATATATATATATATAACGTCCACAGAACAAATCCAGAAAATCATCAATATGTTTTTCTCCCTAGTTTTCTTTTCATGCACTTCCCAATTCAAAAAAATTAAAATTAAAATGGTATGACCAAAGTAGAATCTCATGACCTCCTGATCAGTATGACTCCTTCTCTCTGCAAAATGAGTTTTTAAATTTAAATTTGAAGCCTCCATCTCCCAAATGGTTTTTATATCCACCAGAAAAATCTTCTTCACCCTTTCTATGAGTGTTTTTAACTTGTCAGCATCTTTACAAGCTTCATCTATTATTTCTGCATCTCTACCCCAGTGAACCATAGGCATATCTATGTCAGTTTGCACTCACTTTCCTATCTTACTTTATTAAATTTATATATAGCATGTTAAAGAATGTCTTTCTATTTCAAGGTTTTGTGTAGGGATTCTTGGAAGAAGCCATACTTTAAAGCATATTCATGAGAGGAAAAATGTGACACTTCTTCAGACGTGACACCATGGGCTGCGTTCTCCAAGGCCTCCTTAATGTTTAGCCTTGAAAAGAACACTAGATACAAACATCCTTAAAATTTCATCCTCAATACCATAAGAGTGAAAACCCTGTATTTTGTTTTCATAATAGATTAACTTTCTCTTGAAATCTCTTTGGTAGTTACATTTCATATTCTGAATTGCACCCTGGTCCTTGGGTTTAATCAATGAAGTAATACTTCAAGCAAGCTGTAAAGTGGTTTTAAAAAGTGTTACCAAAATATTATGCCTATTTTCTTTGGGAAGGCTTTAAAATATAGTAATATAATAGCTTTATTATTTAGTGTATATAATATATAGTATTATTTAGTATTACTATACTATAGTATAGTAACATAATATCTTTGTTATTCTCTGGCATGCCTATAATTTTTTTTAAACCTTACCTTCTCTTTTAGAATTGATACTAAATGTGGATTCTAAGGTAGAAGAGCAGTAAGGGCTAGGCAATTGGGGTTAGTGACCTGCCTAGAGTCACATAGCTAGGACTGTTTTGAACCCAAGTCTTCCTGACTCCAGGCCTGACACTCTTCCACTATGCCACCTAGCTACCTCCATGCCTATAATTCTAAAATTATCTTTCACCAAAAGTACAAAAAGTGTTAATACAAGTCAACAAGAACAATATTTTTATCCATTCATTTAATAGCTCATGCCCTGGTAAATAAGTGGTTTTTGGAAAGTGCTGAGATGATAAAATATTTGAATCTCCAAATGTTTAATTTTCTGTGAATCTAGAACATGAGTATTTTCAAGAACAGTCATGCTATTTTTATTTCACTTAAAATTGGAGTAATTGAATAATAGATTCTATTGGGGTATAATTTAGAAGTATTTTTTCAGACCAATTTTATAAAAATGGTAAAAATTATTCAGGTAATAGACTATGTTCTCAAATTAGTTCTTTGAGAAAGCCATGAAATTGTTTAGCGTAATGGCTCACTAAATTTTATGAATTATAACTAGTCTTTCAATCTTGTTTCTGCTTGAAATATAAAAATCATCTATCACAGAACACAATTGCAATTGTATTTGCTCTGAAAATTGCCTGGCCTTTTAGTTAGATTTTGGGCCAAAAAAAAGGTACCCTACATTATTTCCCTAAAGAAAATTTAAAGTCAGTATGGTAGGATTGCTTCTTTGATTGTGACTAATTCTGTTCTTCCATGTGTATCTTCACTAATTAGCAAGCAGATATATTATAGTACCATTATGTGGGATGTGTGTATGTGTTTGCTGTACTATGGTGAATGTTTCTCTTTACCCATCATCACAGCAACAACAAAAACAAGACTTCTCTAAACCATACAGCTTTGTATGGCTCTCTACATTAAGTAACTTGACTCCTGTGATCTTGAACAAATAGAAGTGTTCCTTTCCTTTTTAGTCAGTGAAATGGTCAGTTGTATAGCTGCTTATCATCTTTGGTTCTTTAGGTCTTCTCAATTATTTTTGTCACTTTTCTGTTTAGGGATTTCTAAAAAAACTTCTTTCCTTCCTTCTTTTCCCCCCCTCCCTCCCTCCCTTCCTTCCTTCCTCCTTCCTTCTTTCCTTCTTTCTTTCTTTCCTTCCTTTCCATCATTCCTTTCTTCCTCCCATCCTTCTTTCCCTCTACTTCTTGCTTCTCCTTCCTCCCCTCTTTCCTTCTTTCCTCTTTTTTCTCTTTCACTCATTATCATGGACAATATCATTCCACATGTTTATTACCAGAAAGGTGACCTTCAGAAAAAGAATGAATTAATTTATAACTAAATATTGGTACACAGTAATCATTATATAAATGTTAGCTATTGTCTTCGCATAAAGAAATTTAGAAACTGGGACTCAAAGGTGGATGTGGTCTTAGACATCATTTGGACCAAATCTTTTATTTTAAAGATTAAGAAATTGAAGCCCATAGAAAATAAATCAATTAGTCCATTGTAAGCTTCAAACATGATATTCAAACCCATATTCGCTGAATGTATATGCCAATAATTCATGTTACTTTCTCTGTATACTCTAGAATAAAAATAACCAAAATTGTTTTTTAAAGTTGCATTTGGGAAGAGAGGTAGATACTTTTATTGATCATCACCTTAAACTATATCTTACCTCAAATAAAAAAACATTCCTATAAAAAGCTTTATACATGGATTCACTACCTCCACTTCTCTCACTCCTCAATCCTTTACAATCTGACCTCTTTCTTGATCAATAACATGTAAAACCCAGTGGAATTACTCATTGGCTACGGTGGGGTTGGGAGAAGGAGAGAAAGAACATGAATCATGTAACCATTGTAAAATATTCTAAATTAATTAATTAAATAAAAATTTTCAGTTCAAAAAAAATTTTAAATAAACAATCTGACCTCTGACCTCATCACTTAAGTGAAAGTTCTGACATTGAACTAGAATTGTCCATTCTGAGTGTCTTTTCTTAGGCTTTATCATTCTTGACCCATGTCCTTCATTTGATAGTACTGGCCCATCTTCTCCCTTCCTGGATACTCTCCTCTCTTAAAGTTTTCATGATAGCACTCTCCCTTGGTTCTCCTACATGTCTGACCCTTCCTTTTGAGTCTTCTTTGCTGACTTATCATCCATATCATATCTCCTAAGTGTGAATGCCCTAAGACTTCTTCTCTTCTCCCTCTAAATTTTTTTTTTTCTCTCAGTACCCTCTGATGGATTTAACTGTTTTCTAAGAAGGTGACTCACAAACATGTACTTCTAGGTCCAGTTTCTCCCCTTTTTCAGACTTGCATAACCATTTACTTATTGAACTTTTCAAACTATATATCCAAGAACTATCCTAAATTCAGTGTGTCCAAAAATGACCATTAGCTTTCTCATCAAACCCTCTCCTCTTCCAAACTCCCTTGGTTCTGTCCAAGGCATCCCCATCTTTCCAGCCTCCCAGTTTTTCATAACTTTCACATTGTCCTTGACTCCTCATTCTCCCTTACCTCCTACAGCCTATCATCTCTCAAATCTTCACCTCTAACCCCTTCTTTCTACATGTTACTGCCTTGGTTTAAACCTCCACCATCTCTCACTTAGAGGTCTCCTTGCCTCAAGTGTCTCATCACTCATCCTTCCTACCCATTGCTGCTGATTCCCCTGCTCAATCCACTGCAGTAGCTGCGTATTACTTCAAGTATAAGATTATAAACTCCTCTTTTAATTTTTGAATCCCTTCACAATCTCGCCCTAGCCTATCTTTCTAGCTTGGACATTATTCCTTTCTTACACTTTTGATTTCATGAAACTCAGTAATAACGGCCATCATTTATTTGGCACTTACTGTGTACAGCTCTGTGCTCAGAATCTCACAATTATTACCACATTTGATAACACCCATGTGAGGTGGATGCTATTATGATTCCCATTTTACTGATGAAGAAACTGAGGCAAACAGATTAAGTGACTTGCCCTGTGTCACACAGATGGTAAGGACCTAAGGCCAGAAATGCAGGTCTTTTTGACTCCAGACCTAGAATTCTATCCACTGTGCTATCTAGCTGCCTACTCTCACAGGAAGAGCTTATTCCATGCCATTCCCTCCTTAGGCTCCCATTCCCCATTTTTGCTCTGTTGTTTTCATCGGGTATAGTCTAATTTCAATCCTCTAATAAGAATTGTTTTGCTTTGCCCTGAGGTCTGATAAATGGGACAAATAGGGAGTTGTGAGGTCATATAACCAGTCTCTCCAGTTCCCTCTTATTCTCTTTCTTCCTTACACTCAAAATTCCAACTGTTCCTTCTGTACTTCTGCATCAGTTATCTCCTCTGTCTGGAATATATTTCCTCCTCACCTCCAACTCACAGAGACACTGTTAGAGTACACATTGTTGCACTGTCTGGATTTCAATGCCCAGGGCTTACCCAAGGAACCTAAGGAGGGAATCATTTATGATTGGTCCCGCTAATGAGACTAAGATCAAGAATCTCTTTAAAGGGCTGGATATAGGCCAACAGAAAATATTTGATATATACCCATCATCACTTAGTCACCCCTAGGGAGAACACAATAAGAAATTAGAATAGATCTTGTCCTTGTTTTATAACTCCACTGAAACCTTCTCTGTAATCTAGTTCTCAGAGACCTGGATCACCAGATAAAGAGGAAAGGGTTTGATTTTGAGCACTGCTTAGGACACAGGATCTGGACATAGCAACTAATTTCATTTAATGTGTACTTTCATATTAAGCATAAATTGTGCATACATTGTGTAGCTTTTTTGGCATAATCATTTTAATTTTATATTTACTTTTTAAATTTTTAAATTAACAAGTATTTCTCATTGATCTACCTGTTCCACTGACAAATTAAAATAAAACAAAGAAAAACTATTCTTTCACAAATATTTTCATAGCCTAGGAAAAGAAATTCATTTCTACATTGATCATATTTGAAAACTGGATTTTAAATTCACCTCTCTGTCAGGAAGTGAGTTGCATGTTTTATCTCCATTCTTTTGAACTAGTAGCTTATCATTGTAGTGATCAAAGTTCTAACATTTTTTAAAGTTGTTATTCTCTATAATCACAGTAGTCTTCTGTAGGCGCCATCTCTAGAAGAGAGATTCCATGGATAATTTATAGTTTATGTTTTCTTCTCGGGCTTTTGGAGAGCAACAAAACTTCTCCAGATTTCCCCTACCAAGAAAAGGTACTACCAATCTCTAGACCACTAAAAATACTGTTTTAGGTCAGTTGCTAAATGTTGATGTTGAAAAGGGTTTTGAAAAAATAAGTGAAAAGCACTTGACATTAAGTTTTATTCTAGGACTTTACCTCTAATGAGCTGTATGAGCTTAGTCAAGTCAGTCTACTTAAATTCATCAAGCATTCATGAAATACTTGCTGAGTGTAAGGCACTAGGATAGATCCTAAGGATAAAAAGAAAAAAGTAAGACTCCCACTGGAAAGATTGAATAGATGAAATGATAACTGACTTGAGTTTTGTATTAAGTTAAAGGTTCAGATTGGAAGAGTATGTGCATTCCAGTCATGGAGGATGATGTGCAAATCCAAAAGCTTGGAGGTGGGATTTTGGGTTCAGAGAACACAGTCATCCTGTATGTTGGGAATTTAATGTATCTGAAAACAAACAAACAAATTAAGCCTAGAAAGGTTATTTGGAATTTGAATGTGGAGGGATTTAAAAGTTAAGTTGAAGAGTTTGCATTTTATCCTAAAGTTAATAAGGAACAAATGAAGACTTCTTCATAAGTGGAGGAATAACATGTTTAGACCTCTTTCTTAAGAAAATTATTTTAATAAACTTCTTGTTTAAAAGAAAAAAAAAGAAAATTTATTTTTATTCATTTCATGGTGAGTGAATAAGATGGGGAAGAGATTGATAGCAGGGAAACTATTTGGGTGTCTTATTTAAATAGCCATACAAAAATATAATGAGATCCTGAACCAGGTTGGTGGACATGAGCAAAGAGAAGAGGTCAAATCATGACATATTATTGAGGATCTGATCCATAGGACTTGATAGCTGATTGGATGTGGAAAGTGGGAAGAGGGGAAAGTTAAGAATGGTTCCAAGGCAGGATAGTGTTGGTATCATTAGAAGTATTTGAAACAGAGAAACTTGTAGAAGGGGTGGGTTTATAAGATGATCATATCCATTTTGGACAGGTTGACTTTAAAGTATTGGTAAAACATTCAAATGAAGATGTCAGCCAGGTAACTAGTGCTACAGTGCTTTAGTTCAGTAAATATATTTTGAAGATATATTCGCACATCTGTCATTTTTAAAAAGATGATCATTGAACCCAGGGGATCTAAAGAGATAACCAGAGGAGAATACATGCGCGTGCGCGCCCACACACACACAAAGGATCCACATGGACTCTGAGAAATAATTTAGGAGGTAGGAAGTAATTAATCAGCAAAAGAAATAGAAGGAATAGACTGTCAGTCAGTCAGGAGATTCAAGTATAAAAGCATTGTAATGAAAACCAAAAAGTATCTAGAAGAGGTTAGTCTATAGTTTCAAAAATTTTCGAAGATTCAAGGATCTTGAGAACTGAGCAAAAGCCAATTAATTTGAGTTAAGATTATTAGTTACTTTTGATAAGGCAGTTTCAGTAGAATGATAGAGTTAGAAAGCCAAATTATGAGGAATTAAGATGAGGTAAGTTGATGGTGAAGAAGCAAAGGTAGTGAGAATACCAACTTTTTCCCAGGAAACTGACAGTGAAAGAATAATAAAATTCACATATGTATGGCATTTTAAGTTTTGCAAAGTCCTTTTTCCTCAAATCAACCCTGAGACCTCAGTCATGAAATTATTATTTCCATTTTACAGATAAAGAAATTAAGGATCAAAAATTATCCCATCATCACACATGCTAGGAAGTGTTTGAAACAGAATTCAAACTGGTACTCTATTCCAAATTCAGTCCTTTATCCATTAGGTTGTATGAGTTATAAAATCTTAGCTTGAGGGCTTGACAGGACTGAGTGAAAGGTTTTTGTTTGCATTTTATTTTTGTCCTTGGATTTTTTTTTTTACTACTAGGAGTGACTTGAGCAAATTAGTAAACAGAGATAGAGCCAGTAGATAGGTCCATCCCAGCTCTAACATTTGTGATTCAATCTGGCTTTTGTATTTGTATTTTTAATACTTAATAGGCTAAGGAAGGAGAATAGTTCTTTATACATAATTAGCACTTAATAAATGCTTTTAATAAATTCATTCAGTATATCTCTGAATATATGCAAAAGAATAACTGCCATGCTATAAGGAAATGACATAACTATGCCACTTATAGCCAAGGGCACAATGTGAATTCAAGTACTTATTTTCAGCAATTATTAGTAAAAGTAATATATGGGGATGGGGGGGAAGGGAGGGCAGTAGGTAGTACAGTGAATAGAGTGCCAGATCTGGATTCAAATTTGACCTCAAATACTTGTTAGCTGTGTGACCCTGGTTAAGTTACTCCTATTGCCTATCTCTTACCACTCTTGTGTCTTAAAATTGGTATTAAGATACATGGCTTGCATTTTTAAAAAAAGATAATATATGATTTTCCCCTTTTGGAGGATCCATAATGCTAAAGCACTCTTCAGTTCAACTTCAGTCAACAGACTGAATTTAGAGTTGGTTTTAGTTCAATATTATGTCTATCCTCTTATTTCTATTTTTGTTATTTCATTAAATATTATTTGTCATTTAGATGTTATTTGGCTAGTGCAAATAAAACTATTTATTACTGATTTCCTTCATGTGAAAATTCAACCTAGTGACTACATATCACAGATTATGCCTTAAATTCTCTTCATTGACCTTTTTTACTTTCTGCTTAAATGCTTCTCCACTATTAAAAATATATAAATCTCCATCTGGAATAGCAATTCTAGTTTAGGGCATGAGGTAGAGGGTGATTCTTCCATATTTTTAATTATACCATTAGAATTCATACAAATCTTATCTATAGTGTGTCATCAATAAACATAAGATACTTTTCAGCCTCATTTTTTTCTTTAAATCATTCACCACATACCAGGCATAATACTAGCCACTAGAGATAGAGAGGAAAAAATGCCAGTCCCTGATTTCAAGAAGTTTATAATCTATAACAGGAAAGAAATAAGTACAGACATACCTTGTTTTATTGTACTTTGCTTCATTGCACTTCACAGATATTGCATTTTTTATAAATTGAAGGTTTGTGGCAACCCTGCAACAAGCAATTTTATCTGCACCATTTTTTCCAAAAGTATGTGCTTACATTATGTCTCTGTCACATTTTGATAATTCTCACTATATCTCAAACTTTTTCATTATTATGGTATCTGTTTTGGTGATCTGTGATCAGTGATCTTTAATGCTACTATTATAATCATTTTGGTGATACCCACAAACTGTTCCCATTTAAGATGGCAAATTTAATTGATGTGTATGTTATGACTGTTCTTCTGACCAGTTGCTCCCCATCTCCTGCTCCTTGGGTCTCCAGAATCCTTGAGACACAATAGTATTAAAATTAGAACAATTAATTACTCTACAACTACCTCTCAAGTGAAAGGAAGAATCAATCAATGTGGCAAACTTCATTTTTATCTTATTTTAAGAAATTCCCACAGCCACCCTGGCCTTCAGCAACCACCACCCTGATCAATCAGTAGCCATCAGCAATAAAGCATGACCCTCCACCAAGAACAGTGAGATTACAACTCACTGAAGACATAGGTGATGGTTAGCATTTTTTTAGCAATAAAGTATTTTTTAAATTAAATTTACTTTTTCCCCATTTGAATTAGTTTATTTAGTCAATTTAGAACATTATTCCTTGGTTACATTAAATGTACTTTTTGAAAGACATAGTACTATTGCATACTTAGTAGCCTGCAGTATAAGTATTAACATAACTATTATATGCACTGGAAAACCAAAATATTCTCATAGCTTGCTTTAATGTGATTTTTGCTGTATTATGATGGGGTCTGGAACAGAATCCATGCTATCTCTGAGGTGTGTCCGTGTTTACACAATACATATATAGAGATTAATTTCAAAGTATTTAAAGAATTAAACAAATGGGAGAATCAGGTAAGTAATGATTGAAAACATCTTAAAGGAAGTGGGGAATTCCATGAGGTGAAAACAAAGATGAAGTGGATTCTAGGCATGGGTAAATGGCCAATGGAAAAGCACTGCAATTGAACACAAGCTCTATTGAATTGAACACAATTATAATGAATAGATAAAAATAAAGAATTATACTCTTGAAACATCCTTGTCTGTTCCAAAATAGCCTGTCTATTTGTAAGTGTGTGAACTTTGCCAATCTGATATTGCCAATCTTTCCTTGAGAACTGACTATTTGTATACTTTGAGCATTTCTTAATGAATGGTATATTCTTAAGAATTTGAAATGATCCTTTATGTCTTAGAAATGAAATCTTTATCAGAAAAGCATGCTGCAAAGCTTTTTGTTTGGTTTTACCCTATGAACTATTTCATTTATGACCTCAGCTATATTGGATTAGTTTGTAGAAAAACTTTTAAATTTGGCACTACCTTTTTGGAGTATAATGGGAATAGACATTTAGAGAATCTATTACAAGTATTAAATTTTAGATGAGGGTCTCGATTGCTCATTTTTCTCTATGATTCTTTGAAAATTTATTACGTTTTGTTTGCATCATTACATTTTAATTATATTTTAATGAATCCACTGTGGAAATGATTATCCTTCAGAAGGCAATATATTCCTTTAATGCAAAGATTCAGTACAGAAGTTAGTATTAAGTTAATACCTTTTCATCCTCTGACTGTCAAATCTTTTGTTTGTCTTCTGGTTGAAATCTGACCTCAGTCACTTTTAAGACATATGAACCTGAACAAGTCACAAGCTCTGCTTAAATTTCCTCATCTTTAAACTAGGGATAATAATAGCACCTACCTCCATGGGTTGGTATAAGAATCAAATTAAATAATATACATAAAGCATTTTGTAAATCTTAGATCACTATATAAATGCTAGCTTGTATTATTATTAAAGAGTTGCCTGAACCACAGAGAGAATAAATGATTTGTCCATAGTCAAATGAGACATTTCAACTTGGATCTTCCTGAATCAAAGTCAAGCGCTCTATCTACAATATTCTACTCTCAGGGTGCCCCTACCTCATTCCCCCCCACCCCCGCCCTTCAATTCTGAAAAGTACTAATGTTCAGTTTTTATAGTGTGTGTAGAAGTGTTTTTAAATGAATAGGAAAGTAGCAAATAGTGCCTTATGGTAATGATAAATGAGAAATGACTTTCTGCCAAACTGAATAAATTTAGAATAATTCAGAGTAAGTAATTTCTTCATTAGCTTGAGCAAAGGCAATTTATTTCTAGGTATAATTATAAAATACATAATTCTGCCTTAATGAAATTAAAACACCAACTCTGAAAATAAATTCATTTGCTATTCCTACAAAATTGGATTTTGAAATTTTCTTACATTTGGATTGGTTTTTAAATACCTAATTCAATCACATATAGGATTTTTTAATAGAAATGGGCCAAAATATTGGACAAAATTTTAAGAATATGTATATGAGAAGTCCTAAAGTCTTTATTCACTTGTTTTGGGTTATCTATTGAGCTCCAGGCAGAGTTCTCAACCAAAATCAAGTGGGAATACTGAGTTTCATGGGAATTAAATAGAAATAGTTTCAAATATGTACTGCAGGTCAAGTTGAGATTGTTTTTGCATGAGAATTCAATGCTGCTCTTGACAAATGCCAGGAAATTCAATATTACCCCTGGCAAAAGTTTATAATATGATATATAGGGAAATTTAATGTTTATAGCAGGGATTTAAGCTATGATCTATAAATCAAATGCAACCTGTACTAATTTTCAGAACCAAATTCAAGTGGTGGTGTTATTTTCATTATTGTTATTATTTTATTAGATCATAAATCAAATAAGGCTTTTGTGGGTGGTAGTGTTGTAATTGTTGTTGTTGATGTTGTTGTTGTCAAAGCAATACCCACTGTTATATTTATTGGGAAAGGAACTGGAACCAAGCCTGTATATTTTAGAAAATATACTGATTCTTGAATAGAAAGAAAATTAGAAAACTAATTTTTTTCTCAAATTAAACCTGAACTTTAATAAATATTTCATTTACTGTCAAATCCATGTTTTTTTTCTGTACAGCAGAGTAGGAGATCACTAATATTTTGATTCAATTCAACAAATATCTTTTTTAAGTGTCTCCCACATAGAAAGCACTGTGTTATGTGTTAGAGGGAGGAACACTAGCAAATATAGCTGTAGGGAACCCTTACAAATCCTAAGCCACAAAAGAGGATTGTACTTTTGATCATGGGTCAGGAAGGGAATAATGAATGGTCATAGAATCTAATTTAAAAGCACTCTCTGGAGTCAGAGTATCCGGGTTCAAATCCCATCTCTGGTATTTCCTTTGTAAATTTGGGTAAATCACTGAAATTCCTGGGCCCCATTTTCCTCATCTTTTAAGTGTGACATTTGGACAAGGTGTTCTCTGAGCAGGAGATCTAAGAACCTTTGTAAAATTCCTCTAGTTCCATGTCCCTGTAGCTGTGTTCAGGTGACAACCATGAAATCTTGCTAAATGGAATAGTTCAAAGCGAACTTGAGCCCATGAGACATGAAACCTGAGATCTCCAACTTTCTGTCTATTTCCATAGGCCTATCAACTTTGGCAGGTTTCCCAGACCATCTCCTTTCATACCTTTGAAGTATTCTGTCCCAGTGAAGTGTTAATCTACTTCTTTCTTCCATTGTTTGTTTGCCTTTCTGAATAGTTGACAGCCTAAAGTTTAACACATGACTCCCAAGTAATTTTTTTTGGGGGGTGGAAGACACCTAATAATTCCCCTTGCCATTAACTATGTGGTCATTATTCAAGTCAAAAACATTGAACAATGTTCTAAACTCATGTTCATGAGGAATGATAGGAAGAGTGAGATGCTAATCAGACTGAAAAACAGCCCCAAAATGGTGCCCAATACAACATGGCAGTTATACCTGGTGCATCTGATAAACTTGACACTCATTCTCAGATCCTGGACAGAATTGCTACTCAATTGGCTCAGTGTTTAAGGTTTAAAGAATGTCTTGAGTGGTCTACTTCATCATAACTAGATCCCTCTCAAATCTGAACCTAGATATTAGGCAGCTAAAGAACATTTGAAACTTTTATCCAAAAGGAATATGGTGGTAAGAAATTCTCCTAAAGATAATCATACTACATGCAATTTGAATGAAACATTTTCCTGAATTGTTACTTCTGGGGAAAGGGCTCTGTTGTTGAGACATTACCATTCTTCCCACCTACATGAGTGAGTCGCTGCCAAAGTGATTCTCAGCAGACTGATTGTATATAGGCTGGGTACAATGAGTCTTTTGCAGACATCCCCTTTTCAAATCAGTACTACATTGCTTACTCATGTTCAGCTGATTACCCACTTGACCTCTAGGACCTTTTGCCCTCTTGTTGCATACTGCAGTCTTAATAATGTGGGTTTGTATCTGACTTCAGACTCCTGCCAAAAATCAGGACAAGCCAGAAAAGAAACTCTGTTAAGAGCAAAAACTAGACAATAACAGCAGACTTCAGGCTGTGATCTGACAATTAACACCAAACAAGCAGGTTATTCATCAAAGCTACAGATTAAGATAAGAGAGAGAGAGAGAGAGAGAGAGAGAGAGAGAAAGAGAGAGAGAGAGAGAGAGAGAGAGAGAGAGATCCAAACCACTCACTGTATTTTATGCCAGAAATCAGATCTACTTATGTTCATTCTTGTAGTCTGGTGCTCTGTATTTTTATTCAAAACAAGAATGTCCTTATTGAAAATTAGAAAAAGTATCCAAACATTGATATTACACTATCTAGTTCTTCTCACAGAAAATGATGGTTCACACTAGGAATAAAGATGTACATAGATTAATTTTTCTCCATGGTATATAACTTGTCAGTATATGTATATTGTTCTTTTTAACATTTTTGGTCCCTCAATCCAGTTCTTTAGGCAGCAATTATTATAGATCAGTTTTTACTTTCTTGAGGCATTGTGCTCATTTGAGGAAATATTGAATTTTCTTCATTAATATTTACCTAGCATTCATGTTGATTCATCAGCTATTAGGTGGATAGTTTGTGTTAAGCTGCAGCATTTTTCCTGATCTCTTATTTTGAAAACATATTCATTCATATTCCATTGTTATTCTTATATTAAGGGGAAAAAATCTTTGGGAAAGTAGGTTAGGATATCTCAGAATCTAGCATTTTTTGGTTGGTGGTTTAAAACATGCCATTTCCCCCCAATGGAATCATTGGACTGATTCAGAAATATTTAAATTAATCTTATCTGCATGCATGAAAAACTATAAAATGAAATTACATATATGGCAGACTTATTACAAAAAGTGAATCCAATAAAACCAGATTTAATTAAAGAATAGAGACAGAGCTATTTTTCATCCTTCTTCCCTTTGAAATTTCCTACCTTAACTTGAAGGAAAAAGAGGTTCTAACACACTACCTTACAATATTTTTCTCAGGTTCTTGCCTCATATTCTTCAGAACAGAACTGTATTCTGATGTATATAAATTCCCTGTCTGAAGTTATATATATCCAGGTGTGTCTGTTTTTTTTTTTTTAAACTCATTCAAAAACAAATATGTAAAGTGCCTTTTTTAAAAAGGTAAAAGGAAAAGAATGTCATCTGAGATAAGTTCTTGCACCTGTCCCTGAAAATATGGGCAATTGCTTTGGTAAGCAGAAACATCTGGTCATTTACATCTTCATTGTAGCAATTTAACACGCTTACAGATATAGAACATTTCAACAAATCTTGTTATGTTTTTCCTAATACCATCCTTTTTGTGTTCCTTACTACTTCATTATCATATTGGTAAAATGTCTTTGGATAGCCTAATGAATTTGATTGTTACATTGTTATTATTAGAATTTCTCCAACACATTGCTAAATGATTCATAATTACTTTTTTCTAACTGAAATTTAGAAACTTGTTTTGAGTTGGCAGTGGTGTCAACATTAAGGCTCCAGGATTGTGGGTTTGTGAATGTTAATCAGGATCATGAGACCTACGGGGGAAGGTCTGTAATGATGGTGAGCTCATCTAGTTAGAGTATGATGCTAATGAAGCCATAAACATTACCATATAGTTTTACTCTAGCTTGGATTTGGGGACCATGTGATACAGTGGGGGAAGATATTGCTCTTAAGTTAGAGACCCCAAGTTCAAGTCCTGATGTTAATACTTGCTACTTGATCTTGATCAAGATATGACCTCCCTGGGCATTGGTCCACTAATTTGTACTCGAAGAGAGTTCAACTAGATGGCCTTTGAGGTCTTCTAGCCCCAAATCTTTAATTGTAGCTCTATGGTATAAAGGATAAATTTAATGGTTGGACGTAGTTTATTTACCAAAGAGGGGAAACAATAAAGTAGAGAAATGTGAAAGAGGTTAGAGAAAATACCTATACTAGTCCTCAACCAGGAGGGCCAACAGTAAGTAGTCACGTGAAGTCCTCCAAGATGGAAGCTAGTCTCGTAGGAAACTAGGAAAGGAGTCAGCCTTTCACTCACCTAACCAAGTAGTCCAGGAGTCAGAGACCAAGTTGAAGTCAGGATCCATGCTGTAGTCTCCAATGAGGTTCCCTCAAAGACTATCTCCAGGAGACACTCTCTTTGGCACTCAACTTCACCAGACTGCCAGCCCAAGGATTTTTGTGGCTTTTATGTTGGTTTCCTATCCCAGTCCCTAAAATTGCCACACCTCTCATCCTCTGAAGGTGGCAGCTCTCCTCATACATTTCAGAGTTCTCACCTTCTGATTCACAGGTTTCTGAGTGTGTGAACTCTTAAAAGAATTCAAAAGTTTCTGGCTCTTTGAGTTAGAAAAAAAAGGTGGAGCTCTTCCAAGTATCTTGCTGGCTTCTCACCTCTAAAGGTGTTAACTCTCCTACTAGGAGTAAGGGTTTGTGGACTTCCCTTACTTTAGAGTTAAGTATGGGTGTATTAGCTTTTGTTGATTAATTCAGAAGTAGACAAAAGAGAGTTAATCCTGTCATTATCTAGTGAGGTACTAAGTTATTGTTATTCCAAAGTGTTAACTCCAACTAAGCAAAGAGAACAAAGGATTTCCTTTTCACAAGTACTAATTCAGAAGAGACAAAGAGAACCAAGAATTTCCTTTCATAATGGGATGGTAAAACCATGAGGGGCTAGGAATCAGAATGCCTAGATCACCATCCTGGCTCTGCCACTTCAGGTCTAGAGATGGGAAGACCTGAGTTCAAATGTGATCTCAGATACTTCCTAGCTGTGTGACCTTGAGCAAGTCATTTAACCTCAGCTGACTAACCCTTACTGCTTTTCTGCCTTTGAACCAGTACTTGTGTTGATTGTAAAACAGAAGGTAAGGGATTTTTAAAAATAAATTTAAAATAATAGCTCTTATTTCTATAGGAATGTGAGGTTTTTGAAATGTTTTTCCTAACAACAAGCCTATGAGATAGACAGTGCCAGGGTTGTTACTCCCATTTTTCAGATGATTTAACTGGGGCTTTGAGAGATTAAATGCTTTGCTCAAGATCATGTGATTCATTAATGAAAGCTTTGAGATTTGAACCCAAAATTTCTAAGTTTCATGCTCTTTCCATTATACCATACTGACTTCCCAGATATGTTACTTTAGTCACTTGATATCTTTGGACCTCCAATTTCTCATCTATATAATGAGGTAATTATATTAAATTATTTACATAAGGTCTCTTTTAGCTATAACATTCTGTGCTTTATAACCCAAACCACACAGCTGCCAAATGTTCCTTTTGCATATAGGGGGATGAGATAAGAGGTTTTAGATACATCCATTCAAATCTTCATATCCCTCAAATAAGGAATAATATATTGAGGCAGGGGGCATATAGGTTGCTCAGTGGATTGAGAGCCAGGCCTAGAGATGGGAGGTCCTGGTTTGAAATCTGGCCTCAGATACTTTCTATCTGTGTGATCCTGGACAAGTCACTTGACCCCCATTGCCTAGCCCTTACTGCTCTTCTGCCTTAGAACCAATACACAGAGTTTTTTAAAAAATATCATGAAGCAGATTCAAAAATCGTTGAATGGCTAGGTCCAAAGAGAAGCTATCACAGTTGATGCCAACCTGGAAGAAGGTCTCCAAAGTATTCCCCAAGAATTTTCCATGTTTAAATTATTTTAATGATTTGGCTAAAGGCACAAGCATTATACTTATCAAATAATACAAATGACTTAAAGCTGGGAATTTGTGGTTCCCATGATGTGTGACAAAATATCCAAAAAAAAGATCTCAACAAGGGAAACTTGGGCTCAATCCAATTAGATGAAATTTTTAATAGGGATAAATGTTTAGTTTGTTGATCAAGGAACTAACTAAAATGTAAAAGTCTTATATTTGGATTAAAAAATTATCTGCACAAGTACAATATAGAGGAGGCATTGCTAGACCGGTTCTTTTGCAATAAGTACCGAGGTATCTGTAACAGCAAGTTCAGCTCTAATGACAGCACACTCTTAGTTCAGACTTGATTTGGGGATGAAATGAGGTGCTTGTGAGTCATTAAACATTTAACAAAAGATGATTACTTTGTCCTAATACAGCAAGGAAACAATAGATAAGCCTACCTTGCTTCCTCATAGATATGAACCTGATCGGCAGATCTGTAGTATATAATAACTCTCATACTCACCAAATCTAAGAGACACCAACCACATATCACTGGAACCTTTTATACTCCTAGACCAGGAGATGTGGGACCAGTCAAGTTGTGTGTGAGGAGAAGTTGTGTCAAGGAAACTGTTGGTACTCTCTGTGGAAGAGGCTCGCAAAGCCCTTTTCCTATCAAAAACAAACAAACAAACAAACAGACACTTATTATGTCCTAAGCTACATTAAGAGAAATTCAGTGCCCAGAATGAAAGAAGAAATCGTTTTCTATCTTCTTTTCCTCTTGGTCTACATCTAGAATTCTGTTTTCCGTTTTGGCCATTAACTCTAAGCCTCAGCTTCTTCATCTATAAAAGTGAGTGGGACTCAGTGACCTCTTAGGTTCATTCCAGCTCCAAATCCATAATTTAAAAATTCTGTGATTTTTAAGGAAGACAGACAGACTAAATATTCAAAAGAGACTGGCCAAGACAGTGAAAGTCTTGGGAAATATTCCATATGAGAATAGTTGAAGGATAGAAAGATGTTTAGCCTAAAAAAAGACAAGAATTATGAGACATCTCATAGCTGTATTCAGCTCTTTCAAGGGCTATTGTGTGGAAGAGGAATTAAGCTGCTTCTTTTTCATCCCAGAGGATAGCATTAAGGGCCAAGGATAGAAGTTGTAAAAAGGCACATTTTGGCTTGCTGTAAAAAAAAAAATTTTTTTTAATTCCCTCTTATAATGAGATTTATTCAAAAGTGGAATTCACTGCCTTGGAGAGTAATAGAATTCCCCTTCATGGAGGCCTTCAAACAAAAGCTGAATGGCCACTTATCAGGTATATATTATTAGACAATACCATTGTTCAGTTTTGAGTTTAACTCAATGTCCACAGAAGTTCTTTCTGAGTGTAATTCTGTGAAATCTCTCAAGATTATGGAGAAGGTTGTTTAGATTATTTGTGACCATGGGTCAAGTTGTCTATAATGAACAGCATATATTTTTTAAGTTAAGGACTAGAAAGGTCCCAGAGAAAAGAGCTGAGTTATTAATTAATTTGAGAGCTATTAATAAATTTCCTATTTTCCTAATGAATTTCCTGATTTCCTAAAAACTGAGTCACTTTCTAGCCCATAACTTTTATCATAGGAATGGTTAAATACTTTTTGTCTCCATTGAGAAAATAATGAAATTAAGTGAATATAAATTGAAGCAAAAGTGGTTAAATGTTAAAGGTCATCTAGTCCAACTTGCCAATTCTCAATAGTAAATACTAGAGGTGTCTACTTTGAGAAGGCATGTAGTCTACCTGACTGGATACCATTTTTAAAACTTTAAAAACCAATCTACCAGAGGACAGCTAAGTGGCTCAGTGGATTAAGAGCCTGGTCTAGGATCTGGAGGTTCCAGATTCAAATATGGCCCTAGACAACTCCTAGTTGTGTGACCCTGGTCGAGTCACTTTAACCCCCATTGCCTAACCCTTAGCACTCTTTTTTTTAAACCCTTACCGTCCATATTAGAATCAATACTGTGTATTGGCTCCAAGGCAGAAAAGAGTGGTAAGGGCTAGGCAATGGAGGTTATGTGACTTGCCCAGGATCACACAACTGAGAAGTGTCTGAAGTCACATTTGAACCCAAGACCTCCCATCTCTAGGCCTGGCTCTCAATCCACTGAGCTACTTAGCTGCCCCCTCTTTTTTTATTTTTTCCTAACCTTTCCTTCTGTCTTGGAACCCTTCACAATACTGTGTATTGGTTCCAAGGCAGAAAAGCCCTTACCACTCTGCTGCCTTAGAATCAATACCTAGTATTAATTCTAAGGGAGAAGATAAGGTTATTAAAGAGTATGTCAGGAATAAGGTATAAAACTGTAAAGGTAGGATGTGGCTAGGTTAGGAAGGACTTTGTATGCCAAAAAAGGCAATTTATATTTGCTCCTTGAGACAATAGGTAGTCACTGGAATTTATTGACTTGGGGAGAAGAAGGGTCTGACATGATCAGACCTGCATTTTAGGGAAATCATTTTAGTGGCTAAATGGAGAATGGAGGGGGCAGCTGGGTGGCCCAATGGATTGAGAGCCAGGCCTAGAGATGGGGGAGTCCTACATTCTAAGATGGAAGGTAAGGGTTTTTTGTTTTTTTTTTAATAATTTTTTTAAAATTGAGAATGGATTAGAGTGGGAATGGTTCAGGTATGAGGTGATAGAGGCCTGCACTAGGCTGTTGGGAGTGTCAGAGGAGAGCAGGGCCATATTTGAAAGATATTGCTGAGATGAAATAAACAGGCCTTGGCAATAGATCGGACAAGATGTATGAATGAGATAATAAAAAGCTGAAGAATCCAGGACTCTCAGGTTGTGAACATAAGAGATTGGGAGGATGGTATGGACCCTCTACACTAATAGAAAAGGTAGGAAGTAGGAGGGGAGGGGAGATCATAAAAGGAGGAAGAAGATAATGAGTTCCAATTTGGACATATCAAGTTAAAAATGTCTAGTGGGCATCCTTTTCAAGATGTCGGAAAGGCAGTTAGTTGGAGATTGAAGAGTAGAGATCGGGAGAAAAATTGAAGCCATAAAGGTAAATGTGAGATTGATGGCCTGAAGATGGTAATTAAGTCCATGGAAGCTGGTGAAATCACCAAGTAGTATAGAGACAGGAAAAAAGAATGGCCAGGATGGAACCTGGATGGACACCTCTGGTTAGAGCATGTGATCTGACAGAGAATTCAGCAAAGGACTTGGGAATAGTCAGATAGGTAGGAGGAAAACTACAAGAGAGTGGTGTATCCAGAGAAAGAACTGTGGGAGTAGAAACACAGAAAAAAATATCACATTGTTCGATGGGGATAAGATTGGGGATCTAGACTTTAAACCATCACTCTATTGCAAATATTAATAATATGGAAATAGGTTTTAATCAATGATACATATAAAAATAAAACAAGAGTGGTGTCCTGAAAACTAAGAGAGAGGGTATAGTATCAAGAAGAGAATGACCAATAGTGTCAAGGAGTGTAGAGAGGTCCAGGAGAATTAGGAGTGAGAAAAGGCCATTGAATTTGGCAACTAAGAGATTATTAATGACATCCAACTATGCTAAAGCCATTTCTCATACTGGGAAAGCCAAAGGCTCCATTTGGAACCTTTGAACTGCCAAATGAGATAAAGAGGTCTACATTTAAGTCATTAAGGCTATGATATGGCACAGTGGCAACTCTTGTCAGAACCAAAGATGGCATCATTCAATCAGGGAGCTGCAGAGTTCAGGAAATCCAGTACTAAGAGAAGCATATATGGGAATTGAAACAAGATTGGTCAAAAGAAGAGAGAAAGGAACTGAGAAGGTAATATAGTAGAGATCTGAGGCAAGTTTGGCTTGGTGAGACAGACACTAGACCAGGTTTAGGGACAGTACATGGAATTCTCAAATGAATTGTACCAATAGCTTTTGGATGTTGGATGTTATCTTAAAAAAAAAACTTTTCCTTTTGTCTTATAATCAATACTAAATCTTGATTACTAGGCAGAAGAGTGGTAAGAGCTAAACAGTTGAAGTTAAGTGACTTACCCAGGGACATATAGCTAGAAACCCAGGGAATCCTATCTCTAGACCAGGTTATATTACTTTTTGGTGGACTACTGGAGTTTCTTCCATTCCACAGGGGCCAGGCTTTGATCATTTAAAAAGAGAGAATTGGTCAGACAGACATCAGAAGGAAACAAAAGACCATCCTTTGGAGAAATAGGCATTTCCAAGAGTCCTGAAGATTTAAGAACAAGGGCACCTAAAAGATCAGGAAGAAAGTATAGCCTGAAGTTGTTGGGTTTTTTTTTTTTAATTTCTCAAGTTCTAGTTCAAATATGAATAAACTTGATTTTAAAAAGATGTTAAAATATGTAATAAATTCTTAATATATTATTCTATAGCAGTAACAATATATGTTTTTTGATGACTCAGGAGGAGTATGTGAAAAATAATAGGTCTGAAGGATTAAGAATAAAACAAAGGAAGATACAAATAAATAAAAGACTAAAGGAAGAAATGAGAAAGGAGGAAAAGACTAGGAAAAGGAGGAGTAAGAAAACATCATGTATCCAGAAAGTCAGGTTAATCCTTGACTGGATGATATACACCAGGGAGATAAGTGTCCTAGGAAATGAGTAAGGCAGGTTTTCATTTTTAATGTATCTGGAGACTGAGACATGTTTTAAATTACTAGGTGAAATGACTACAATTGATTAACATACTTTAAAAGCACTTTGTTGATTACCAGTAAACCAGAACTTGTGGTTTCTGAGTCAGACATGGGAAAAGGAATTCTTTAGCCAACTGAGATCTAAGCCTCTACAATTTTTAAGGCTAAGGAGAGTCTTCAGTTTACCTTTCCTGCCATCAGACTTTGTGCCTAAATCTGGTGGGGCAGAGGGAGGAAAGACTACTCAATGTGAAAGGAAAACAGATGTGTAGTATTGCCTTAGCAACTTTCATGCTCTTTCCCAATCACAGTCATCTTGTTCAAATTGGTGAGTACTAAGAATGAAGACATATATATATACATATATATATGTATATATATATATATGAGAGAGAGAGAGAACAAAGAGAGAGAGGGAGAGAGAGAGAGAGAGAGAGAGAGAGAGAGAGAGAGAGAGAGATGGTTGCTGTAAGAGAATCTTCTTTATATATATTAAGAAGATCCATATATATGGAATAAAAGCAGAGAGGAGAAAAATGGATGAACAGAACGTTTGTTTCTTAATAATACCAAATTATAGAAGTTCAATTTGATATTATATTAGCATCTGGGTCATTAGACTCTAAATCCATAATTCATTCTACCTCATGAATCAACAAGCATTTCTTAAGTGCTTACCATGTGCCAAGCACTGTGCTAGGGGCTGAGAATACAGATTAGAAACATAAAATCCTTCATAAACCCATTTGGTGTGGTCTTGGCAAAGATACCAAAGTGATTAGTTCCTGACTGCAGATTTGGTTATCTGTATGCTGTGCCACTGAGTTGCCACTAACCCTTAGAGCTTATATTCTAATTAAAAGCAAGGTGAGGGAAAGAAATGAAGATACCATGTAAAGGGAGCATTCCTGTGGAAATGAAGAGATGTCTGAAGAGGAATGAGTAAATGATTGGCCTGGGCCTCTTCATTAAAATAGAGGTTCTGAGACCAATCAGAGGGAGAGGCAGAATGGAAGGTAGGCCATTTATAATATGAGAAATAGTCCAGAGATGAAGTGAACTTCCAGAGTGAAGATGTCTCTTTGGCATGATATTAAAAGTCCTGAGGGGATGGTACAAAAGAAAGAATAAAGGATTCAAATTCAAATTGGGCTCATATTCCTATCTTTGTGGCATTGAGCTGCTGCTTGCTAACTGGGTTACCCTGGGCTGATGCTTGCAACTGGGCACCCTTGAACAAGTCTCTCTAGATCTCCATTTCCTCATCTACAAAATATGGGAATTGGGGGGGGGGGGTCTCTTTGATCCCAAAGCCCTCTATAACACAGTCTATGAAATACATTGTGATTTTTAGTCTTCGACTCTGAACACCTGAATCCTGATTTGAGTTCTTCTATTAAGTTTCCTAAAATTATTAAAACATTTGATCTAGAAATCAGCCTCAGGTTTTATTTTCTGAGAGGTTCACCATCACTGTCAATGAAAATGTTAACACAGTGTCACTCCCCATTCAGTGTTCACCTTTATCACTCTCCCTACTTCTCCATGATTTTTTTCAGACACAGAATTATAGAATCTCAGAACTGGAATGAATGTGTCATTCCAGAAATTTATCTAATCGTCAAGAAAACAACTGAGGCAGAGCTTCAATCTAATAATTACATATTAAAGGAACTAGTCACCTTCAGAAATAAATAGGGTCCTAGACCTTCCTCATGATCTGAGACACCCCCTTATTCCAAGATATGACATTTATAGTCTTTAAGTTCAAACAATAATTGTGTTTCTGGACTGGCACAACTCAAAATAAACCTTTTTTGTTGGTGGGATAAAATTAGACAGTAAGCAGGGGTGACTAAATGCTTCCTAGGGTTGTAACAAGTTGCAAAATACCCATGCTGAAAAGTTGAGATGGTCATGTTCTCTCTAAGACTAGCCAATCAGGTGAAGGGGTTAAGGTCAGAGGGCTCCCCCAAAATAGCCAGGGGCTTCCCATCTGCCCTTATGACATCCTGGCCATGAGGAACTTGGATAGTCGAAACTAGGGTGGGGACCCTGAAATTCACTAGATGTATATCAATGTCTTTTAAAACAAGAGATTTAATCACTACTTCTATGGAATCACATCAAACTGAATAATACTGATGGGGGGGGGATGGAGACTTATAGCTACTCAGCATTTTTTTTTAAATAAGGCACCTTTACAACAAGTAAATTTGCCAAGATAGGCAAATTCAACAAGGCCAGCCAGTCAATAAACATTTATTAAGTGCCTGCTATTAAGCTTTGAAGATTTTGCATATATATATATGTATATATATATATATATATATATATATATATATATATATATATATATATATATATATATATATATATATATATATAAAGAGGCAAAGACAGTTTCTGATGAAAGAGCCTATTATCTAATCTAATGAGGGAAGTCAACATAGAAAAGCAAACAGAAGAGATGGGGATAGTATTCAGCACTAGATCATTATGGATTTCATATTAGTGCAGCTAGGTGGGAAATGAAGGCATGTCTAATGTGGGCTCCTTCCTTAAACAGACGTTCTCAGTCTGAGAAATCTTTGAACCTTTATCTGGCTGTTATTATCCCCATTTTATAGTTGAATAAGCTGAGACAAACAGTAGTTAAGAAAATTACTCAGACTTAGGAGAATGTTATCCACATCAAGAGAAAGAACTGTAGGAGGAGAAACACAGAAGTAAAACATATGATATCATTTGTTTATATGGGTATGTGACTTGGGGTCTTGATGACTCTATTGCAAAAATGGATTAATACAGAAATAATGCTAACATTTGTATAACACAGTGGAAGTGCTTATTGGCTCCAGGAAGGAGGAGGGAAGAGGGGAGAGAAAGAAAATGAATCATGTAAACATAGGAAAATAGCTAAAAAAGAAAAAAAAAAGAGTTGCCCAGGGTTACATAGTATATATCTGAGATGAATATCCACTGTCCCACTTAACTTCCAGTAAAGATGGAAATATCTCAATGCTAAATGCATAGCAACATGCCAGCACCTTCCAGATCACTTTGTTGCTTCCCACAGTCAGAAATAGTTAATGTGCATTCTCATTGCTACCTTCTAGAAAGCCCTTATTGCACCTACCAATTGGGGCAGCTAGGTGGCTCAAGGGCTAGAGAGGTCCTGGATTCAATTGGGACCTCAAATGCTTCTTAGCTGTGTGACCCTTGGCAAATCTCAACTCCAGCTGCCTAATCCTTACCACTCTTCTGCTTTTGAAACAATACTTAGTATTGATTCTAAGATGGAAAGCAAGGGTTTTCTTTAAAAAATAATAGTTTTTAGAATAATAGCAGAAGTAAAAGAACACTGCATTTAGATTCTAAAGACTTGAAACTCAATCCCAGCCAGTTCTATCATTTACTTTCTGTATGGTCTTGGGCATGTCTTTTTAAGTCTCTGTGCCTTAGTTTCTTCATCTATAAAGCAAGAGAGGATATTAAATCTAATCCTAAACTCCAGTTAAAACTACTTCACATCTATATGCTAATTTTTTCTGTTTGACAGCCATTCATTTCAATGAAGTAAACATGTTTTAAGTGCCTACTATGTAAAAATCATTGGTGCTAAGGGCTAGCAATGCAGATAAGAAAAAAAAAATAGTCCCGTTCCTCTAAGAGCTTACAGTCTAATGGGGGAACACATAAAAGGAAGCCAGAAGGTGGGCTGAGGGAGAACATGGAAGGGGGTTACCTAGTGAAAATTTTAGATCTATGGATGCAAAGCAGAGTAATCCAATTTCTGCCCTCTATAAAGAAGAGCTTTGGGGGGGGAGCTTAGTATATCACCTTCCAGCCCTTTAAACAAAAGGTCACCAACTAAAGATTCTGGAATACTCTAGGTCTTCCCTAAAGCTAGAGACTTAAACAGAACCTGTTTAAGTTCATCTCTGCCTAGTTCATGTCTTCTTTTCTGGGGATAGATTTCACTCTCTATCCCCAGAAAAGAAGACATGTTCTTTGAGAAAGAAGAAGCTCTTATAGCTAGATGTTTCCTAATGATAGGAATCTTAGTTGCCTTTAGACTATGAAGAATATATTTCACCAATCTCCTAGAGACCTTAAAGAAAGGAAAATAAAAAGAAGTTGGCTTGAAGTCTTATTTAATGTTTCTTTTTAAGTGGAAAAAAAATCCTTAAAAGCTTTTTATTGATAGACATTTGTTTTCCTGATTGAAAAAAATGCTGGAATAACACTAAAGAGCAAGAAAAAGATGAATTCCTTAAAATTTTCTATTATAAAAGAGAACATTCAAGAAAAATCTTTTCAAAAACAAAGGTCAAAAAGATGCCTGCATGTCAAAAGGAATGCATTCCTAAATCTCCATGAGCCAGATTCACCAATTACTGCCTATGACAAAATAATTGTCCATAATTACTCTAAAAGAAGGAAGGAAATCAAATAAAAATGGAGCAAATTGGTTTGCAAAATAGCCAGCTGACAAGTGGTGACACATTCACCCTCCCAAAAGTCAGCTTTATTTTAATGAGGTGACAGATTGACTGGAAGACTAGTTAAAAGGTATCTAAGTAACCCCATCAAACCTTACCGCTTTGCTTGGTAGAGTGTAAATCCATGTTTTCTCCTGCTATTTTTATACTTGGCAGTTTAATTTTGGTCCATTTCAACAGTTTATAAAGCAGTTAATGCTCAGACATCTTTTTTTTTTTTTGCAACTGGTGACTAATACACCATGCATGTGTGATCTCTTCTTAGTATGTATTATATTCAGTGGTGCAGATGATATCCAGGCCATCCTATGCATCTCTTAGCTAATCATATTTAGCATTTATATAGTAATAATTAAGGTCTACACAAAGGGCTTTATAAGTCTCCCATTTGATCCTTTCAACCACCCTTGGAGGCTTTTATTCCCATTTTACAGAGGAGAGAACTGAACCAGGCAGAGATGAAGTCACTTTTCTAGAGGCACAAATCTAATAAGTATCTAAGGTAGGATCTGAACTCAGATCTAAAGGACTGCTACTCTTGTGCTCTATCCATGATGCCACCAAGCTGCCTATAAGAGCTAGTGATAATACTCCACTTAAGCTGAAATGTATGTAGTGCTTTAAAATTCATAGATTTAGTAATTTATTTAGTCATTTATTCCTCACAGGAAGTAGGTACCACAGATAAAATTATCTCTAATGTACTGAGAAGGAAACTGAGACTCAGCAATATTATATAGCCTGTCACATGGTTAATTAGTATTAATTGGTGGGATTTAAACTTATTTCTCTTGACTCCAAGACTAGCTTTCTTTCTACTTCATTGCCTGCCTCTCATAAGTCAAAGTGACAAAATGACTTTATTACTTTTTCCCAGAAAATAGTTGTTCTTCTCCTGTCTAGGAAGGTTTACACTGGCTCTTCCACAGAAATTTCCCTGGAATGTACTGCTCCCACTTCACTTTTACCTAGAATATATCAATCAGTCAATCATCAAGCATTTGTTAAATCTCAGCCTGCTCCTTCTCTTCTTAAGTGGCTCCTCATCCAGATCACACCCTCCAACCACAGATGTCCTAAAAGGTTACTTCTCTTTTCTTCTCTATACTGCTGCATTTGGCTCCCATAGATTTAATGACCACCATTTCATTCTCAAGTCAACCTACCCTGTCCTAAACTCTCTGCTGACATGCTATTTTGCATCTCCAACATATGTTAAGCATCTTAAACTCATTTTTTCCCCAAAACAACTATTATTCCCCCCTTACACTAGTCTTCTCACCTTCTATTTTCTCTATTACTGTGGGAGACAAGAGCCTCCCCCAAGTCCTTCAGACTCACAGCCTTAGCATCATCCTCAACCCTTTACATCTCATCCAATCTGCTGCTAAAGACTGTTTATTTCATCTCTTTAATATCTCTCAGGAATGGCCCTGCTCTCCTCGGTCTTAGCCACCACTCTGAACAGGCTCTTATCACCTCATGCCTGGCAATTACCTACTGGTAAGTCTGCCTACCTCTAACTGTCATTCTAATTCATTCTCCAGTCAGCCACCAAAGAGATTTTCCTAAAGCACTGACCTGGTCACTCCCTACTCACAAGTCTCCAAGGGCACTCTCTCACCTCTGGATCAAATGCACAAACTAATGTTTGATGTTCATCGTCTAGCCCCCTCCTGCCTTTCCAGTCTTCTTAGATCTGTCCCCCACCACTCACTCCTTGCTACAGTGACACTGGCTTCCTCGATCTCTGATAGAAAACATGGTCCCTCTCTGAGCTCTTGCATGTTCTCAGACTATACCCTATACCTGGAATGTTCTCTCTATTCATCTCTACCGACTGCCTTCCCTGGCTTCTTGTAATTACTAACTAAAGTGCCTTCTTCTGAAGAAAGCCTTTCCAAATCCCTCTTAATTCTAGTATTCCCTCTCAATTATTTTTTTGTCTTGCATATAACTAGTTTATACATAGCTGTTTGCTTGGGTCCCCCATTAGATTGTTTGAGGGGAGGGACTCTCTTTTAATTCAGTTTGTATTCCCAATAATTAGCACTGTGCCTGACACATGGTAGGTGTTGTAAGGGTTAAATTTAATGGTTAAACAATAATTTTATGAAATTATGTGGTTGCCAATATTTGTTATATCTTGAGTCAGAAAATGTATTTATCAATATTTACAAATAGAAAAGAGGAAATAATACAGAAGAGAAATGTGAGGGAGATAGTAACCTCAAAGCTCACAACCAGGAAGGCTGGTGGTAAGTAACCACATGGCATCCTCCAAGATGGAAGCTAGTCTCTTAGGAAACTAGGAAAGTATTCAGCCTTTCACTCACCCAACCAAGTAGTCCAGGAGTCAGAGTCTAAGTTGAAGCCAAGCCTATGATCCAAGCCAAGGTCTCAAGCAAGAAGACTCTCCCCAGTTAGAAGACTATCTCCAGAAGACAATCTCTTCAGACAATCTTCTGCGAGACCATCTCTCCAGATTGAGTTCAGTACTTGCTTTTATGGTAATTCCTTGTCTCTACCCCTCTTCACAGGGGCCAATCACAGTTTCCAAATTGACTAGCACTGCCCAGGGGGTTCACAGTTTCTGAGGGTGTGAACTCTCTTGTGAATTCTTAAAAGAACAAGTTTCTGATTGATTGAATTTTAAAAAGGGGTGGAGATCTTCCAAGTATCTTGCTGGCTTCTCACCTGGTACTAAGTAGGGTGTGAATTTGGTAAGTGGTTTGTGAGCTCCTCCACCTAGTTCAGGCTTGTGTTGATTCAATCCAAAGGTAGACAAAGGAGAGTTAATCCTGTCTCACAATCTAGTGAGGTACTTAAGTTAGTATTAGCTCCAACTAGGCAAAGAGCATAAAGGCTTCCTTTTTTATGTGCATAAACTCAAAGGGAACAAAGAATTCCCTTTTATAGTAGTAGTAGTAAAGTTGGTAGTGATAGTAGTAGTAGTAGTAGTAGTAGTAGTAGTAGTAGTAGTAGTAGTAGTAGTAGTAGTAGTAAAGTTGGTACCTGGCTTACAGCGTAGGGAAGTACCTATTTAATGTGCTGCGCTATTTATATGAAAGATCTGGGTTTTAATAGGTTAAAGTCTAGGAAGTTGGCCAAACGCCTACCGAGGTTAAATGGTTTGCCCAGGGCTGTGCCACTCCCAAGTGTCTGAGCAGGCATTGGAAACCTGGCTTTGTTCCAAGACTATTCACTAAGCCAGACTCTCTGTACAGTAAATAAAATTTAGAATGTGGAGACCATGAATACACAGATTTTTTTTTTAATTTAAGCATAGTACTAATTAGGTTTACAAATAATATTTTTTTAAATGATCACTTCACAACATTTGCTACACTGTGTCTGATGACTTTGAGTAATCCATAAACTAATTTTGTGGAGGAAAGGGCCATTTGACTATGGGACTATTGAACTGAACAGCTCAATCCATTAATACTCCTGGAGACTCCATCTCCCTCGCTTGGTGAGGCATTATGGTTCTTACCTGCGTAGTCCTGCACAGAGCAGTACACAGAGTGCAGAGCCTGGAGCCCAGGAGACCTGATCAGATCCGGCCTTGGTCATTGACTAACTGCGTGACCCTAGGCAAGTGTCTTCGCCTCTATTTGCCAGTTTCCTCCTCTGTAAAATAAGAATAATAAGCCCTGATTCTCAAAGTTGTGGCGAGAACAAGTGAGATAATTTGAAATGTTTTAACACAGTGCCTAGCACGTAGTCAAGTGCTATATACAAATATTAGCTATTATTATTCGTACTCTGTTCCAGCCAAACAGTGTATTAATGGGAATCTCGAACCCTTGGACTACATTTCCAACAATTCCTTTTCCCTTTCATCTACCTGCGACGAAACACATACACGAAAAGGAATTATGGGAAACATAGTCCAATTTCAGCATCCCCTCTTGTCTAGAACACAATTCCTACTTGCTTCTAAGTCACAGAACCCCCAGCTTCATTCAGAACTTGGGCCAAACATCACTACTCTACCTGAGGCCTTTTACCTTGGATTGACTTTTCCTATCCAATTTCTATACATTTTTCTGCCAATAGAGTGCTACAAGCCCCTCGAGGGCAGGGACTTCATTTTTACTCTATCCCCAGCACCCGGGACAGTGCCAATACATCACAGAATCAATTTAGAGTTGGAAGAGATCTTACATGCCATCAAGTCAAATCCACTTGTTTTATAGCTAAGGAAACTGAAGTGTAGAGATATTCAATTATTTGGCTCAAATTCACTTAAGTAGCAAGTAATAGGGCAGAATTGGAATTCTAATACTCTAACTGCATATGGGGGGGTTCTTTTTTTTTAAACCCTTATTTTCTATCTTAGTAACAACTCAAAGACAGAAGGGCAATGGCTAAGCAATTGTGGTCAAATGATTTAACCAGGATCAAATAGCTAGGAAGCATCTGAGGCCAGATTTGAGCCCAGGTTCTCCTGACCCCAGACCTGGAACTCTATCCACCATACCATCTAAAGCCATTTAGCTGCCCTTCATATCCATTAACATTTGCCACAACCTACACAGGCATATGATAAATGCTTGTTGAGTCCCTGACTGCCTGATTCTTTGTCATCTCTTTAATAACTCCTATCTCCTCAGTTTATTCCTCTTCTTCTCCCAGACCCCTTACTGATTTTGAAGTCAGGGTATCTTCAAAATTTAATCATTTCCTAGAGTGGTTTACTTAGTCATCTGGACAGTCCTCTATCTCATGTTAAATCTTATTAATATCAGTTTCCCAAGGTGATATTTATTGAACTTATCTTCCAAATATTGAGATGTATCTTCCTTCAAATTGACCTCAAATACTCCCAAAGAATATGAGAGTCTCCACTTGGTAAATATTGGACCTGATATTACTTCATCTATGAATATGAACAAATCCCTTATCTTTACCGAGCTTCAATGACCTCATGTTTAAAATGAGGTGGTTGATGTAGTTTCAGTTTAACTTTAAAAATCATTTATTAATCAATGACTCTGCAGAAGACAAATCTTTTGTTCAGCATTTCAATCATGTCCAATTCTTTGTGACCCCAGTTTTAATTATCTTGGAAAAGATACTCCTAGTGGTTTGCCATTTCCTTCACCAGCTTGTTTTACAGATGAGGAAACTGGCAAATAGAATTAAATAATTTGCTCCAGGATACAGCTGGTAAATGTCTGAGACCAGATTTGAATTCAGGAAAAGGAGTCTTCCAGGTTTGTTACTCTATCCATTTTACAACCTTGCTGCCTGTGTAAAGCAATAACCACAATTATTTAACAACACTTGGTTTGTATCAGTTTCTGCATTAAGCTTCAGGGATACATGGGCAAATAGTTAGGTATGTTATGGGCAGGAAGGATACCTTTTGCAAGCATGCAAGACTCCAAAACTTAGCTTAAAAACAAAAAGGAGATTTATTAATTTAGAAAGTAATGTTGAGAGTGGCCAGGAGGATAGCAAGGTGGAACAGCAAGATGGGGTGCAGTTCCTTGGGAGGACAGCATGAAAGGAAAGGCTGTTCCCCCCAAAGACATCAGTTCTGAGGTTTTTATACCTTTTTATATCAGAATCTATGCCTTGGTGGGGATGTGACTTAGAGTGGTAAGCCCCCAGGCATTTGGTGGAGTGAGGTGGTCATCTAACTGGGGTCTTCCTGAAGGCATAAAGATTCATCATAGAGTATTCATAAAGAATAACCCTGGGTTATTTCCATGGTGATGGAAATTGGGAGCGCACAAACCCTAGGGCAGCCCTATTTGGAGGCCTCAGGAGACTGGAGGTCAGGAACGTGCCTCTTGGGTCGCTGGGGTCTCTGGTTGGAGGGGCACTGCCGTTTCCAGTGTCCCAGTCGGCCACAGGCTGGACACGGAGTCATGGGCGGTCTTCCCTTCAAAGGACAGTCCTTTGACCAGTGTCCATCCCGTCCGCAGGTGTAGTAAGAGCCCCTTGGCCTCTGCCCATAGGTCAGAGAGGTGAGAGCTGCCATGAGAAGTTTCTCACGTCTCTGTCCTCCTGTCTCAGCTAGGTCCCTGTTGTGAAAAACCTTAAAAGCAGCATCCATTAATTGGTTAATTGGAGTCTGAGGTCCCAGATCCAGCTTGTGCAGCTTTCACCTAATGTCTAGAGCAGACTGCCCTATAAAGTGGAGCTTTAAGATAAGCGCCCCCTCATTAGTGTCTGAGTGGACATTGGTATTTTGCTTCATGGTTTCCACTAATCAGGACAGGAAGAGGGCTGGATTTTCCTCCTTTCCCTGAGTGATTTCTTTGAGCTTATTGTAATTCACTCGCTTTCTAATCCCTTTCTGCATGGCCTCAAGGAGACAATCTATCATATGGTCTCTCCTAAGTCTGTCCCTTTCATTCATAAAGTCCCATCCAGGATCTTGCCCTGGGACTGCGGTGGCACCAGGAACTCCTACCCGTGTGCCAGCTAGGGCCTTCTCATCACCTATTTCTACAGCCAAATAAATCCCAGATCCTATTTTTCTCATCTGGGGTACAACAGGTGGAGATAATAATATGCAGATCTGCCCAGGACAGGTCAAACTGCAGGGTAAGGGATTTAAAGCCCTCAATGAATTTGGTATGGTTCTCTGAGTAGTGACCCAATTTCTCCTTCATCTGGGCTAGATCAGTCATAGAAAAGGGAACATGTACCCAAGCCAGCCCATCTGACGAGGCTACCTCTCTCATAGGAGGAGGGGATCCCTGTCACTATAGCTCAGTCCACTCTGGCTGTGGAGTGGGCTTGGTTGAGGAATGGGTGAGGTAACATTATCCTTAGGCAGTGGCGGGTACAAAAGGATATTATGGTTGGGAGTAGAGAGAGGAGTGGTCTCAGGCTCTGAACCCCGAGAATAAGGCGGAGATTTTGGAGATGAGGGTTGGGGAGAGGAACCAGGAGGATCTGGAGGGAATTCTGTAGTAGAAGTTAGTTTGGGGGGAGGGGAAGGCCTTGACTGGGAGAGCTAAGTCATCCAGAACATCCTGATGGGGACTTTCCCCAGAAGGGGTCAGTAAGGAGGTGGCAAAGCACATGCGACATAATAGTCTTAACTCAGGCTTCTGGCTGAGTTTAATGAAAGCAGAAATGTAGGGAATGGCTGTGTAAAGATTAAAATTTAGGGGAGAGGGGGAGACTGAGGCAGGTAGAAATTAGTTTCTCTCTGCAAGGAATATATATTTTTTAGAGGTTTATTAAAGGTTAAAGATTAAGAATATACAAGTAAGAAACATGTGCCTAGGCCAGAGGCCTAGACAAAATAACCTCACATCATGGAAGAGATGCCTCTGCTCCAAAAACAGAAGTCCAAAAGGCCGAGCCCTTCAAAAGCCTTTGCTTAAATATCTTCTCGATCTCGGCCCAGGTGAGATTACAAGGCATTCTGGGGAAGTGGAGCAAAGGCTCATGGGGATTGTAGTCCTGTATTCGAGTCTATTTTTTACATCCCCCCCGTGTGATCATTTGTGGAAAAATTAATTTTTCCCCAAAAGGATCATAAAACATAATAAACTTAAAAGATTACAATAGTGTGAGGATAAGAGAAAAAAGAATAAAACCAATAATTTCTGAACACATTGACAAAAAGCCATTAGGGGGCAGTCCCCTTTGGCATAAAAGTATACATACAAATAAATGTTCAATCAACCACACCCAAAGTTCAATTTTGTGCAACTTGTGGTCTGGAGGCTTCTTCATGGTGGCTTCTCCAACAGTTCAGTTCTGGATTCAGAGAGGTAGCATCTTCTTCACCTAAAATTCTTCTCAAAAGGAATTTAAACTTTGCAATTTAAATAATGATATTTTTTACATTCCCCCATGTTGTTGGTGATTGAAAGATTCAGAATCAGTTAGGGATGCATGGCTGAGGTATGAGGTATATGAATCAATTGGCAAGAAATATTAAAAAGACATCAGAAAATCCAAAAGAAAAGAAAAATTTCTGGATGAAAATATAGACTATCAAAGTCTTATGTGTAAAAATTCCAAGAAGAAGAAAAATAAATCTATAACAGGTCCTTCAATCAGGGCCCAATCAAAATGATCTAAGTAATGATGCATTTACCCAGTCAGTGCCAGGACTACAGAAAGGTACCACACTATGAGAGGCAGAAAAGGGGACCAGATTATAGAAGCCAAGTAGGAGCCAAGGTTTCGGGGATACTCGTCTGTGAGTATTTTCAGAGTGAGTGTAGATACAAGGAAAGCCTATGCCTTAACACATGTTAAACATAGTAACCTTGAGTCTTCACACTAGGTTCAAGACCTTTGTATTGGCCTAGAAGTGCATCAATCCATCCTAGATTGGCCTTTCTTTGGCCCTATGAAATGGCTCTTGTGTGTATCTCTTGTCCTGGAATCAGACAGAATCATTAAGCAAAGTCCCATAATTTATTTAAATAATTAGTGGCATCAGTTTCATAGTCACAAGCTTTTTAGGGCATGCATTAGAAAATGTATCTTAAACTTGTAGCACTGAAAATCAAAAGGTTTAAAGAAAATCTTAATACTGGTGACATGTGCTTCAAATATAAAAGGGAAAGAAAAAATAATTAAAAAACTGAAAAAGTATATTGCACATGCAAGAAAAATATAACAATAAAAGAGCTTTAAAAATTCAAAAATATAGCTTATAACCATTGACACTCTGTGTCAGTTAAGAAAATATAAAATACAAGGCTTTCTCACCAAAAAATGAGATCCATTTCCTCTTTGTATCTGGCCATGATCACTGTGAGTAGAAGGCAAATGAATTGAACAAGGTTAACAATTTTTTCATCTTTAAAAATACAGTAGTACAAATATGTAGATATCAAAATCCCCAAAATTCTCAATAGCCCAATTAATTACAATAGCAAACAAACACACTTTCATATTTCACATAAGTTGCTGTGTGACATTTTTAAAACCTATGAATTGATGGACATTTGTCACAATTTTTACAAACGTAGCAATCTTTCAACCTTGGTAATAAACATAATTTTTTAAACAAAGTAAAACTCATCTTGGGTTAAGAACATAATCAAGAAATCTATATATCATTCTGGTAGAAGTAAAATAGTGAGCTAAAGAGCATAAATAAAGGGTGCTCCTTTTGGAGGCTTTTCCCAAGGGTACAAATGCCCTGAAATTAACTGCCCAACTTCCATTCGCATGTGGGAAGGTTGGGGTTTATAAAATACATTTCACTTCAGCTACTAGAATGGGCCTTACCTCATGGTAGGGGCAGGCAAAAATAACCAGATTGTTAAAAAAATTCCAAAAATCATATTTAAAAAACCCTTAAAATCAAATCATTTGAGGTATTTAGCACATTAAATTTTCCAAAGGTTGTTAATACAATTATAACCAGTTCTGTAGTCCATCTATCCTCAGCAAAATAGAAAAAAGCTGTTTTTTCATATATGGGCTTATTCACAATAATATTTTTTCAACACAGTTATAGGGGGAAAACAACAGAATTTCAAAACTCAGTACATTCAAAATAAATTCAATCAACCTTCAGTTCACAGAATAATATTAAATCCAGTAATATATGAACTTAAAATCACAAAGTTAAACCTTAAACAAAAAATGCAATAGAATACAGAGATTTTTTAATAAACCATTGGAGTCTGAAATGCCTTAGAGCCTTTAGTCTCTTCAAAGTTCCTTGGGTTGTTTTTTCTTGTTTGTTTGTTTTTAATTATCCATTTAAATGTCTATTGTCCGAAGGTAGAGTAGTAAAGGCTAGGCTACGGGGTTCAAGGGATCCGTCCAGGGCCCCATAGCTGGGAAGCATCGGAGGCCAGATTTTAACTAGAGACCTCCCGTCTCTGGGCCTGGCTTCCAGTTCGCTGGGCCACCCATTTTCCTCCCCAAAGTTAAAGTTGAATCTTTGGGCTGAGTCTGCTCCCAGACAGGCAGGTAAAATCAATGAAACTGCCAGAAGAGTCAAAAATCCTTTTAAACAGCCCATTGCTATTAAGTTTCTGTTTGAAAAGATCTGTTTCTTCTCTTTAGTCTTTTCTGTCTTTCCCCTCTCTGATACCCCAGTGGCCAATACCCCCAGCCACGTGGAGGCTTAGCCTAAGGGAAAATTACCCGGTCTCCTTTCCCTCTGGTCTCTCCCCTCCGCCCACGTGGCCAATACTGTTACCAGCTGGTCGCAATGAGTCCTGAGCGATCTGCTCCAAGGATCTGGGTGATGAGCCGGCTGGGGTCGGAAGCCAGATGGGTGAGAGACAGACTGCCGGGGTGGGTCGAGCTGGGAGCTGGAGCACAGCTCAGGCACCAGGTGAGAGGCCAGGAGCAGAAGCAGGAGCTGGAGAGGGCCGCAGGCAGGAGCTGATCAAGATGGTTTTCTAAAGAGCATCTCGGAGAACCTTGGCTTTAAAAAAAAATTCTCTAGGCTAAAAATTTTTTGAGAAGTTCTCATCCAATCTAGTGGTCGCCAACTGTAACAGTTAAAATTTAGGGGAGAAGGGGAGACTGAGGCAGGTAGAAATTAGTTTCTCTCTGCAAGGAATATATATTTTTTAGAGGTTTATTAAAGGTTAAAGATTAAGAATATACAAGTAAGAAACATGTGCCTAGGCCAGAGGCCTAGACAAAATAACCTCACATCATGGAAGAGATGCCTCTGCTCCAAAAACGGAAGTCCAAAAGGCCGAGCCCTTCAAAAGCCTTTGCTTAAATATCTTCTCGATCTCGGCCCAGGTGAGATTACAAGGCATTCTGGGGAAGTGGAGCAAAGGCTCATGGGGATTGTAGTCCTGTATTCGAGTCTATTTTTTACAGCTGTCCATTTCCCTTCCCTTCTGCAGAACAAATCCAATTGTCTGATGGTGTTATAATTTAGAGTACCATGGATAGGCCATGTCTCTTGATTACCAAGGATGTAATGTGGCCAGTCAACATTACAAAAAGAAATTAGTTGCTTTTTCTTTAAGCTGTTTAGTGCCATTTTTTCCAATTTTTAAGTATACACCCCAAAGGGGAATCACAGGGTACGCTCTGTCTCTGTCCAATTTAGATGCAGAATGGCCAATTCCACACCGAGGGTCAACAACTGTGTGTCCACAGAAGTTGCCTG
The DNA here is from genome assembly GCF_027887165.1 of Monodelphis domestica. Classification (NCBI taxonomy): domain Eukaryota; kingdom Metazoa; phylum Chordata; class Mammalia; order Didelphimorphia; family Didelphidae; genus Monodelphis; species Monodelphis domestica. The sequence goes on from NC_077228.1 coordinate 356,139,500, forward strand.
ACCAAGAGCACTCAGTTCTAACACTGAGGTGAGCACTCAGTTGAAAACTGAGGCGGCAAGGCTTCCCACACAACTTAGAACCGTCTACAAGTATAACGGGGAGCCGACAGATAAACCCCAAACTCCAGTGGCCAGACTGATCTGGGGCCGATGGGAGAGAGAGCACGAAAAAGTTCCCACAAAGATATCACCCAAAAGATGGGGGTTTCAGGAGTCAAAGAAAAGGCTCCTTTCCTACCTGAGAAGCCGTGTCCTCGTGGATGATCCAGGGTATAGGAGTAGCTTTCAGGAGAGCCAAACACGTTGGGCATCAAAATGTTATGGGCACAGAAGGATACCCTTGGGGTTTGGGAAGGATATCTTTTGCAAGCATGTAAGACTCCAAAACTTAGCTTAAAAAAAAAAGGAGATTTATTAATTTAGAAAGTAATGTTGAGAGTGGCCAGGAGGATAGCAAGGTGGAACAGCAAAATGGGGAGCAGTTCCTTGAGAGGACAGCATGAAAGGAAAGGCTGTTCCCTTGAAAGATATCAGTTCTGATACCTTTTTACAACAGAACCTATGCCTTGGTGGGGATGTGACTTAGAGAGGTAAGCCCTCAGGCATTTGGTGGGGTGAGGTGGTCATCTGATTGGGGTCTGTCTGGAGGCATAAAGATTCATCTCTTTGTCCATCTTAAGTCTTGAGGATGTTCAAGAATAGATAGTCATCTCAGGACCCTGGGAGTGGGGGTAGGAGGGAGGGGTCATTGGATATTTCCAGGTTCAGAATCACGAGGATGGAAGGGATCAAGGGAGTTTCCCTGATAATAGTCTGCCTGCGTTTCTGGGGTACAGTGCCCATGTCAAGGTACACTCTGTCCTCAAGGAATTTATATTATGCTGGACAAAAGCAATCAGTACAAGAAAATTAAATATTAAATACACAGTTCAGGAAAATGAGGTAGGTTTTCTGTAGGAGAGACATTGACCTATTTGTATAGCAAGCCAGGGATTCCATCAGGATCAAGTTTATTCTAAGCATTGCGGCATCCTCTGATTTGGGATTGATATTCATGGAAGAGATTGAGGCTAGATACAAAGATTTGAGAATCATCTGCATAGAATGTAAATGAATCCATTAGAGCTAATGATTTCACCTAGGCAAAGTATAGAGAGAAAGGAAGAGAACCCAGGACAGGGCTTTGGGTTACAACTACACATAAATGGCATGACAATTGTGATAATCCAGCAAAGAGTTGCTAATGTAAAGGAAATGTATAAAACCTGGGTTGGTTTGGGGAAAGAAGTCTCTCCAGAAAATGTAGCTTTAGAGGTCAAAGAATTGTGGCCTTCAGAGTGGGTATAGACAACTCTAAATCAGATTCCATCTCTAAGGGACCATCTACTCTTTTAAATTTCTAGTCCCACCTAGCGGTTCAGGTGAGTTTAATTAGAGACTTCCTACCCTACCAAGATTTTCTGTTAAGATTGACTAGAGAGATATACCCCTAACAAATGTGAGATTTAAAATGGTTGAGGTTTTAAACTGTAGTGATTAAAATAGTGGAAGATATAAATTGTGATAGATATAAGGGAGGGTGAGTAAATTTGACCGCAGAAAATATGTTTCACTACAGTGTCTTGGTTTTTAAATCAAATATAAGGTGGTCGCCAGAGAAATATTCCCAATTATTCAAATACCCAAGTCAACTGGGTTTTATAGAGATTTTTAATTAATAATATAATGAGGAATTAGAGAAAGAGTAGGAAAGGAATAATTATGAAGGGCCTCAAGCCAATATGGCCTAGACCTGAGTCTTAAGAGAGAGAATCAGTCAGTCCGTTTTTTAACACTCACCACAAGGTCTGCCTAAACAAGGATTCTAGTGACACCAGGCCAGCTCCATCTCAGCTGACTTCACCAGAGAGCCTTCCAGCCAGAGACTGTTCCAAGGGGCCTCTCTCCAGAGCCTCCAGAGGGACAGAGTCCCCTTAGAGGAGTTCCAGCGAGACCTCCTTAGAGATTGTCCTCCAAGAGCTTCCCTTCTCCAGAGCCTCTCTCAAGAGATTCTTCCCAAGCGGTCCTCATCAGAGATCCTCCTCCAAAAGGAATTCCTCCTAAAGGATCTAACCTCAAGAGATTCTGCTTTTTCTTATATAGGGGTTTTTCTCCCATGTCACCTCCCCTAAGTCCCTACATCTACCAATTACTGTAGACGCTTTCCAAAGGACTGCCCATCTGAATTCCTGCTAAGTCGACCAATCTCCTCAGTAAGTCTGAATCAGAAAAAATGCTGCTGTGTCGACTAATCCCATCAAGAGAAAACTTGCCCGACCCTTTTAGGTACCTAGCATCCCATTGTATCAATTCTAAAAACAGGCCCGGCTCAAAGAACTCCTTGCCCCACCATAAGCATGGATCCAAGTACTTTCTTTGTTTAGCAAGGAGTTTTCTGCCCTAAAGCAGTCTCAAGTATGGGTAGAGTAGGGGTCCTCCCATAGCAAGGAGTTTTCTCCCCTAAAGCAGTCTTAAGTACAGGTGGAGTAGAGGTCCTCCCATTTCTGATCCTGGCGAGTTCTCACATCAAAATGGGGAATATTTCTCAGTAGGGAATTTGTTCCAATTAAGAATTCCCTGATGGGGAAATTTTTAACATTCACAAGTCTGAGAGATTTCAAGATTTACACAAAACAGATATGATCTTGAGCTACACCAAGGCTACTCCAAAGTTAAGACGGGCCATCACTCCCCAACCCCTAAATCACCCGACCTGTTCCTATTTCTCAACCTCTGAAATAAGAAAAATAACTTTAGCAGCCTTACTTTTTGCTGCCTGCTCTAAAGCTGCCTTTCTATTTGTACATCTCCCTGGTTAGGACAGCTATGTGACACAGTGGATAGAGTGCTGGACACGTCAGTTTAAGTCTGTTTGCCTCACTTTCCTCACTGTAAAACGAGTTGGAAAAGCAAATGGCAAACCATTCTTGTGTCTTTGCTAAGTAAACCCCAAATAAAGAGTTGGGCATGACTGAACAGTGTCTCCCTAGTTCAACAGAGTTGCTAGCTCCATGGGCAACTATCCATCAGCTGGTGCTAATTAACCTTTTATCTTCTAGTTTTGCCTCTTGATTTTTTGACCTCCAATCTTATTGGAAGGAATAATTCTCCAAAAAATCTTAAGATCTCAGGGCCAAGGAATTCTGCTACAACACTGATAGATAGGATACCCCAGAGAAAGAAATACTATGTGAGTCTGAGAGAGAGTGCACAACAGTGTCAACTCCATAGAAGGATAAGAGCTGAGAAACAGCCATCAAATTTGGCAATTAAGAGATTTAGTAACTTTGAAAAGAGAAATGTCAAATGAAAATTGAGCTCAGGAGCCAAACTGAAAAGGATGTGAAGAGTGAGTGGGAAATGAGAAAATAGAGGCACCAGAGTTAACATCTTTTTCTAGGAGTTAAGTGAAAGAAAAAGAGATATATTGGGTTTTTAGGGTATAATCAGGCCAAATGAAGACTTAAGGACTGAGGACTTCGGGGCATATTTTTAAATAGTAAGGAAGAAGGCAATAGATAAGGAGGGACTAGAAATTGGAAAAAAGTTGATAGGATAGACTCCTGGAAGAAATAGGAGGGAATGTGTTCAAAGGTAGAAATAAAGTGGTTGGCTATAGAAAGAGCCACTATCCCTTTCTCCTAAGACTTCAGCTAAGATTTTAAAATATGCTACACAACCCTATATAGCCAAGTATAAACTCAATTCATCAAACTATACTAATTTAATGGATATTCATCACTCTTTTTTCCAATTCTATGCCCACTAAGCAAGAGTACCTTTTACAGTGTCACTCCTGTTCCAAGTAGTTTCCATTTGGAAATTTAACAACCTGGCTTTCTGGAATCTAAGTTAATCTCTTGTAAATTCGGCTGTGGTGAACTGATTTTCAGGAAGTCAACCCACTCTGGCCAAACTGATAATAATAGCTAATATTTATTTGGAAATGTGTCTTTGAAAGCTTAAGACCAGTCACAGAAAAAGGACCAAAAAAGAATTGCTAAACTAACTACAAGGTGAAAATTAGTTCTGTAAATGAATGGGGTGGGGGGTGACAAGATAAAGAATAATGTAACAAGCCTCAGGAAAACTTTTAAAAGTAAGTTCACTGAGAGAAGGAGACCAAACCAGAAGAATACAGCTCTGGATAAAGTGAGTTAAAAAAATAAGTTTAGGGCTAGAAAAAGGGGAGCTATAAGAAGTTATCAGCAGTTTGGGGAGAGAGCTGAAGTCCAGCTTGAGGCTAGCACCTCAAAAAGGGTCAGGCCTCCTGGAAGAGAGATATTACTTGGGACAGTCTTTGGGAAGCTATGTTGCTGGCCTTGTTCCACCTCACCACCAAAGAACCTAGAGAAGTAAAATAATATCTATCTTCTTTTTCCATTAGAGCCCTTGGGGGAGGGGGGTGTCCAAAATACTTTGATCCTTTTCCTCTGCAGGAGGAGAAGTAGAATTTTGCTTGGTTTTCAATGGTTTCTATGTCTTTTATAGAAACAATGATCTTTTTTAAACTGACATCTCCTTGTTCAGGGGTGCATTTATTGTAGAAAATGTTGGGAGGAACCAGTTGAAAAGAAAGCATCTCCAAAGAAAAGAAAGAGGTCTAACACTGAGTTGGTTTGTCAGAAACTCTTATCTTTAGCTGGAGCTTGGAGCTAACCAAAAGATAAAGAGAATAACAGATTCTTTGATACTGTTTTTACAGTACTTAGCACAGTGCCTGGCACAAAGTAAATGCTTTATAAAAATGCCTGTTGTGAGTTCCTACCAGGAACCCATCAGAGCAGAATTAGTAGTAGAGTGAGGGGAAAATAGGATCAGTTAAATAACCCTAACCATTATTTTTTGTTCAACAAAAGTTCTTCAGTAATATCTGACTCTTTGTGACTCCATTTGGTGTTTTCTTGGCAAATATACTAAGTGGTTTGCTATTTTCTTCTCCAGTTCATTTTACACATGAAGAGACTGAGGCAAACAATTAAGTGACTTGTCCAGGGGTCACAAAGATAGTAAGTGTCTGAGGCTGAATTTGAACTCAGGTTTTCTAGACTCTAGGTTGTAAACCTCAAAATTCCTTAGACTTATAAATGTTGGAAATTTCACCATTGGGATATTTCATACTTGGAAAATTTCTTACTGATAGTCTATTGGAATGGGAACCCCATTGGCATGGGAGGTTCCTTCTCTTCCCTTCTTAAGATTACTTTAGGACAGAAACCCTTTGCTGAACAATGGAAAGGACTTTGACCTATGCTTAAGCATAGAACAGGAATTCTTTGAGTCATGATTGATTTTAGAATTGATACAATGGAGATACTTGGAATAAATCTCCACCCTATTCAGTCCTAACAGGATTGAGTAAGGGCTGCAGCCTAGATCAAAATTTAATTATTCCAATCTCTACCCTACTCAGGTTAACAGGATTTAGAAAGGGCTGTAGCAAAGGAGCAAAGATTTAATCATTTGAAAATATGACCTTCAACAGACATGTGCAAAAGCCAGAAACCTCTGGGCGGTCCTGGGTTAAGCTAGAGCCTCCATTGACAGGGAAATTGATGGACAGGTGATTGGTAGATGTGAGGACTGAGGGGAGGCAACTTGGAGGGTTTCCTTAAAGATAGGGGGTCTGAAGAAGAGAGGGGGTTGAGTAGTTGGTCAGTGTGGTTCGTGTGGGCTCTGAGAAACTTGCTCTGAAGGAAGCTGAAGGTGGGGGCCTCTGAGACTGTTTCTCCATTTTGGTCACGTGGGTAATAGGGACTGATCTCCTTTCTTTGCCCCAGCTATCTAAGGGCTTGGGCCTTTTGGCCCAGCCTAAACAGAAGGGGTATTTAAGCCCTATTTCCTTCTCTCCCTTTTCTCTCTCTCTATCTCTAATTACTTCCTCCTATTGTAATTAAACTCCATAAAAGGTTGACGGCTGACTTAAGTTTTCATTTAGGAATTACATAGCTGATTCCTTGGCGACCTTAAATTAATATATATCAGTCTTTTAAAGTGATTCCCTTGTAACAAAGTGCAGCACACTATCCACACTATGCCACCTAATTGTCCACTCCCCCATCCCTCCATCACCATATCATCCCTTTAACACTGTTATATATGCATATATATGTATATACATATATTCAGCTTTAAAAGTTTACAAAGCACCTTACATTCATTTTTTCATTGGACCTTCACCACTAATCTTTAAGCAGACATTACAGATATTATCACCATTTTACAGATGGGGAAAATGAGGGCCAAAGAGGTCGCCTGACCACCTCCAAAATTTACCATGAAAGAACAACTAGAAATGTGGGAGATGAGAATCCAATCCAAATTTCTCTTTACTTCATTCTCAGAACTCATTCTACAACCTCTAAAAGAAAAAAATCTGAGGTTTAGATTATGTGCCCATGGTAATCCTATCAAAAGCACAAATATTGTTATAAAGCCTTCTTCCTCAGCTAACATTTAAGGTCTTTCACAATCTAGCTTTCCAGGATTATCTTATTAATACTCCTTTATAAGTATTCTATCCTCCAACCAAATGGGAGTCTTTGCAATCTTCCATACCCCATCTCTGACTCCTTTCACCACCACCACCACACTTTTGTATTTCTCTTCCTTGTTGCCATTCCTAATGATACCATTTTCTCCCTTCTTACCTTTAAGGTCCAACTCAAATACCATCGCCTCCCCAAAGCTATCTCTGCTTCTTTATTTTAGAAATAAACGTCCCCCCTTCAGATCTTGCATAGCACTTGAATTATACCTTATCATGTTTCATTTTGCACCATTTTATGTGTGTTCATTATTTTCCTTTACCAAATCGTAAGTTCCATAAAGTTGAAACCTGCATCTTATTTAAATTTTATATGTAAATACCATAACCTAATGCAGTACTTTGCACTTCTTCAGAACTAAATGTATTGACATTGAACTCCTGGTACTTCATTCATTTTATATACATTTATTAATTGATTGTTTGATGGGTTGATTGATAGATGATTGGTAGCTAGATAAGAGATATATTGATAGATAGATAAGATATAGCTAGATGAAGTATTTATTAAGTGTTTTCTGTATGCCAGACACTATGCTATTTGTATTGGGCATACAAAAATAAGAGGATCCCTACTTTCAAAAATATTTATACTACTTAATAGAAGTAGAACAAACAGACAGGTATAGTCATAGACCAGGCTAGAGAAAAGAGTGAGTAGGAAGTGGAGAGTGTGCATAAAAGCTGAACCTTCTAGTGAGAGGCCAGAGCCAGGTAGGAATTCAGCAGTCTTTGAGCTGGCTTCAAAGTGGGGTAGTCCCCAGAGAAGTCAGGCAACCAGTGTGGGAACAGGGCAGGACAGAGGTTGAGCCAATAGTGTGGCCATTGCTATGATGTAGAAGATACTGTGCTAGGTACATTGTTGAGGAACACACAGAAAAATAAGGTCCAGTTTTTTCCCTCAAAGGGATCCAATAGTCCAGGCAGAGGTGCTAAGGATCTGAACCAGAGTGGACAGAAAAGTATTTAGGAGATAGACATTATTGTATTGTAGAGACAGAATTTATTACTTGGCAACAGATTGGCTATAGGAAAGGGATGATAGTGAAGGAAAAAGAAGAGTTGAAGGTGACTCCCAGATTGCAAACCTGGGTAACTGGAAGGATGGTGGTATGCTCTATAGAAATAGGAAACTTAGGAAGAAATAAAGAAGATAGGAAAGGCAGAGAGAAAGGATCATGAGTTCTATTTAGGACAAGTTGAACTCAAGATGTATACTTAATAAATATAATTTGATGGTAGTCCATAGTCCATATATTAACCTTTAATGTATTTATTATCTAATGATTTACTTTTAATCTCATGATTCTTTTAGGCTACAAACCCCATATAACACAGAGAAGTAACATTTTTGTTATTAAAACATATGACCTGGATTTATGAAGACTCGGATGTGGATCTGATGCCACATACTTATTATTAGCTGTCCAACTCTAGTTTATCTGGGCATCAGTGCCCTCATCAGTATATTTAGTGAATTGGACTTGATGACATCTAAGATTTCTTTTAATTTATCTTGATGACTATTTTCAAGCACTCAAATAATTTTCAGTTGTGCAAAGTCTAAAACATCTGAAACAGGAGCCATTTGACCATAAAATATTAATCCAAGGCACCATTATGAAAATGAGCACAGGAAAACCTTAATGTGGAGGAAGGAAGATTGTGATAGTGATCTAGTGACAATGGGATTAGTAGATGACTGCTAATTCTGTTTGCTTCTTATACTTTCTTTTGGGACTTCTTAGAATTTCCCTTTGCCTCCAGTAAATTCATCAATGGGAAATCTGTCTTACAAGATCCAAGCAACTTTGATACTCACACTTCATCAGTACTCTCTCCCTCTCTCATTGGAGTATGGAGCCAAGAATTCATTTGCCCAGAAGAGAGACAGGAGAGACATCTTGTAATTTTCTCTGACTGACTACACTCATTTTGAACTTCTTTCACTTGTCAGCTATTCAACCATGTCCCTCTCCAAGCCTGGGTACCTCCCCAGCCAATCTTTCATCTTTCTTTTGTATGTCATCTTCTCACCTCTAATTACTTAGAAATATTCATCCTGCTTAGAGTCAGGAAATCAGAAAGACCTGAGTTCAAACCTGGCCTCAGCTACCTTTTAGCTCTGTGATCCTGGGCAAGCTTCTAACTAACCATGTTCACCTCAGTTTTCTCATCTGTAAAATGAACTGGAGAAGGAAATGGCTAACCACGCCAGCATTTTTTGCCAAGATAACCTAAGAGTCCACATGATTGAAAGACAACATCCTAAGTACTTAGTACAGTACCTGGCACATTGTTAGCACTTAACTAAATGATTATTGATTGGTGACTATTGACTCATTTATAGACCACTTTATCCTTTACAGAGTCCTTTCTTCACAATTACCTTATAAAACAGATAATGCAAATACTATATCAATCTTAGAAGTAAGAAAAAATCAAGACTTAAGTCATGGAGCTAATAAATGGTGGAATCAGGGTTTGAACATATGCTTTGTAACTGTCTTATTTGCTGTGCCTCTATACCGTTCCAAATGACCCCTAAACTCCATTTAATTTCCATCGATAGGGTAGACAGTAGGTATACACATTGCCATTGCCTTATGTTGGGATGGGGAGGAGGGAAGAGACATACAAACCACTTACTCTTCCTACCCCCTCAGCTGAGTATGGAAGAGGAGAGGGAGCAGCCTTCCCGGATGTGGTTTCTACAGGATTCTGAGAGTTGTCAAAATGACTGATAGTGGCATTCAAGGAGCCCAGTGGCCTCTAAAGAACTGACAAGGAAAAAGGATTAGATTTATTTTATTTTGTCCCAGAGGGCCAGAACTAGAACTAGGTGCAATGGATCGAAGAAGCTGCCAACTACCTATCTATTAGGGCTATTCCTAACTGGAATGGGTTGCTTTGAGAGGTATTACATTTCCTTTTACTCCATAAGAAGTCTCCCAGCATTGAATAGGACTATTTTCCAGGTAGAGGTATGCATAGAAGTGACTCTTCTTTAGTTGTGGGCTGGTCTAGATGGACTCTAAGATCTCTTTGAATTTTCTAAGAATATGAAATCATAAATCCGGAGTTGAAAAGGACTTCATTTTACAGATGAGAAAACTGAGTTCCAAGAAAGTTGGAACTTATCCAAAATCACATAGCTAGTAAGCATCAGACTTGAATCCTACCACAGTACAGAATGCATAGATTCCCTTAACTCTTGTGTCTTTGGGGTTAATAGACTGAATTCAAGCTTCTAATTACTTATAAATATTCATTCACATCCTAAAAGTAAAGCTCCTCATAAGCCATTTCTCGTATATGATAACTACAAGGATGACCTCTAGCCCGTCATTTGAGCTGCATTCACTGTCTTTAGAAGTGTTCCATTGTTATTTTTTATCTAGTTTAATCTAATAATAATATTGCCACTTATGTAGTTGTTTTATAATTTATGAAGTATTTCTATATACATCATTTCTTTTAAAAAAAAAACCTTTACTTTCTGTCTTACAATCAATAACTTGTATTGGTTCTGTTAAACTGGAAAAAACGCAGAACTATTAAATAGTCAGAAAAACCACATCTTTAATTAAGGAGAGGGGTTCAGCATAATTCCTCAAAGCCTTGGAGCAGAGCTGTGCTACAGACCCACACACCTGCCCTGAAACTTTGGCTGCTCTGGTCATAGACTCCTGAGAGTGCCAACCATGCTAGATTGACAGCTCCCTAGAACCAAGAATTTGGGAAACTTATATACCTGTTAGGGGAACTGAGGAACTGAATATAATAGATTGGTTTACAATGGCTATCAAAGAAGATACCAGAGTCCTAGACTGGATTGTGAGGGAGAGGCTGATGCTTTACAAAGGACACAAAAGGGAAAGATCCAATCCAGGGCTGGGCCACCTTAGAAAAGGGCTTTGACACAAAAGGAGAAAACACCAGGACAAAAGGAGGACATTTCACACCTGATTAAGACTGCTTGCTCCACCTAAAGTACTTTAAGGTTTATTGTTAGTCTGAAACTTGTGAAGTTGGGATTTCCCTTTTGACCTGGGATGATTCTACAGCTAATTTTAGCTCAAGGTCAAGAAGTTCTCTTGTGACCAGGTCAAGCACGCTGCTACAAACCTGGAGTTCTCAAGATCTCAAGATTCGGGTTTCTAGATTCCAAGTTGACAGTTCCAAGGCCGAAGAGCAGTAAGGGCTGAGCAATTGGGATTGAGTTATTTGCCCAGGATCACACAGCTGGAATCATCTGAGGTCGAATTTGAACCCACAACCTGCTATCTCCAGAGATGGCTCTATCCACTGAGCCGCCTAGTTGCCCCCATCAAGTTGGATTCTTACAACAAGCCTATGAAGTAGGAACTATTCTTCTTTTACAGATAAGAAAGCTAAAACTTAAATGTCTTGTTCATGATCACACAGTAAGTGTCACAGATAGGACACAAACCTGCATCTCAGCTCCAAGTCCAGCACTCTATGTATGTATGTATGAATGAATGAATGAATGAATGAATGAATGAAGCCCTATTAAGAACTTTTAAAAGCCAGGCTGGCTGTTCTAAGAGCTTGTTAACATTGGAAAAACAGAACTACTGAAGTAGCCAGAAAAAAATAACCTATCACAGAGCCCAGCATCAGAGATTATCAGGGTTTCCAGGAATAGATCCCTGGGAGAATGCATCATGCTAGATGATTTCTCCAAAGAACAATAGAATTTGGGGAACTCTGGGGACAGGGAAGTTTGATTGATTGACATTACCATGGTTACAAGGAACTGAGATCCAAACTACACTGACAGGAAAGAAACCAGAGCCAGAGGCTGAGGCATCAGAGGGTGGTCTACTTACCATGGATACTAAAAGGATGGTCCCTGCCCAGGTGTTGGTCTTAGAATGGATCTCTGATACCATGGGGGAAAACTTCCAAGACTAAAAGGGTACTTAACATTTGAGTAGGTCTGCTAGCACCACCTAAACTGGGATTATCAAGTACTTTAAGGTCTATTGTTCAGTCTGAAATTGGTGAGACCAAGACCTGGGACTGTGACAAACTTGGGGTCTCCAGATTTCAAGGTGACAAGCTGATGATATTAATACCCATCAGTATTAGTGGGGGCAAAACAAATGTTCAACACTTTCTTCTAATTTCAATTTAATCAACAAGTATCCACAGTATTAAATGTCTTATTCTGCTCTACTGCTCCTGACTATGAGAAAGATACTCAAGATAAAGCCTTTTTAAGACCCCTGGGCTATGATCTTTTGGTTTTGGTTTTGGTTTGTGGGGAAAGCCTAAATGAAGTCTTTAGAGAGCAATTAGGTTTAGTGTGGAGAAAACAATAGCTGTTAAGTAGTTGAAGGACAGTCTCCAGGAAGTGGTGTTGGATTTATTTCTCTTAGCCCCTTCCCCTCCCCGCCTGGAATAATTTAAAGAGCTGTAGAGATAGAGTTAAATTAGGCTTTAATAGAAGGAAAATCTTCCCAATACATAGAACTTTTCTGAAGTCTGGCATATTTTCTCCAAAGGAAGTAAGTTCCATTGAATGGAGATTTTCAAGAGAAGCTGTCTGAAGGTAGGTCATAGAGGGAATATTTTGATCCAAAAGGGAATAGGTTAGAGTGTCTTTATTTCATGGGTTGAAACATGGGCCAGGACTGCTGAAAAATAAGGCACAGAAGGCAAAGGAGGTGTATTTGGAAGTGAACTACAACATTAAGGAGCTCCAAAGAAGAGGAGAAATTAGCTAGGCTAGTCATGGGTAGAAATGAATGTTGGCATGGACAGCAGAGTGCTTCACTTGCCATCTGAAGAAAGAACAAGACCCTCCCATACAAATCTAAGAGAAAGCAGCGGTAAAAATCATTCAGGAGAGGCATACATAGATGGGTTATGATTTTAGAGCTCCCAACTTGGTGAGATCGCAATCCATTAATGTATTAGAGATCTTGTTGGAACAAATGGAGTCTTAGTTTTCCCTCCAACTGGAAATTCTGTGATTAAGAATACAAGGGAATATATACAGGAGTTAGGCACTAAATTGTGACATGCAGACTTATTTCAGAGAAGAGGTAGTTCAATAATAAATGTAATTATTATTTTTTTTAATTTGTTTCTTATGGTGTTTTTTTTTTTAATTTTTTGTAATGACTTTCCACACATTTTCCTAAGTTAATGTGATTGAACTTATTTCCCTCCCTCCCTTCTCTTTCCCTGCCTGGTACTGGCAGGCCATTTGATCTGCATTATACATGTACTATAATCCAAAACATATTTCCATATTGTTCATTTTTGTGAGTAATCTTATAAAATCAAAACCCTGAAACCTATACCCAAATAAACAACTGAAAAATCGTATGCTTTCCTCTGTATTCTAACTCCAACAGTTCTTTCTTTAGAGGTGGATATTCTCTGTCCTAAGTCCCTCAGAATTCTAATAACTGGAGTGATTATGGAAATTAGAGAGAAGAGGAGAGTATATTCTGTTCATGGAAAGTAGAAGAGCATGTTCCAGATGCAGGGAATACTGGACTGAGACAAGGGAGCAGAGTAGCCTATTTAAATGGAAAGCTGCCTGTGGTATGAAATCTTGACAGTGTGCTAATATTAGCTGTAGAATCATCATGATAAATAAAGAATATAACTATGGATGAATGGATGGGGATGCCCCAAACAGCTGAGTGTGGTTCAGAGGTGGAGTTTTGCTAATGCTAATGTGAAAGTATGAGTTTCAAATGAGATATACATATTTTAGCTCTGTCAATTCCATAAAAGAACATCAGAAAGAAATCAGTCCAGTGGCAGGAGTGGGGGGAGAAGGAAGAAGGCAAAATTCCTCAGGGCATTCATTGTTACTTACCTGGACTTGTGGACCGTGATCCCCATTTATTTTTACAAGTGCAAATAACTTGTCCTTCCTTGTGGTGAAAAAGAAAAACTCCTCTTTCCAGTCCTCCCCAGACTTTCCAAAGATACAGTGCCTTCCTGGCTGACTCCAGTATGAGAAGATTGTATGACAGCAAAGGCCATAACTTTTTGCATGTAAAAACAAAAGTCACGGAGAATTAAATGAGTTTTAGAAAAATCACTATAAGGAAACATTTCATCCATAGCGTGCATCAGCTATAGCCACATTGCCTTTGTGTGGTACACAGGCCAGATTACTTGGGACCTAGTGCCAGATCTGATTGCTTCTAGCACAGCAGACAGGTAAATAAAACTGCTGAGGTGAATAGAGACTAACCGAGATTGGGAGCTTCAGAGTGCAAAAAGAGAGAGAGACACAGAGAGAGACAGAGACAGAGAGAGCGAGCAAAGGGGGAGATAAATAGAAAAGAAGTAGATCAAGTCCCTGGGTTAAAAAGGAGCTTCAAAGAGTGTAAATTTGCTTTCTGTCCAAAAGAAAGGAGCTTTGGAATTTGTAAAGCTGGTTTAGGGAGGGATCACAGCTCAGAGACCATTCTTGCAGTTTGGGATCTGAGAAGAAAGCAAAGAAGAGGGCATTTGAGCTGTCAGAACCTAGTCTATGTCATCCTGGAGCCAGAAGGTAAAATAAAGTGCATGGAAGATTAAGAGAAAATGTGCCAGTTTATTTAAGAGAGAATGTGAAGGACTACCCTGAAGTACTCAGGAAGCATACTAGACTAGATAAAAACTGAGATGGCTACTCCAGGAGGTAGATGCCATGTATATCTAATAATTAAGACCTTCCCTTAGAATGGTACAGATTCTAAAGATCAGTTTATTTAAATCCCAGGAGCCTCAGTTCCTGATTTGTAAAATGAAGGGGTTGAACAAGATTACCTCTTAAAGTTCCTCCCACTTCTAACTTCATAAACCTAACTTAGCATTTTCTAGTGTATGAACCAAGGAAGAAATTCCCAGTAATTTCTTGTTCATGAGATGAATTGGTGACTCTTTGAGTCCAGATGTGGATAAGACTCAAGCCCTTCCTGGGATCATTGAGGGAACATTTGAAGAAAATAATACAAAAGAGGAGCAAGAATAAGGAAATCTTCAGGCAGGAATACAGAAAAAGGAACCCAAGACCCAAATGTGAGGCTTTGGACTTTGTGCCTTATTTGCTATTAACTCTCTGAGTGATCCTGAGTAAGTCTTTTCATCTCTATTTTCATCTCAGTTTCCTCATCTGGGAAATGGAGTTTGACTAACAGATTTCTAAACTTAGCTTAGAACCTATGGAAAACTAAAGAAACAATTTTTTTTCAACCTAAGATTTGCATTAAAATGAAGTGTAAAGCTATGCTCCTGTAAACAGTTATAGAAAATATTAACATTAATGTTAATGCTTTCACTTCTCTAATTTCAGAAAATTAAGCCAAAAGACTCAGTCAGGAAATTGGCCAGCAGTGGTCTAGTTAACAAGACTGGTAGACTTTTGGTTACAGTAGGAGATATAAATTCAAACAATAATGAGAATTTCCAATTTCATATGGGGGGAGAGGATAGGCTTTTTAATTTATTGATAGTTTGTGATTTGTTTTTTTTGTTTGTTTTTTAAATCAGTGTAGTCTAGAGACCCAATTCAGAGAACAAAGACATTCTTTAAATATGGTGTGTTGCAATTCTTGCTTAACATTCTCTTTCAAGAAATCTACCTGACCAAGTGCTTCAGTTTTTGTTTGTTTACAGATTGTTCCTTTTTGTATTTTGGAAATTTTTTATAATTAAGTTTTAAGATTGGCTTTTCTATAGTTATTGAAATTGTTATCTTTATACTGACTCCCAAAAAGGTCCCAAAACAAAAGGTCATCATTAGAGCAAGCAGATTATTTGGATATTGGGATTTTTATTCTTATTATCTTCAGGGGAAAAAAACTTAAAGCACTGAGAAAAATTGATTTCACTCACACTATGTGATTTGGGAAGTATTTTGATAAATTTTTATAAAAATCAATTTAAATAATACAATCTTGTATCTTTTTCCACCAGAGATAAAGAAAAAGATTTTTAAACTAAATTAATCATAATAGTCAAACTCAGTTGCAAACATTTTGGTTTATATGTTCATACTGTAAAGTTTGTCTTGTAGCAAATATAAATAGCTATAACCTAAAGGAAGTGAAACTTACAAACTATATGATGTCTGGGGATTTAAAAAAGTTCTCCTGAATTGCTGTTGCTCCCCTACTTTTCCAAAGGTACCAAGTTTGTGGTCTTCTACTTTCACTTAGAAACCCCCAAACTGGAATTGTTTTTCCTTTCAATTAAGCCTAGAAACAACAGAGTTTTCTGAAGTTGTGAGTTCCACTCATTTTAGATAACTGGAGCTTGCTCAGATTGTATACTAGCATCCTGAGAGAAACAAATAAGGCAGTATGTAGTGTTAATGGTGGGAACTAATTGGACTCTTACCTCTTGTCAATTTTATTTCAAGTCATTCATTTCTGGACTTTTGTCTGGTTGTCTGATTAAATGATCAAGTTCATACCTACTTAACAAGTTATTAAAGTTGGTCTTTTTTTTCCTGTTTTGTTTTTTTCCTGGATGCATTGTTAGGATAAGTTTTTAAATGCACCTATCTCTTTTGGGGAAGTTTCAGAGATAAAGTCTGAAGAAGAATCCATCTAGCTCTTCTCCCCCTCTCCACAAAATTCCCTCTCTAAAGATATCCTTTCCTCCTCATTCATCTCTTGAAAATTCTGCAAAGGTACCATTATCAGGATAGGAAAATATTTTTTTTATTATAAAGTAAAATCTAAAGATATTAAATTGATGATTGTGCTGAATTACTCTTCACCAAATGAGATATTTGTAAATCACTTATCATTTAGTGCATGGCATATAGTAGGTGCTTCATAAATGCTTACTTCCCTCCTGTTACTGTTTAATTCTCTAAATAATCACTCATATTTCTTTGCTGTTTAAAAGGTTACCAGACTACCATGTAATCTATACATTTTAGATAAAAATATCATGATCATTAGAAGTTAGAATGGGAATACAATGTGCACAGATTTGTAAATACAAAATACATACCAAGGAAATTGGGGTCAGTAGAATCATTAATATACTAACAACTGAGTGAATGAGAAAAAATAGTATTTGAGCTGAACCTTTAAAGAAACTTTCAATTGCTACAGGTTCTTTTACCACAACACCAAGAACAAGAAGTACCAGTCTTATTATCCCTATTTTTTGTAGTCAAGGAGATTGTGTCTCAAAGAAGATGAATGAAACTTGTCAAGTCTCTTACCACTGTGTTTTATTTTCATCCTATTTATACTTGGTTTTTTTTTTTTTAATCCAGTCTAAACCTTATGGAACCTAAACCCCTACCTCTCCCAATCCTAATTTGACCTTTTCTATCACCCCTATCCCCCTTCTTTTATCCTCTTCCCCTCCTGTTTTTCCTGTAGGGTAAGATAACTTTCTATATCCAATTGACTGTGTATGTTCTGCCCTCATTGAGCTAATTCTGATGAAAATATGGTTCACATATTTCCTCAGCCCCACCTCTCCCATGCTTCTTTTATGTGCAATAATTTCCCTCATTCTATTTTTCCCTTACCTCTCCTCCTAATACATTCCTCTTTTTTATTTCTTAATTTTTCTTTATTTTTTACATATCATCCCATCATATTCCACTCATTTCACTCACAATCATGCCCTCTATCTATGTATACTCTTTCTAACCACTCTAATAATGACAAAAGTTCTTTGGCATAACAAGAATTATCTCCCCGTGTAGGGATATACATAGCTTACCCTTATTGATAAATCTTTTGACTTCTCTTTCCTGTTTACCTTTTTTTTTCATGTCAATGTTTTGTTTTGTTTTTAATTTTTTAATTTTTATTTGGACATTTCCAAACATTATTCATTGGAAACAAAGATCATTTTCTTTTCCTTCCCCCCCCTCCCACCACCTCTCCCATAGCCCATGCACGATTTCACTGGGTATCACATGTGTTCTTGATTCAAACCCATTTCCATGTTATTGGTATTTGCATTAGAGTGTTCATTTAGAGTCTCTCCTCAGTCATATCCCCTCCACCCCTGTAGTCAAGCAATTGCTTTTCATCAGTGTTTTTACTCCCACAGTTTATCTTCTGCTTGTGGATAGTGTTTTTTAGATGCCTGCAGATTGTTCAGGGACATTGCATTGCCACTAATGGAGAAGTCCATTACCTTCGATTGTACCACAATGTATCAGTCTCTGTGTACAATGTTTTCCTGGTTCTGCTCCTTTCGCTCTGCATCACTTCCTGGAGGTTGTTCCAGTCTCCATAGAATTCCTCCATTTTATTATTCCTTTAGCACAATAGTATTCCTTTAGCACAATAGTATTCCATCACCAACATATACCACAATTTGTTCAGACATTCCCCAATTGAAGGGCATCCCCTCATCTTCCAATTTTTGGCCACCACAAAGAGTGCAGCTATGACTATTCTTGTACAAGTCTTTTTCCTTATTATCTCTTTGGGGTACAAACCCAGCAGTGCTATGGCTGGATCATAGGGCAGACAGTCTTTTATCGCCCTTTGGGCATAGTTCCAAATTGCCCTCCAGAATGGTTGGATCAATTCACAACTCCACCAGCAATTCCTGTTTACCTTTTTGTAATTTTATTGAGTCTTGTATTTGAGAGTCAAATTTTCCATTCCGCTCTAATCTTTTCATCAGAAATTTTTAAAAGTCTTCTTTCATTGAATACCAATTTTTTCCCCTAAGGATAATGCTCAGTTTTGTTGGGTACATGATTTTTGGTTGAGTTCCTACCTCCTTTGCCCTCTGGAATATCATTCTATGCCCTCCAAAATTCTTATAAAAGCCTGCTAAGTCTTATGTTATCTGGATTATGTCTCCATGATATTTGAAATATTTCTTTTTGGTTGCTTGCAATAATTTCTCCTTGACCTGAGAGGTGTGGAATTTGGCTTATCCTTGGAGTTATCCTTTGGGGATCTCTTTCAGGAGATGGTTAGTAGATTCTTTCAATTTCTAGTTTGTCTTCTATTTTTTAATGGCTTTCAGGTAGCCCAATAGTTTTTTTAACCCTTCCATCTTAGAATCAATACTGTGTATTTGTGCTAAGGCAGAAGAAGAGTGGTAAAGGCTAGACAAAGCATGTTAAGCCCAGGGTCATACATCTAGGAAATGTCTGAGGCCAAATTGGAACCTAGGGTCTCCCATCTCAAAGCCTGGCTCTCAATCTACTGAGTAACCCAGCTGCCCCCTAGTCCAATAATTCTTGAAGTATCTCTCCTAGATTTTTTCCAGGTCATTCCCCCCCCTCCCCCCGAGATATCTCACATTTTCTCCTATTTTTTCATTCTTTTGACTTTGATTATTTCCTGCTGTCTCATGGAATCATTTAGCTTCCTCTTGCACAATTCTAATTTTTAAAGCATGATTTTCTTGAATGAGCTTTTGTACTTCCTTTTTCTATTTGGCCAACTCTACTTTGTAAACAGTTCTTTTCTTCAGTGAATTTTTGTACCTCTTTTCCTAAAGGGCTAGATCTACCTTTCAAGAAGTTTTTCTCTTGAATATTTTTATATATCTTTATTCCATTTGGCCACTTCTGCTTTTTAAGTAATTCCCTTCTTTGAGTTTTTGTGCCTTTTTTACCAGTTGGCCTATTCTGGTTTTTAAGATATAAATTTATTAAACTTTTTTTGCTCTCATTTCTTTTCCCAATTTTTTTCTACCTGTCTTACTTGATTCTTAAGATCCTTTTTGAGTTCTTTCATTAATTCTTTTTGGGCTAGAGAGGTTCAATTGTGCCCAAGGCCTGTTTCATTAGTGGTGCCTGCCCTGCTACACTGAGCTCTGCCTCCTCCCTGGTACACTAGATCCCTCATATAGGCTTCTAAGTTGGTTTGGGATGAAAAATTATGTTACCTTTGTCTTCATGAATTTTGCTGCTATGGAATTTGTCTTGAGGCATTATATCATTGCTTTTTGGAAGGTAATTTGGTAGAAATCAGATAGGTTCCTCCCTGTACCTTCTCTGCCCCCTTAGCTCCTTTTATGTGTTGTTTTTCACACTAGAAGGTGTGCTCCCCCCCCCTTTTTTTAAATTTAGAATATTTTTCCATGGTTACATGATTTCCCTCTCCCTCCTAGAGCTGACAAGCAATTCTACTGGGTTATACATGTATCATTGTTCAAAATCTATTTCCATGTTATTCATATTTGCAGTAGAGTGATCTTTTAACATCAAAACCCTAATCATATCCCTATTGATCCACATGATCAATCATATGATTCTCTTCTGTTTTTCTGTTCCTACAATTCTTTCTCTGGATGTGGATAGTGTTCTTTCTCACAAGTTCCCCTGGATTGTCCTGAGTCATTGTGTTACTGCTAGTAGAAAAGTCTATTAAATTTGATTGTGCCATGTGAAATGGGAATTCTTTTTTTCCTTTGTCTATTCTAAGTTTATACTTGTAAAAAAGGAATCCTTTATTCTCTTTGACTAGTTGGAGTTAACACTTTGTTTAACAATAACTTAAGTACCCCTACTTAGTACCTCACTAGATTGTGAAAACAGAATTAACTCTCCTTTATCTACCTTTTGATTGAATCAACAGAATCTTGAACTAGGTGGAGAAGCTGCAAACCACTTAACGAATTCACATCCTCAGAAACTCAATGAGCCAGGAAACTGTGAACCCTTTTGAGGAGAATTCACACCTCCAGAAGGTGAGAAGATCCTACAGACACTGCCCTCTTGGGCAGTGCTGGGCAATTTGAAAGCTGTGATTGGCTCTTGTGAAGAGGGGAAGGGACTTGAAACCTCTATAAAAGGCCCTGAATTGCTAGGGCTAAGGTCAGCTTTAAGAGGAATTTGGCTTCAAGAAAGAAGGTAGCTTCAAGAAGAAAGTCTTGAGTCATTGTCTTGACTTGCCTCTTGGAGGGAGCTTGGGTGAGTGGATAGCTGGCTTTCACTTCCTATTTTCTGGGGAGAGTTTAATTCTGGTTGAAGGTCAACAACTCCTGACTGAGTTGAGCATTGGAGCAATAGTTAATTAGATAGGCTAATGTCTTCTCTATCCTTTTGCATTTCTCTACTTTCACTCTTTTGGCCTCTTTTGTAAATAAAAGCTATCAGAGGTCACTTTGACTTTAAGCAATACTACTTTGAATTGGTGACCCCCATTATTTATAATTTTCATATATTTTAGTCAAACCATTAAAAATTTAATTCCTAGGCCATGATGTATGAGTCTCTGTGTACAGTGTTCTACTCATTCTGCTCCTTTCACTCTGCATCAATTCCTGGAGGTCTTTACAGTTCACCTGGAATTCCTCCAATTTACTATTCCTTTAGCATAGTAGTATTCCATCACCCTTAGATACCACAATTTGTTCAGACATTCCCCAATTGATGTACACCCCCCCCTCCATTTTCCAATTTTTTACCTCTACAAAGAGCACAGCTATAAATATTTTTGTACAAGTCTTTTTCCTTATTATCTTCTGGGGGTATAAGCCCATCGGTGGTATGGCTGTATCAAAGGGTAGGCATTTTTTTAAGGCCCTTTGAGCATAGTTCCAAATGTCCTCCAGAATGGTTGGATTACTTCACAACTCCACCAGCAGTCAATTCTGACTTTCCTCTGTCAGTTTTTGGTTCTCCTTTTTCAATTGGCCCATTTCTTTTTCCATTACTTTCATTTCTTCTTGCATCACTTTCATTTCTCTTTCCCAATTTTCTTCTGCCTCTCTTAATTGGTTTTTGAAGTCCTTTTTGAGTTCTTCCTGAATCTGTCCAATCCATATTTTTCTTTTGGACTTTGAGTGTGTTTCCTTTGCTTTCACTACCCCCTTCTATGTCTGTACCTTGTTCTTTGTCTTTATAACAATTCTTTAAGGAGATGTGCTTATTTTTGTTGTTTGCTCATTTTTCCTATCTAATTATATATAGGTAGGCTTAGGGGGATGATCTGATGGTCTGAGGTATGAGAGCTCTGAAAGCCCCTCCCCCTGATGATTCAAATGGCCTTTGTGATGTTGATAGCTTTAGGTTTAGGCATAGGTTTTTGCTCTCACTTTGATCTTGACCGGGTCAGGAAATGATCAAAATCTAACCTTAGGCTTAGACTCAAGTGTTTGGTCTCACTATGTATGTGATCCCATCAGGCACACCCATTATTGTCCTGTTTTGGAGCTCTGCCCTGAACTTTAGGCCAAAAGATCAGTATTTACTTATTTACTTAATACTAGCATCCATCCCATAGTGTGAATTAAGTCCTTGTCCCAAGCCCAGACTAGAATTCCCTGGGTTGGGGTTCCAGACTTCTCCACAGTTTTGAAATTCCCAGGGATATGGGTTGGTTTTTACCTCTTATTTGCTCAAGCAGGGTCTTAGGGTCTGGACATTGGCTTGGTCATAGGTTCCTGAACCTTAGAGAGCAGATATGGGGGAGGGGGAAGTGTGGCTTGCTCTTGGCTTGCTCTTCCCTCCTTGCTACAGCTTCTTGCTGGGTCTGTTTTCCTCTTACCCCAGTGCCCCAGATGTTTGTTGTCTAACTTTTGGGTTTTTATTTTCTTGAAAGTTGTTTCACTCCATCTCCTTGTTGGTTCTTTCACTCCTATATTCATTATGTGGTGATATTTTAATTTTGGTTGGGGAGGATTCTCATGGTGGCACAGAGCTGCTGAGGATTACTCCACCATCTTGGCTCCAGCCCCAGAAGTCTTGTAGGTGTATGCTTTTTGAGGGTTGGGCTATCATTCTTTTTTGCTTGTATTCCCAATGTTTAACATAGTACAGGCACATAGTAAATATTTCTAAAAAAATCTTAATCCATTATCTCTCTGTCTCATTTAACATATTGATGTATATTTATCTGTCATCATCTATGATTATCTTTCTACTTCTATCTAGTTATATTCATGTTTGCCTCCTCCATTAGAATTTAAGATCCACCAGGGACGAGATCTTCTTTTGTTTTGCTTAATTTTGTGTTCCCAGTGTTTAGCACAGTGCCTGGCACATAATAAGAAAGTGATTATTTGCCTTTTCTTCCTTCCTTGTTTCCTTCCTTCCTTCCTTCCTTCCTTCTTTCCTTCCTTCCTTCTTTCTTTCCTTCCTTCCTTCCTTCCTTCCTTCCTTCCTTCCTTCCTTCCTTCCTTCCTTCCTTCCCTCTTATCTAGTTATAGTTATGTTTGCCTACCCCACTATAATTCAAACTTCTTTAGGGCCTGCTCCAAGGTGCTTGCTATATAAGTAATGAAAAAGGGGGCAGGTGGTGGAGACAAGACTTGACAACTAAATATTAGGAGAGGAAAAAGTCAAGAATGACTCTAATGTCTAACTTGAGAACTGGCAGGTGGAATTTTAAAAAAAGTCATTCAATATAAACTTCTACTGTGATCTTATTGAGAAAGATCATATTTATAATATTATGGGTTCATCTTCTAAGGTATTTTTTTTTTACTTACTTGATCTAAGCCACTAGAGCTGAAGCCATAGCAGAGAAGGCTTTTAGACCCAGAATCCATCAGTGGAAGATCTGCCTAGCCTAGAGAGGAGAAGTTTGTCACCAGAGGATCAGTCACCTGTGGTAAATTCTATTCAGTTCCTAAGTATCTGGAAGTACTTTGATAAGCATCAGTGATCTCAAGACATAAAGGAAGTTCCTAAACCAGAAAGATCCCAGATTCTTCTCTTAGACCCTGAATATCAAAAACTCTTTAGTTTGCAGTATTCTTTGCACATATTATTTCATTTGAACTTTAAAACAGTCATGGCAGGGAAGTGTATGGGAATTGTTATCCATTTCACAGATAGAGCAATCTTGGTGACTTATCCATGATTTTAGTTCTAGAATGTATCAGAGTTGATTTTTTTAAAACCCTTACCTTCTGTCTTAGAATCAATACTGTATATTGGTTCCAAGTCAGAAGAGTGTTGAAGGCTAGGCAAGGGGTTAAGTGACTTACACAGCTAGGAAATAGGAGACCAAATTTGAACCCATGTCCTTCTGACTCCAGGGCTGGCTCTCTATTCACTGTATTACCTAGCTGCCCCCTAGCCTGTGAACTATTGAATCCCAGGTCACTGATTCCAAATAACCTAGGAGAAAGTCTTGACTCTAGAGCTTCAAGTAGACCAATAGGAGCCTTGATCCTCAAGGACACACAGAAGAAGGAGAATTCTTCTCTGGTCCATCAGCACGAACTCCTGGCCAATGCTCAGGTTTTAAGGCCCTGGAGAAATTCTCAATGCACTGAAACTCCATTAAGGAGTGTTAGGGGTGTGTGTGTGTGTGTGTGTGTGTGTGTGTGTGTGTGTGTGTGTGTGTGTGTGTGTGTGAGATCATGGAGACTATTCTTGTGCTTCTCATTGTCAGTTAATTTGTCATATAAGGTCTGGATTGTCTGGGAATGGGATTGTGAGAATTTAGGGCTAATAATAACAACTTGTTAATAGTCTATGTCTAAGTGGGAGGCAGCAAGGTGGCTAAGTGGGCTGAGAGTCAAGCCTAGAAATGGTCCTGGGTTCCAGTCTGGCCTCAGACACTTCCTAGATGTGTGATCCTGGACAAGTCATTTAATCCAAATTGCCTAGCCCTTACCACTCTTCTACCTTGGAGCCAATACATAGCATTGATTCTGAAACAGAAAGTAAGAGTTGTTTTTTGTTGTTGTTGTTTTTTAAATACTCTATAGCAAAGGTTCTTGACCTTTTTTTTCTTTTTTAAATATCGTGGACCTATTTTGCAGTCTGGTGAATCCTATGGACCCCATCTGAGAATAATATTTTGTTGCCTACATTCCTAAGGGAGGGGAAGAAAAGGCTAAATTTTAGAGGTTAATGAAAATAAAAGTGTATTTTTCCATTCATAGACCCCATTCCTGAAATCTTGTTCATGTACCCCCTGCGGATCTGTGGACTCTTATTCTACATGATTTGATGATACTAAAAATGTAATTATTTTTAACCCTTATATCCCATCTTAGAAACAGTACTGTGTATTAGTTCCAAGGCAGAAGAGCAGTAAGGGCTAGGCAATGGGGGTTAAGTGACTTGCTCACATTCACATAGCCAAGAAGTATCTGAGGTCACATTGGAACCTTGGAGCTCCCATCTCTAGACCTGGCTCTCAATCCACTGAGCCACCACAATTGTTTTAATTAGATACATTTTGGGAATACAAAATCATAATTCATTGATCTAAATTTTTACTTTTCTTTCCTCTCTTTCACAGAAAAAAATTATGACATCAACATCCAAAGGAATTTTTCGCCCATTTTTAATCACCTGCATTATCCTGGGGTGTTTTATGGCATGCCTGCTCATTTACATCAAGCCTACCAACAGTTGGATCTTTGGCCCCATAGAGACAAGCAGCTCTGTACTGAAAATGAAAAATTTCTTTTCCAGCAAAACTGATGATTTGAATGAAACCATCATATTGATTTGGGTATGGCCTTTTGGACAGACATTTGACCTTTCCTCCTGTCAACCAATGTTTAACATCCATGGGTGTCATCTCACCACAGATCGAGCGCTTTACAACAAATCCCATGCTGTTCTGATTCATCATCGAGACATCAGTTGGGATCTAACTAATTTACCCCAGCAGGCTAGACCACCATTCCAGAAGTGGATTTGGATGAACTTGGAATCTCCTACCCACACACCGCAGAAGAGTGGCATTGAACACCTCTTCAATCTAACTCTGACTTATCGCCGAGACTCAGATATACAAGTGCCTTACGGCTCCATGAAGGTCAGCACAAATTCTCTTGTGTTTGAAGTGCCAAGCAAGAAGAAGCTGGTGTGCTGGGTTGTCAGTAACTGGAATCCTGAGCATGCAAGAGTCAAATATTACAGCGAGCTAAGCAAAAGCATTGAAATTAATACCTACGGACAAGCATTTGGAGAGTATCTGAATGATAAAAATTTGATTCCTACCATATCTTCTTGTAAGTTTTACCTTTCCTTTGAAAATTCGATCCACAAAGATTACATCACGGAAAAACTCTACAATGCCCTTCTGGCTGGTACAGTCCCTGTCGTTCTAGGTCCATCAAGGGAAAACTATGAGAATTTTATTCCGGGAGACTCTTTCATTCATGTTGAAGATTATAGTTCTGCCAGTGAGCTAGCCAAATATCTTAAGGAGCTAGACAGAAATGATAAGCTCTATCTCAGTTACTTTAACTGGAGGAAGACCTTCACAGTGAATCTGCCACGGTTCTGGGAAACACACGCATGCTTAGCTTGCGACCACGTGAAGAGACACCAAGAATACAAGTCCGTTGGCAATCTAGAGAAATGGTTTTGGAATTAACATTTGCCATCACTTGCACACTTACTAGAGGATTCTGATGGAATCGATTTCAAGCTGTGATAATAAAGAGAGACATCAATCTGTGTTCTGTACCACAGTTGACTCAACCATACTCTCTTGGGTACCTTATTTATATTATGTTAGTTTTAAAGATCAACATCAGCAGTCTTCAGCATTCAATTTTAAATTATACTGCATATAGCTAATTATCTGCACTGAAATATAATTTATTGTTTACTATCATTTTTAATCAATGTTTAGGTTTTTTTTCCACATTTGGGTTAGGCTGTCAGAAATATAAATTTGTTATTTGATTGTTGGGGTTCTACATTGATCAGCTGCTTAATCTTATTTGGAAAATGAAGACCAAGATTATAGTATCATGGAGTATTTCCATTTAATTCTTTCCTCTGTAATTTATTTTTCCACAATGTAACAAGGAAGGAATGTGCCACAAATGAATTACAACTAATCTTTTTGTATTCTCAAGATTAACAAAGGGCAAAGTTGCCTCCCTTTTCATCTTATCTGAATACTATGTTTGCGAAGGCAGTTATTAATGCATTAAAAAGGAAAAAAGAACAAACTCTTAATGGAGCATTAGTATGTTATCCAGAAATCTAATCAACCATTTGTTGCATTACAATTTACAACTGTATACTTTTACTTTCATTATCTTAAGATGGAGTATTGGAGTACTAAGAAAAACCTATTCACTCACAATTTTATCATCTAGGAAATGGCATATCAGCAACTTTTAAATGATATACCAGACTATTTCCACTTTGATAAAAGAATTACAACAAAAAAAAAATTTCCCCTAGCAGCAAAAGAGAGGTATTAGAGGAAATACCAATAATAATTATTATGAATGTTATTTTGATGTAAAAAAATTTTTACATACAAACTAATATATTTTTGCTATTGTGGCATATATGAATAACATCTGAATAATTAATTTTAAGGATGTCTATATATATAGGTAAATTATTTGAATGGGCATTATCTTTACCATGAAAAGCCTGAGTATGTGAGCAAAATTCTTCCATGTTTTATTCAAGTATTCCTTCTGTGTGTAGTATTTGTGGCCATAGTCATGGCCATAGTTCCCAAGTGCTTTACAGAATTACAGAAATGCCTGAGAAACAGGATCAAATGTGATCACTTGACAAAGAAAGAGGCCAGGGAGAGAAGATATAGTGCAGAGTAGGGGCCAAAGGAATGCGTCTCTAGAAGGCTCTATAATACTTTCATTCTATCTGAACTGTCCAGAAGTAGTAATAGGACTGCCTCTCCGATCCTGAGTTCTTCATCACTAGAGGGCTTCAAGTAGAAGCTGGATAAATCTGGTCAGGGATAATGTGGAATTCGATTCTACTCAGATACCAATGGGGCTAGATGACCTGAGATCCTTTCCAGCCCTTAGATTACAAGTCACATACTTGCATGTACTAGTGAGTGGATTTTAAATGAACATTTTTCATTTTAATAAGAAAATAGCCTTTTTCTCCATTCTACATAGCTAACAATACTCAGATTAAGGGTGGTTATGATGCAGGTTTTTCTCCCTTTTGTTTAACAGAATTTTTCACTCAATATTCTAACTGCTACATATTGGATAATACTGACTATCTGTTTGAGAAAAGAAAATTTCACATTAATTTATTTTAGGATTTCAAAATACATGGACTTGAATACTTATTCCTAAGGTATTTGTTATTTATTATGTCAAAGAAAATTAAAATGGGAAGAGGAAGGATTGTTGAAGGCATATTTCAAAAGCCCTAAGGCAGGCTAAGACTATGTAAACTTGATTTTCTTTGAAAGCTTAAAAAACCAGTCACAATATCCTAAAATCTGACCTATGCTGACTGGTGATGTCCTTATAAATAAAGAGGGAGCAGCTCTGGAGATCAAGAGAACTAGATTCTAGTTGCCTCAGCTGCTGTCTGATTTGGGGTAAGTTCAAAATCCTTTATTCACCTTGGCTCATCTCTAGCAGAATTGCATAGCCACAATTGTAGAAGCATCAATTTTCCTGCTCCTGATATGTTAAAGAAAAGGGACCAACATTTCTGTTCTCTGTCTCTAGATAATGGACTTTTATAAATGGAAAGAACCTTAGATATCTGTTATTTTAAGTTATTAATAAAATCATCTCATTTTAAAGAAGAGAATATTGAGTCTCAGGGAAGTTGTGCTTGCCCACAATCATGCAGCTAATAAATGGCAAAAATCAATCTAGAACCCAGATTTCCTGAATCCCTGTCCACTGATCTTTCTGGAAACCATGCTGCCTTGATAGTGCAGCTGTGCCTCAGTTTCTACAAAGGAAGAAAAAAATTTATTGATACTAGTACACCCTAATCAAATGAATCCTCTACATGGACACACATTGACTTTTCAGAAGAAAAGTACTAAATCTAAAATGTGGTATTATCTTTCTGGATAAGATATTTCAGGAAATTTTTGTTTAAATGTGTTACCAATACATACTAAGGGAAATACAATACACAAAAGGGCATTCATGCTCAAATAACTTGAATAATGCCTGTTGAAATGTGAAATTCCTTTATTATTCCTACTTGTGCAAAGGTATGTTGATTCTGTGGTGTAGATTGCTGTTAATTTTTAAATGAAATTCTCAAAGCTGTGAATGCTTTATGGATATAAAGATTGTATAAACTACAGAATTTTAGTGTTCTTTATTCCAAAATGTAATGAAAATTGTATCTCTGGTATTCTAATGTTTCTTTAAATCATATTTATGTTAAGGTCTTAAAAGAATGATAGGATATCTTCAATTTTCTAAAATCAGCAGCACTTTAATATAAAATTTAATATAAAAAGAATCCATAATAAGCATAAATGTTACCGGCTTAAGCTGCCAAAAATAAAATCGGAAAGGAAGACTAATGTAAACCTAAAACACTGATCAAATTACCAATGCTAAAACAGAGTATTGGGTAATATTGTCTGCTGCAGAGCCTTTGAAGGCCCAGGGCACTTTCAGGTCTAAATCAAGTGGCAGGACATGTAGGACTTATTGGTTTAAGCATTTATTTCTTCAACTTTCAACCTGCCCAGTCTTCACTCTGCATTTCAGGTCATTGAAAACTTTTTCAAAAAGATCAGAAAATTATGTTAGATAGAAATAGCTATTAGACTGCCAGTTTTCAAACTCCTACCAACATATTAAGCAGAGGTTCTGAGAAGAGAACTAAGTATTGGGTGATGGTTCAGAAATTATCTCATCTCTTTTTAATGAAACACTCAGGTTAGAGCCTATCTCTGAGATCCACTGAACTTTCACAATGAAATTTCAATAAGATGGAAAATGCTTAATGTTTTGTATGACTTTAAATAATAAAATAGTCTACAGGATACTCCATTGTGTTAGGAAGGATATAGAATGGGTTTTTGGTTCTTCAGCAAATTTTTTAAAAAACTAAATGTCACAGTTCTAATCTACATGTGCCAAATGTAAGTAATGTTTCACATTTTATTTGATCTATTATTTATCCATTTGGTCAATTGATGCCCTTGGGGGTTGAGATCAACTCTTACTCATAGATAGTTCATGTTTTGCTAAAACATACCAGATTTACTGATTAAAAGACTATTTCTTATGCCTACCTATGAGCACTAAATGATTATTTTAAGAATTATTTTAAGTTCTTCCAATATTTGATTAGAGCATAATTGATCATCTTCTCATATTACGCAAGCTAGAAAATGGTCTTAGAATAGATTTAAGAGGGAGGGCAAGATTCTCCAACTTTTAAGAGGACTAACTCAGTCTGCCATTCTTAGAGGCAGAAATAAGGACTAAAACATCTCAGAAATTATCTTTTTACCACTATGTTAATTCTGAAAACAAAGACAGAGAATACTTCTATATAAGACTAAAAAAGAGCCTGGGGATCTTAATGTTTTAACTATATGTCACTAAAACAGAACAATTGTTTTCACAAAGTAAAACCAAATTCAAAGAATTTGGGGACAGTATAATGCCCAAATGATATACAAAAAGTATTATATTAATGAGCAATGTGATACAATGGAAAGAATACTGGCTTTAATGTCAGATAATGGGTTCATATCTTGCCTTTGTGTGGCACTTTAAGGTTTGCAAAGCATTTTACAGATATCTCATTTAATCCTCACAATAAACCTGGGCAGTAGGTGCTATTTTCCCCACTTTACAGATAAGGATCTGAGGCAGAGGTTAAATTTCTTGCCCAGGGTCACATAACTAGTAAGAATTTAAAGCTGGAATTGGACTCAATTTACTGTTTCTATGTCCATTGCTCTATCCATAATGATCTTTATCAAATTATTTAACCTCTCCATTCCTTAGTTTCTTGATCTGCAAAATGAGGTTGGAAAGTATAGCCACTATAATAGTCCCTATCAGCTACAATTGTACACATTGAAAGCTGTTTTACCTCTTACTTGCCTCTATTATATGTACTTGTTTTATTGCTAAGTTCTGATCATCAGAGATACTCAGTTATTTTCACAGAGATTTTTATCTAGACATTTTAGTATCATTTCACATGTAAGTTTAGGCATTTTCCTAGAAGTCTTTTTTTTTTTTGATCCTTACAGAAGAGAGGTAAGAGCTAGGCAATGGAGATTAAGTGACTTGGCCAGGGTGACATATCTAGGAAGTATCTGAGATTAGATTTGAACCCAGGACTAGATCTCAGTCCACTGAGGCACCTAGCTGCACTTTTATAAGATTTTTTCTGACTGAGTTTTATTGGGTATTTTGTAGATGAACCAGAGAGATTCTATAAAGATAGTCATGATTTCATTTTTATCATCACCATCATTCCTACTGGGTAATTTGCTAAAGCCTCAGAGTGACTCTAACCCTAGTTGTATTATCATTGGCAAGTCACTTAACCTTTCTGGATGACAATTTTCTCGTCTACGTGTTCCTTTCAATTCTAAAACCTGATAAATGCATTTCTCAAGGACGTAATGAAGAGTTAAAAAAGGATCACCTGAAGTTATTACAGAGAAAGCTTTGGGCTTGGTATCTGGGTTTTCTCTTAAATAGTTGGATGACTTTGGATAAATGATTTCTCCCCTCTGAAACTGAACTTTTATACCTGAAAAATTGGGAGGCTAGACTAGATAATCTCCGATACCTTCCATCTTCATTTTCCATGAAATGTACGTGGGTTGTATATGATGGGCTCTTCCTCAGTCAAGAATCCCTGCTAAGTAGTTTTTTGAGAATAAATTTTAATAAAATTCATCTATACAAATAATTAAAAGTTAACTGAATGCCCAATTATCTAAAAGTTGACTTAGATAATAATAGACAGCTTGAGAAAGGTATTTGAAGGTTAATAAACTAAAAGAACTGTCTTTGGAAGAAAGTAAATATAACATTGGTAGAGACACATTTGTGATTTTTGTATTTCATAGATTAATTGGCATGTGTACATGAGTGATGTTATTGGATTCATATTGGGTGACATCATCAAATACATTATTTCCTAAATCATTTTGGAAAAAAAGATGGGAATTATTTTTCTCCTATAGATGATCTAGAATCAGATTAACTTGACACAAGAAAAGCAGTTATAAATTGGTCTGATACCTCCTTTCCAAAGAATTAATGAATAAAGTGATAGTGCTTTAACTTGCAAAGAATAATGTACAATTCCAATACATATGGAATATTTTTTATTTAAGGAACAGAAATGATGTGATTATCAGTAAGCCTCTTACTAATGTCTTTGAACTTGAATAACAGAAATAAGATTAATACTGATAATCTATACAACAGAAATAAGACAGTTTTTTAAGAGATAGTATGACAACTAAGAAAATAAGGTAGATGCCACCAGGAGATATAGAAATATGTGTAAGGACAAAGAGAAAGAATGGCCCTGGAAATACTAAGTGATTGCGATAATATACCCTAAAATGTCTGTTGGAAATAATCATTGGTTTTCTCACTCAAAATATCAGAAAACAGGTCTAGAATTTGATTTTTTTTGCCCCAAGTTCATAGGAAACCAAATGGGCACGATAAGCTCTGTGAAAGTACAGTATGCCCAAATGTTTCTTGGAATTTCACTTAGGACAAGTTCCCAATTATCATACTGAATTTCTCTAAAGGAGTATCTACAAAAAGGCATGTCATATGTTTAAGGTGACTTCTTGTATACATGACTGTATTCTAATTTGATTACTAAGAGTAAAGGAAAGAGAAAAGCAGGCTCTGCAGATATTGCTGCTGAACACTGAATTAACAACCTGGATGGCTCATTATACTGAGAAATATGTGCTCAAGCTACCACAGAGGTGCTCAAGCTCATATTTACTTCATTAGCCATCATCAGTGTTGTAGATAAGACAATCATAGAATATAACTTCCTCATCTAATGAGAGATTGCCAAAGAAGAGATTAGCATCATTTAGAGAAGGGAAAGTGGCTTCAGTGTCCTGTAATGAGATGAGGATTTTCCTATTCTGGTTTTTCATGTTAAGAGCTCTTGAATAAATCCAAAATATCTGATTAGCTGTGTGGAAAAAGGGTAGATGACCCAGTTTTGAGTGATTGTAACAAGTAGCATTGTTACTCAATATTGTAACAAGTAGCGTTCAAGAAAGAATTCATCTAAGAACAAGGACCAAAGTGTTTGAGGTCAAATTATATTATTTAGATAAGAAAGTATTTCAGGTTGGAGTTAATTCCCATTACATTAAAGTGAGCTCTTGATTTAGAGAAACTATTGGAAGTTATATGCTGTTACGGATATAAAAGGGACGCAGGAAAAAATTTCAAGTTTTATTTCTGGATAAAAAGATTTTTGTCTCTAGAACCATGTATCTTATGACATCTTTCATGAGAATTAATTATTAGGTTTTATTTGGTTTGTGAGGAACCATGTTATATCAGCATTTGTGCTACTTTATTGAAGTAAAATGATTTCTCTTTTTTGAAAAGACTTTTCAATAAATTCAGACATGCCTAAGCAAATAATAAGCATGTTGTCAGGTCATTCCCCAGGTCAGAATATACTTATGCTTTTCTTGAGATGAATCTAAATCAGTGAATTGGGGTCATGGATTAATTCTATCTTCAGAGAAACATCTCTGGGTAAGAAGATTTTTTTTTTAGAAAGTGAAAAGTGGGTAAATCCAGGGCTAAAACAACATTAAAAAGCATGAGGAGCAAAACAGAAACAGCCAGTGGAGGGGTGGAAATCTCTGGGCCAGTAAGGTCCTTACTAGTTGTATGTTCATTTGACCAAGGTATTCAACTTCTGTGAACCTCACTAGCTTCATCTGCAAAATGAGGTTAGGCTAACTGATCTCTAATATTCCTTCTGGCATTAATATTCAATTATATTCTATTAAATATGAGATAGACTATCCAATGCATCCAAAGGCCAGTAAATATTTTGTCAGTGTGTCTGTATTTTCTCATTCCAGTGGATGAAACTATGTTCTTCCATATTTTTTTCAAACTTTACCACATTGTGTGTCCTGCTACTCATTGCAAGTTGGTGGCTCAGTCAAAACATAACTGAAAGGAAAGGACTAACCTAGCCATACACAAAAGTACAGACACAGAGGCAATGCCATATTTATATCCCTATGTCTGGACTCATGGTATTAAATAGCTAAAACATTTTAATCATATTTCAATTAAAGAAACCAGACTGGGAGTCAAAATATCTTTTTGTTTATTTACCAAATGATATTTACTCATTATGTTACTCTGGGCATCTTCTTTGGTCCTCAGTTTCCTCATTTGTAAAATGGAAGAACTGAACTACGTGGTTCAGTTATTCCTCTGTCAAAGGGACTATAGCAGATTCCATGCTTCATATCTCAGTCTTCTTTGGTAGTTAACAATAAAAAGATCACATTGATTTAGATGGTTCAGGAATATGGATAAATAAGCAAATACTTCTGAGTTCATTGTTATGCCCGTGTTTTTTGTGGTCATCTGCCAAAGGGCTTCTCCTCTTGGGAGTGTGGAGAAAAGGAGAATAGAAATAGTGAGATGAAGGATGATACAGTGCAGAGAAACTGATCTGAGATGATGGGCTATGTTCAAATGCTGATTCTGTCCTTTTGCTACCTTCACTTAGTCATGTTACCTCTGTGTACTCAGTTTATTTGACTGTAAAATAGAAGGAACTGGGTGCTTCCTGACCTCTAATGTCTTTCCCAGCTCTAAATTTATTATCTTATTTTCAGAACATTTAAAGATGCACTGGAGAAGGCTGACTACCTAGTTTCTGGACCTCCTGGGGACATTCACTTCTTATCTTTTCCTGTTTCCATCTATAATTTGACTGTCTCAAAGCCTCTGTCATAAGGAAAAAGAAAAAGATGGTGGTACTCACATTGATTTTGTTACAACTTAGAAACTTTAATAAAACAAAAACTATGGAAGGAGAGGGTAGAATTAATGGTCCTATGAGGCTTCATGGTTATCTATGCACTTCTTATTCATCTCTACTTTTCATCACACAGAATTAAAATTTTATATACCATAGTAACTTGGTTCACACTCCAGCAAGGCACGGCTGTGTAACACTGAGGCAATGTGTCACCATATTCTAGGCCATGTGTTCTTAACTCTGGCATTCATAAATGTATTTGTTTTCATTGATAATAATATTTCGATATTTATGATCCTATATATTTTATGTATTTAACAACATTATTCTGAGAAGAAGTTTAACCAGACTTCTAAAAGGGTCCAACTCACCAAAAAAAAAAAAAAACCATTAAGAGCCCATCTAACAAATGAGTAAGCTAAAAAGTTCCCATTTTCGAAATGATTATGATGATATTTATGCTATGCTGTGTTAATGCACTGTAATTTTGCACTATTTTGTTGCTTTTGTTGTTTTCTTAATCAAATATTGGAAGAAGAAAAAAACAATACCCAGAAAACAAATGCCAAATGTACAGTTTGTAAATTAATATTTTTTGACTTAGATTTCATTACATTGTGACAATAGTGTTATTATATAAACTGTGACTGTAATGTATCATTGTGATGTTGTCCTGCAAGGGCCATTCCAAGCACACTAATTAATCATCTTGATTTTTCTATAAAGATAAAGCCACACATTAATCAGAAATTACTTTTCTACTTATTTTTCTGTAGAGTATTTTTCCACACTTAAAGGCAACACAATCGTTTTATATTGAGCATCAATTTTCCTTTAGAATAATTATTTTAGTAACCAATGCACATTTGAAAGCAGAAGTGTTGGAAAAGAAAGATGCTAGTGGAGATGCTCAAATTGGGTTAATATTCAATGGAGAAATAGAGAAGACTGGTGAGTCCAACATGTTCTATAAGGAGCATTTATACACTGCCAGTACTCCAAACCACCTACAAGCTCCTCCTTTGAATATGTGTGCATGACTCAAGCCCTTTCAAAAGCTCATTGTGAGTGTTTGGTTATGTGAAACATTAACTTTGATGCCAGTGGACCAATTACCAGTGTTGTTTTGGCTTTATACAGTTTTGCAGAAAAATGTAGTAAATTTTTCACCTCACCCCAATCTTCCATCTGGGGGTTCTATGTTGGATGTGTTTTGCAGCAATTTGACATTAAGAAATACCAAAAATAAATAATTCTCATTAATCTGTTCCATATTGCAGAATTTTGCTTCTGGCTGCTTTCCCCTCATACAATTAAAAAAAATCATTATCCCACAAATCAATTAATAAAAAATTTTTAAAAGAAAAAAATTTAGCAGACCTTCTTCACTACTACTGACAAGCATGTAAAACCATTTTTAAACAAAGTCAAGTTGACAAATGGCAAGCAATGAGGTCAATTCAAATTATTTGGGTTAAAAGAAAGAAATCCTCAATCTCTATTCTTTCCATCCATTGCTTGGAGATGTTCAGGCCAAACACAGGGATTTCATTTGAGTTATCTTATTATTTTTAGGTTTGGATATCTAGCCTGAAATTGCTAGGAATGTTCAGAAGTACTTATTAATGATAAAAATGACTAGTTTCAATAGGATTGGATGAAATAATATACCTGACATTGATGGTGTGGAAAAATCCTGTGCAGTACTTTTGAAAGCATTACATTTATTTTTTAAGTTATGTGTAGCTTTTCCCCTCCTTCAAGGAAACTAGTCATTTGCCAAAATTGAATGAGGCCAATACATAATATGATTTATTATAAAACATCTGTGTTAGCAGGCTGAAAACAAAGAGTGGTATTCCTATTTATTTATAAAATATAGCTTCCTGTGAGATCAATTTAACTATTTCAGTGGAAGGTAAAGAGATCTGATAGCCAATATTCCAGATAAAGATCCCTATGACAAGATTTGATATAAAGTAGGAGAAGAATTTCAGCCCAAATGATGAGCCAGCAGCTGTGCCATCCACATATACAAACTGACCTGCCCTCCACTGTCTCTGATGTACATATCATTGAACAAACAATGACCTGGACTTTATTTCCTCCCCCTCACTGGAGTCAACTGTATTCTAAAGTTGCAATCACATGTACATAACATAGTTTTTTAAAGGCAGCTAAGCTAACTTGGGTGACATGTTTTAATAAGCCATGAAAGGCAAAATGCCAGAGCATATCTATCCATTCAGTCACTCCTTGGAGAACTCCATTTTGATCCAAACATAAAGCTCTGTTCAAGCAGGAAATGACACCTGAAATGTTTTTCCCTCAAAATTTATTGCAATGGGGATCCTGCTCATCGAAGTCTTTCTGGACTTAGTGAAGAAATGGAGTTACTTGCTCTACTTTTAATTTTGTGACATTTTATTCAGATGTCAATACAGACTTCAGAAATGCTTACTTGGATCCCAAGATGTATATGGAACTTTATCAAAGTTTCTCAGTCTGGCTGCAAAAGATATGATCTCCTAGAAGCCTCATTTCCTGCATTACTTGTAAGCCCCTCACTGAGTTTGCCCAGGAGTCATCCCTAAAGAGTAAACACTGGATATGTAAATAACAGTGCTCTATACATGCCTAACAAATTGCTGTAATGGGTATATTTAAAATAAAAGGAAACAATTTAAACACACTATTGTTGCCATTGGTTATTTAGTACATTTCCAGTAATAGTTATTCACCTCTGGAGATTCATCAGCACTTACATGCAGCATCAGATTCCCTGTGGTTTACAAGTATATTGAATTAATTACTTCAAAACTGAATATAATTCACAGATTAAATATTCAAAATTTAAACATGACAAAACTCTTAAATCAAAGACAGCCGCGTTGCAAGATAATCACTTTTACAATAGCACTTACCATCCGTTTCCTCCTCTATCCTTCAATCACTTGCCCTCTGGAATATTTTTCCCCCCTAACTCTTTAATTGTTAACAACCCCCCCCCCCTTTATCCCAAGTCTCTTTTCTCATCCTTTTTTGGTCTCAACACTCACAAAAAATTGATTCCCTCCAAAGATACTCTTATCTACTGCAATACCAGGTATTTCCTCTCTAATATCTCACAAAATCAGGTAATACTAGAAAAGCATTTCCCAGTCATTAAAATCCTTTATAAATGCTAACTAATATTACCATTAATATTAATATCTGCATTTCACTGTGTTAGTAAGAAAAAATAGGCATACATCTCTGTTTTCATTACAACTTCCTTACCCTTTCTCCATCACCATCGTTCAGCAACCTCTTCCTCCATTACACAGTGAACTCATTGAATGCGTGTCTTTTCTATTTGTATTCCAAGCACATCACATGAATGTTTGGCACATAGTAGGTATTATATCTGATCTAGACAATAGTTGAGTTAGTTGGATTTTGAACTACCTGGAAGATCTAATCTAAAGTATACTCAGAAATAGTTCAGTACCAGCTTGGCAAGAGTTTCATAGTTGATTGATAGTGGTGTGTGTGTGTGTGTGTGTGTGTGTGTGTGTGTGTGTGTGTGAGAGAGAGAGAGAGAGAGAGAGACATGCTATACATTCACATTTAGATACATATACATATATGTCAACAGCATAATAAAAGCTAAGATGATCTTGGGCTACATTAAAAGAGGTTCAGTGCTCAGAAAAGCAGGGAAAGTGATAGTCCTTGTCAGGTTTTATGTAGTTGTGTTTAAAAAAGGACATTGGTAAGGTAGGGTATCCAGAGAAGAGTAACTATGATGGTGAAGAGCTTTGAGATCATGCCATTTGAAAAGAAAGTAGGGGTACTTAGCTAATAGAAGACAAGACAGTGAGAATATGATTTGTCTCTACATATTTGAAGGTCTGTTACATGAAGCAGTGATCACACATATTTGTCAATCCAGAGCAGAACTACGAGCAATAAGTGGAAGCTGCAAAAAGACAGATTGAGGCTTGATGTATAAAAAGCTTTTAAACAATTATACATGTTCAAAAGTGGATAGGGATTCCTTGGAACATGTGTGCCACCCCCAACCATAAACTAGAAGTTTTACTAATGATTGACTAGTCACTTTTCAAGTATGTCAGAGAAGGGAATCCTATTCACATATGGTCTAACCCTAACAAATTTGAGATTTTATGACTCAATAGTCTTCTCTCTTTATAAGTCAGATGTCAAAGTTCTTCCAACTTCTTCCTTTTAACCACCATCTTCTCCCCCAAATCTCCCCTCACACACAGTCTGAATTCTCAGAATTACTTATTTAGAGCTGGTGGCATTGACCTACCAAATTCAGTTGCATAAAATAACTAGACATTTTATTTTTCCTGGAAAAGCCACAGTTGAAGACCCATACTAGGTGGAGGGAAATTATGAAGAAAATCTCCTTTTTTGACGTACATTAAGAGCCAGTGCTTGCTATGTGTTTTTTCCAACCACATATAATGGTAGTTCACAAAGTATTTTATCACATTTCTACATTTCTCAGAAACTTTCTTGGAGTACAGAACTGATCTGGAGGAAATCTACATGTTTCTGTGGAATGTAGATTTAAGGAATGGAGGGAATTGTTTAAGGTGAGAATTACTGATACCATTCACACATTCCACTTGATAGCTACATTGGAGATTATCTTCATTTTCTGCTTCTTGGTCTCCAACTTACAAGAATTGGTTGGAAAGAATCATGTGACAGTTGGCTGGGTAAATCCAAAGCTGTTGGGCCAAATCTCCAGAATTATTAGAGTATTGTGGCTCTCTTCCCCTTGCATTGGGAAATTGCAGAACCTTTAGGATCCAAGCAAGTGCTGAACATCCTCTAGGACCATGGTGGCAAACCTATAGCACATGTGCCAGAGGGGGCACTCAGCCTTCCCTGTGGGCACATGTGCCATTGCCCCATCACAGAGTTTGCTAGTTTGTTACTAGAAAGCCAGAGGGATGTGAGGCCTGGCTGGGGCTGATACCCTCCCCCTCTCTGTGTGCACCTCACATTTCTCACATCATCCACCCCTCTAAAAGATTTAGCATCACTGCTCTAGGGCATAAAAGTTTAGAAGTATGGCAAAAAATCATTTTATGAAACCCAAATATTGTGAGCACCAGTTATGCAAATCACTTATACTACTATTATGCTAAAGGATCAATGTTTTTAAAGTGTGGAGCATAAATGTGGAGAAGGGATAAATAGGCTGCAACATAATTAACAAGGAACTTCAAAGAACAACATGAGTAAAGAACATTATCCAAGAACTGTATGATAGGAAGAGAAGATGGGCTGATCATGTGACAAATCTGATACCCTTGAAATATTGGAGGAAAGTTTTGCAGCATGGTGTATGGCCTCCTTATGGAAAAATTTTAGGAGAACATTAGTGGGCAAGTGGGATTAGATTGAATCTACAATTTCTTAGAGCCTTCAGACCACTATCAAGAGCCCTAGACTGAGGGTTACATTTAAATATTGTGCCCCAAAGGATACCCAAAGGCTTGCCACATTTTGCTGCATCATTTCTTGACAGGAAAAAAACAAGATGCTAATGCCCTCCCCATAGGTTAACTTCACTGCCAATCAGTGCTGGTAAACTTATCTGCCAGCATCTTAAAAATTCCCAAACTGATAGGATTAGAGAGTTGAGTGCTAGAGTAAATTCATATGACCACTCATCAAATGCCTTTTTTTCTTTCATTTTAAACTTTTATGTTTTATTCTACACTTAACTTATCAAAAATAAAATGAGCTTTTCCACATATAAAGGGGATGTCAAAAATCATAAAACAGAAAAAGAAACTTGTGCATGAAGCTATGAATCTTTTATGGACAGCTTGATTTTCTTTTTAAAGATATAATAAATTCATCATGTTTTTAAATATGGCCTTCTTGCCCATGTTTTCTCCTGACATTCATTCTCTTCCATGTATTTTTAAATTTTGTTTCCATGATTCTCTTTTCATGCTTTTTGTTTTATTTTGGTAACTCTATCTCTTCTCTGTCTCTGTCTCTCTTTGTCTCTCTCTCTCTCTCTCTCTCTCTCTCTCTCTCTCTCTCTCACACACACACACACACACACACACACACACACACAAAGAGCTCTCAGTGGAAAGAACAAATAAAAAACACTCACATCCAAAGGCATAGTCTGGCTCATTCTATACTTTTAATTTGTCACCTTTGTCAGGAAAGAAAGTATTTTATCACTAAGTTTTGGGGATAATGACTAGAAATTGCCTTGACCAGAGTTCTTAGTCTTTCAAAGTTGGTTTTTCACAATGTTACTATGTTATAAATTGTTAGCTGAAATGGCGTCTTTTGCCATTTTCTATAGTGCAATATTATTCCATTACATTTACACAGCATCCCCTCCACCAAATGCTTTAACCAGCATCCTGTGTTTTTTCAGAGCTTTGAGACTGCTGAGGAGAATTCCAGACTGAGAGCTATAGTAAAATATGACTTAAAGGATACTTAAAGGCCCAGACCCCTTTTGCTGGAATATTTCTTAACAGGAAGTACACAAGATGCTAAATCATTCCCCATAGGTGAACCTCAATAGCAATGAAATTCAATGCCAATCAGCACTGGTAAACTATGTAGATCAATGCTCTTTCCAGTATCCTGAAAGCTAGAAAGACTGAAGCAGGGCCAAAATGAGACTTAGATTTCCATTGCCCATTTGGAAATTTCACAGCTATATTCTTGAAGCTACTCCCATTTGGAATGAACCTTCAATAGACAGGTTAACCAGAGTATCCAATTCATACATGTAAGGAGCTTCTGGATCTCCCATCCAGAGACTGAACCCACAAATAGACTGAAATTCTTCAGGGAATTCTATTGTCATTCTCATTCTCTTTCTTTGTCTCATATTTAATCTCTACCAAATTCTTTCCTAATGTCTAAAAACATGTCCAAGTCACCCTAATCAGAACAAAATAAAATCACTACATCCTAGAATATCCTCTAGCTCTCATTTTCTCAGCCAAAATCCTAAAATAAGTTGACTCTTCCTGTGACTATACTTCCTCTCCTCTCTTCCAAATTCTCTGAAATCTCTTTTAACCACATCACTCAACTGATACTGCTTTCTTCAGTTATCAAAGATCTCTTAGTAGTCAAATTTAGTGAACTTTTTTTCATTCCTCTGTGACACATGACACTTGCTGACCACCCTCTCCTCCTGGACACTCTTTCCTCTCTATTTTTTTTTTGTGACATGATTCTTTCTGAGTTTTCCTCCTGTCTGACCACTCCTAAGTCTCCTTTGCTGGAGTTTCATCTATGTTACTCCCCACTAACTATGGGCATTTCTCAGTGCTCTATTCTTATCCCTCTTCTACTTGCTTTCTACACTCTCTCACTTGGATGATCTCATCAGTTAGCATGGGTTTGATTATCTTTATGCAGATGAGATCCAGACCTAGATCTAAGCCTTTCCTGAGCTCCAAAACCATATTATGACATGCCTATTGTATATTTCTAATTGTATGTCTGGTAGATGTAGCCCCAGTAGTGAGAGTGGACCCCAGTAAAATCACAGCCATAACTTAGATACAATTAAACATGTAGCTCAGGCAACACAGGAGGCTCTAAAATCCCTCTTTTCTTCATTTTCATAATTACTCCTAAAATGTTTAGATTGTACCCATTCTTTTTGATGTTTTACATTTTTTACCATTTATTAGTGACATTTGCAATTTCCCCATCTCAGACTCAATATGAAAAAAATAGGATTCACTATCCTCCCCCAAACCCTCCCCTCTTTCCAACTTTCCCATTATTGCTGACAGTACCGCCATCTTTCCACTCATCCAGGTTCATAATGGCAATATCATCCTTGAATCCTCTCTCTTCATATATCAACTCAGCTGCCAAAACTTGTCATTTCAGTCTCAAAACTTTTTTCCCATTTAACATCTTTACACAGCAATCACTTCAGTCAGGATATCATCACCCTTCATTTGGATTATCCCAATACGTTTCTTTTAAACACATATTGAATTAATGAAATTTAATATATTTACATAATTTATTATTTTTACCATTAAAAAAAATCCGAGTTCTAAACTCTCTTTCTCTAGGCCCTATACTACCCATTGAGAAGTCAAGCAACATGATATCAATTATACATGTGAAATAATATAATCTAATAGCTTTTCTTAACCCTTACCTTCTGTCTTAAAATCAATACTAAATATTAGTTCCTAGGCAGAAGTGTGGTAAGGGCTAGGCAATGGAGGTTAAGTGACTTGTCCAGAGTCACAGAGAGAGGGAGGGTCTGAGACTAGATCTTAACCCAGCACTTCCTGACTCCAGATCTGACTCTATTCCTGGAACCACTAAGTGGCCCCTACAATAGCCTCTTCCTCTCTCAAATTTACATTTACCCTATTTCTTCACAGCTTCCAAAGTGATTGTCTTAATTCTAAGTCACTTTCTCCCCCCTTGGTAAATTATAATGGCTCCCTATTCTCTGTAATCAAGTATAGATTCATTTAAAGTTCTTCACAACTTAATTCTGCTCTACTTCTCTTATCTTATATATTACTCTCTTTGTGCATTCCACATTTCAGCCATATTGACCTATTTGCTATATCTTATACATGACCCTGCTTTTCCCATCTCCATACCTTTGCAATGGCTTTGCTCTGTACCTAGAATGTTCTCTCTCTTCATCTCTGTATTTTGGAATCCACAGTGCCCTTCAAGAACTAACTTAAGTAGCCCCTTCTGTAGGCAGCCTTTCCTAATTATCCCACTCCCCATCTTACCCTCCTTAGACTATATGGTCTTCTCCTCTAAAGGGGTACCTAGTATCTATTTTAAATGCATCTTGTGTCACACCCATTAGAAAATAAGCCCCCCCCCAATCACAATGATTGCCTCACTTCCTTTGTATTCCCAGAGAGCTTAGTACACTTCTTAGCACATAGTAGGCACTTAATTAATGCTTGTCATTTAGTTGATTGATTTCCTGATCTTCATAATTGTTCTCTCTTCCCTTCTGACATTATTATGTGTTCACTTTCTATATGGATCTTGTTAATTTATCTAGTTATAGCTCTACTCCTTGACACATGTGCTCCTGTAGACTATTAACTCCTTAAGGCAGGGATTGTTTGTGCCTTTCTCATTTGGATGACCCCACATCTAACAGAGTGCATGGCACATATTAGGTGTTTCATAAATATTTCATGAAATTAAATGATTGCTCTAGTATTGGAAGATTTA
Organism: Monodelphis domestica; assembly: GCF_027887165.1. Lineage (NCBI taxonomy): Eukaryota > Metazoa > Chordata > Mammalia > Didelphimorphia > Didelphidae > Monodelphis > Monodelphis domestica. Next base: position 356,183,005 of record NC_077228.1, read on the forward strand.
GAAGGAGCTGTCAGATAGGTAGAAGCACCAGGAAAGAGCTTTGTTACAACCATAAAGAGGAGAAAGAGTTTCAAAGATGAAAAGATGACAACAAAATCTAAAGCAAAGTCAGTGAACATGAGATCTGAGGATTGGATTTAGTAGTATAGGATTATCTTGTAAACAGAAGTTTCAGTAAAGTGGTAGAATCAAATTTTAGGGTATAAGAGGTTGAAAAGAGGTGGAAGTGGAGGGAATCAATCTAGATAATTCTTTCTGGAAGTTTGGCAGTGGAAGAGAAGAGTTATTAGGTCAAATCAAGTGTTTTTAAGCATATTTATAGCCAACAGGGAAAGAGTCAACAGGCAGGAAGACATAAAAAATTAAAGGGAAAAGATGGAAAGAGTGATAGGGTAAAGAAATGAAGGAGACAGGAGAGAATTATCAAGGGAAAATATAGAAGATTAGGCTTGACAAGAAGAGTTATCTTCTATAGCAGTAGAGGATAAGATGAAGACTTAGAAGGATCTGAAGTATAATGTGGAGAATAGAATGAGATAATGGAACTGGGTCTCTACTTTCTCAGTAAATTGAGTCAGTAAAAAAGCATTATTAAACACTTACTAAAGCAGAACAGGAGGACTTCTGCAGAGAAAATTAAGAGAGAAAGGGAAGGAGAGAGTGGTGGAGGAGAGACAAGGGAGGTAATATATTTTAGGGTATTTTAAAAGAGAAAGTTTAGAAGAGTTACTGAGGGAAGTAGAATAAAAAGGCAATTAGGAAACAATTAAAGTTGTGCTATGGAGCCTTGAGGGCAGAGTAGAGTTAGATAACAGGACTAAGTCAAAAAGGTGATCTGACTTTGCCTAGAAACATTCGATGGCTTTTGTGAAAAATACTGATGGGTGGATATAATGTAGAGCAATTATTAGAAGGATATGAATTGCAAATGAACAAGGTAGACAAGAGACAAGGATAATACACTTTTGGATTCACCAACTATGGGTTCAGAATTATAAAGTAAAAAGAGGGATTAAAGCATCATCATCTCATCATCTTCATCTTGATAAATAACAAAAAACATTTATTAAGTGCTTACTACGTGCCAGATGGTTTGCTCAGCACTGACTTAAGAAAGGCTAAAAGAGTAAAGATAATCTACTTGAAAAATGGAGAGGGTGAAGGAACCAAAGGATGTGGTGAGGATCAAGAATATTTTTACAAAGGGAGGCAGAAAGATAAAAGAAAAATAGGAGTGATTGTGAATAGAGGGAAAGTTCTGATTTCAAAATCATAGAGTGGGAATAATTGAATGGGTGTTTATCCATTCTAACATGTAACCATGTCCTGTGGGTGTCTGAAAACATACAGAAGACATAGGTATCCTAAATCTGAGGGGCAAATACCAGGGATAAAGAGCTGATTAGTACCCCTAAAGCATTTCCAAACACTTAGCAACAAATACTCTCTAAATGGAGAGTTGGGTAACCAGTATTACCATTGTAACAGGAAGAGGTGAAAGCAACATTCAATGCACAATTCATACATATTTAATTAGGACTTCTTGAAGGATATGCTATGACCTATCATATACTGGATAGATTGTGACTGAAGGGAATATGAAGGGCCCCTTTAGGTACTTTTAACTATTGGACATGTTCTCTTCTGCCAATCATTGACAAGATAATGCCAATACCACCATCTCTGTTTAAGAAACTCAAAATAAACTACAGCAATGCCATTTAAGATTGGAAGGTTTTTGTACGTGAAGAGCAGAGGAAAAATCCATCTTTGACCTAGGTTACCAATAGTCCTTGTTTGCATTGGCATTGAAGATTGGGTCGAGCTGATAGACCAGGTCACACGTAGCTCATATTGAAGATCTACAGTAACCGTTATGTGGAAAGAAGGTTTTGGGGAGCAGGCACTATTATCTTTAACCTATCAATGATAGTGTATTATGATTAACCTAAAGATTAAATATGTTCAATTACCTTGGGAATAACAATTTATATCAGAGTAGACAGACTACATAGTTTGAGGTATTAAAATATATTCACTTTCCACAAAGAAAGAAAAAAATACTATTAATCAAATGTTTAGTATAAAAGTATAAAGCTATAAGAATCTACATTTCAAAGAAAACTTTTGACTCAGCATGCAGGCAAAAAGGATCATAAAAAAAAAATTATACTTGAGACAAAAGTTTCCTCTACTTAGAAAAGATATCTCCAAAAATGGAAGGTCTGTTTGGAGTTACAGTATACAATCACTAATAAGTTCAAAGACTTGGTTCATTACTTGACCTCAGCTGTACAGACAGAAATTCATATATTGACAAACAACTAGGGCAAGGGTTTAAGCTGTGGCATTTGATAATAATAATTTCTTAAAAACTACATAGAACAGTAAACCTTGGGAATTAAAGAGATTGATGAACAGAAATACTAGAGTCTGATGAGATATCAAGATATCATACATAAAAATCCCCAAGTGGGACCACACAGGTTGGGATGGAAAGAAAGACTGTAAACCAGGTAACTGAACTCCTTCCTTTCAATCAATAGATTTCAGCAACAAAGATTTGGACTGGGTGATATAGATGGAGGAGATAAACCTCAAAGTAGGAAAAGTAGTATATGAAGAATCTAAGTGTCAGTGAGGAGCAAAAAAAAAAAAGTATGGTTATTCTTCCTACTGACTGAGCATATCAGGGAAAAGCAGAGGACATTCAACCAACAATTGATAGAGTGGCCTGGGCTACAGCATTTTCCACAGAATGTGAAATTTCTGTGAGCGTGAGATAGGAGTGTGAAGGAAGCCACATTTATTAAGAAAAGATAATGAAAAGGGAGGTCAGAGAAGGATAGACATAGGTTTGGGATGGATAGTGTTAATAGATTTGGGAACCAATAGATTTCTTGGTTCAAATATAATTGATAAAAAGAAATTAAACCAGCTAAAGAGCCAGAATGTGTTCATTAATTCATTAGCTTTTTCCAAGTAAAATTAATATCAATATCAATTTAACCAAGCATATTTTAAAATGAATTCTAATTTCAGTTATCTCTTTCAAAATGATGTTGGGGGGGAAGATGTCATAAAGACTCTACATATTTGGAAAATTTGGAATGTGTGATACCCTTTTTAAATTTTCTGTACAAATGGATAACAGATGCTCTTTTTGTTATTAATAGGCCCAAGAATTAACATGTTATGCTAACCACAAAATGTACTTTGGAGTTCTATCATATTTTATTTTTGGTCACCAATGTATTAAAATTATTGGCTTTTTGGACAAAATGCAAAGCTCCCTATCTTATTAAATGGTTCTACACAGTTACATGATGTGATCTTTTTATATTAGCTTTAATTTTGTTATCGAGGTTGCAATTTTCTGGATTTTTAAAATATATAAAAATGACTTCATTTAAAATATATAATAATGACTTCAATATTTGTATCCAGGACTTCAAACAGAAGGTGATATTTTTAAAAAGTCCAAAAATCTAATATGAAACCTGTTAATGCTAAATTCAAAATCCCATTATTATGCCAGAACTTGATGTTTAAGTTGTTGCTTAAAGAAGAAAGCTGTTGACTTAAGCTTTAAAAATGTTTTAATATTACATGAATAGCTATTTAAAGATAGTGTGGCAGATAGGGGACATGATTTAGCACATGATGACCCAAAGGTTAAATCCTGTCTTTGACATCTACCTGCTATGTGATGATGGGGCAAATTATTTAGCCTCTTAGTGCTTCAGATGACTCTTTGAAATACTCATTTGTAGACTAGTCACTAATTTGCATTATGTAGAGTGTTTACACGTTGGGAAATTCCCCACACTAATGGATTCAGAGGTTCAGATGTTTTAAAAACATTATAAAAGCCATACCCATGGAACTTCCAAAAATTTTTTTACTGATTTAGAAAAAACCATAACAAAGTTCATTTGGAAGAACAAAAGATCAAGGATATCCAGGGAAATAATGAAAAAAAAATACAAAGGAAGGGGGCCTTGCAGTCCCAGATCTCAGACTATATTATAAAGCAGCGGTCATCAAAACAATTTGGTACTGGCTAAGAGACAGAAAGGATGTAAACCTCAAAATTCCTTAGACTTATAAATGTTGGAAATTTCACCATTGGGATATTTCATACTTGGAAAATTTCTTACTGATAGTCTATTGGAATGGGAACCCCATTGGCATGGGAGGTTCTTTCTCTTCCCTTCTTAAGATTACTTTAGGACAGAAACCTTTTGCTGAACAATGGAAAGGACTTTGACCTATGCTTAAGCATAGAACAGGAATTTCTTTGAGTCTTGATTGATTTTAGAATTGATACAATGGAGATACTTGGAATAAATCTCCACCCTATTCAGTCCTAATAGGATTGAGTAAGGGCTGCAGCCTAGATCAAAATTTAATTATTCCAATCTCTACCATACTCAAGTTAACAGGATTTAGAAAGGGCTGTAACAAAGGAGTAAAGATTTAATCATTTGAAAAATATGACCTTCAACAGACATGTGCAAAAGCCAGAAACCTCTGGGCGGTCCTGGGTTAAGCGAGAGCCTCCATTGACAGGGAAATTGATGAAGACTGATTGGTAGATGTGAGGACTGAGGGGAGGCAACTTGGATGGTTTCCTTAAAGATAGGAGGGTCTGGAGACTCGAAGGGGGGGTTGAGTTTTGGTCGGTGTGGTTCCTGGTCTCTGAGGAAGCTTGCTCTGAAGGAAGCTGAAGGTGGGGGCCTCTGGGACTGTTTCTCCATTTTGGACACGTGAGTAATAGGGACTGATCTCTTTTCTTTGCCCCAGCTATCTAAGGGCTTGGGCCTTTTGGCCCAGCCTAAACAGAAGGGGTATTTAAGCCCTATTCCCTTCTCTCCCCTTTCTCTCTCTATATATATCTCTAATTCCTTTCTTGCTCCTATTGTAATTAAACTCCAAAAAAGGCTGATGGCTGACTTGAGTTTTTCATTTAGGAATTACATAGCTGATTCCTTGGCGACCTTAAATTAAATATCAGTCTTTTAAAGTGATTCCCTTGTAACAAGGAGGATCAGTGGAATAGACTGGGGGTAAGCAACCTCAGCAAGACAGTATATGATAAACCCAAATATCCCAGCTTTTGGGACAAAAATCCACTATTTCATAAAAACTGCTGGGAAAATTGGAGGACAGTGTGGGAGAGATTAGTTTTGGATCAACACCTCACACCCTACACCAAGATAAATTCAAAATGGGTGAATGACTTGAAAATAAAGAAGGAAACTTTAAGAAAATTAGGTGAACACAGAATAATAGTATACTTGTCAGATCTTTGGGAAAGGAAAGACTTCAAAACCAAGCAAGACTTAGAAAGAGTTACAAAATGCAAAATAAATAATTTGGAATACATCAAATTAAAAAGGTTTTGTACAAACAAAACCAATGTAACCAAAATCAGAAGGGTAGCAACAAATTGGGAAACAATCTTCATAAAAACCACTGACAAAGGTTTAATTACTCAAATTTACAAAGAGCTAAATCAATTGTACAAAAAATCAAGCCATTCTCCAATTTATAAATGGGCAAGGGACATGAACAGGTAGTTCTCAGCCAAAGAAATCAAAACTATTAATAAGCACATGAAAAAGTGCTCTACATCTCTTATAATCAGAGAGATGCAAATCAAAACAACTCTGAGGTATCACCTCACACCTAGCAGATTGGCTAACATGACAGCTATGGAAAGTAATGAATGCTGGAGGGGATGTGGCAAAGTGGGGACACTAATTCATTGCTGGTGGAGTTGTGAATTGATCCAGCCATTCTGGAAGGCAATTTGGAACTATGCCCAAAGGGCGATAAAAGACTGTCTGCCCTTTGATCCAGCCATAGCACTGCTGGGTTTGTACCCCAAAGAGATAATAAGGGAAAAGACTTGTACAAGAATAGTCATAGCTGCACTCTTTGTGGTGGCCAAAAATTGGAAAACCAGGGGATGCCCTTCAATTGGGGAATGGCTGAGCAAATTGTGGTATATGTTGGTGATGGAATACTATTGTGCTAAAAGAAATAATAAAGTAGAGGAATTCCATGGAGACTGGAACAACCTCCAAGAAGTGATGCAGAGCGAAAGGAGCAGAACCAGGAAAACATTGTACACAGAGACTGATACATTGTGGTACAATGGAAGGTGATGGACTTCTCCATTAGTGGCAATGCAATGTCCCTGAACAATCTGCAGGGATCTAAAAAATACTATCCACAAGCAGAGGACAAACTGTGGGAGTAAAAACACAGATGAAAAGCAACTGCTTGACTACAGGGGTTGAGGGGATATGACTGAGGAGAGACTCTAAATGAACACTCTAATGCAAATACCAACAACAGGGAAATGAGTTCAAGTCAAGAACACATGTGATAACCAGTGGAATGGTGCGTCGGCTATGGGAGAGGGAAAGGTGGTGGGAGGGGGGCGGGGAGGAAAAGAAAATGATCTTTGTTTCCAGTGAATAATGTTTGAAATGACCAAATAAAATAATGTCTAAAGTTAAAAAAAAACATTATAAAAATCTTTTAATTTGGATTTTTTCTTCTGATAAAATAAAATATAGTGCCAGAAGTTATGTTGAAGTCATGTAGAACACTGATATAAAACCAATCAATAAATCAAACATTTATTAAGAACATTTTGGGCTCAAAGATCAGTACAGATGATGATTGGAGCCATGAAATTAAAAGATGATTGTTTCTTGGATGGAAAGCTATGGCAAGTTTGCACAACATACTAAAAAGTAGAGATATTTTTGCTTTAAAAAGGCCATATAATCAAAGCTTTTGTTTTTCCAGTAGTAAAGCATGGTTGGGACAATTGGTCTATAAAGAAAGCTAAGCAATGCAGAATCAACATTTTTTAAACTGTTGCTGAAGACAACTTTTGAGGGTTCCTTGGACAGTAAGGAGATCAAATTAGTCAATACTAAAACAAATTAATTCTAACTATTCACTAGGTCAAATACTAGAGCTGAAGTTTAAATACTTTGGTCACAAATGAGCCAGGAACATGAATAGGCAGTTTTCAGATAAAGAAATCAAAACTATCAATAAGCACATGAAAAGGTTTTCTAACTCTCTCATAATTAAAGAAATGCAAATCAAAACAACTCTGAGGTTCCACCTCATACCTAGCAGATTGGCTAACATGACAGCAAAAGAGAGTAATGAATGCTGGAGGTGATGTGGCAAAATCAGGACACAAATGCATTGCTGGTGGAGTTGTGAATTGATTCGACTACTCTGGAAGGCAATTTGGAATTATGCCCAAAGGCCTTTAAAAGACTGCCTGCCTTTTGATCCAGACATACCACTGCTGGGTTCATAACCCCAAGAGATAATAGAGGAAAATACATGTATAAAACATTCATAGCCATGCCTTTTCTGGTGGCAAAAAAATTGGAAAATGAGGGGGTGACCATTGATTGGGGAATGGCTGAACAAATTGTGGTATCTGATGGTGACAGAATACTATTTTGCTGAAAGGAATAATGAACTGGAGGAATTCCATTGGAACTGGAACAACCTCCAGGAATTGATGCAGAGTGAAAGGAGCAGAACCAGGAGAACTTTGTACACAGAGACTGATACATTATGGCACAATCAAATGTAATGGACTTTTCTACTAGCAGCAATGCAATGATCCAGGACAATTCTAAGGGACTTATGAGAAAGAACATTATCTACATTCAGAGAAAGAGCTGTGGGAGCAGAAACACAGAAGGAAAACATATGATTGATCACATGGTTTGATGGGGATATGATTGGGGATGTTGACTTTAAATGATCACTATTGTAAATATTGATAATATGGAAATAGATTTTTATAAATGATACATGTAAAACTCAGAGGAATTGTGCATCAGCTATGGGAGGAGGTTAGGGGAGGACAGGGAAAGAGCATGAATCTTGTAACCATGGGAAAATATCCTAAATTTATTAATTAAATAAAACTCTCAAAAAATAAAAAAACAAATAATTAAAAAAACAAAAACAAAAACCCTGTGGAATAGCTTTTTGACTGGGGGGGGGTGGTGAGGAGGGAAGAAAAGAATATGAATCATGCAACCATGGCAAAAACTATTAATTAATTAATTAGCTAATTAATTAGATACTTTGGCCATATAATGAGAAGTCAGGACTCATTGGAAGGACCCTGATGTTGGGAAAGATTGAAGGCAAAAGGAAAAGGGGACAGCAGAGATGAATAGATAGTGTCATAGAAATAATGAACATGAACTTGTGCTTTGGGAGATGGGCAAAGGATAAAAAGGCTTGCTATGCTATGAACTGTGGGGTCATGAAGAGTCAGATGTGCCTGAACAACTGAATAACATTTTTTTGTTATTCTGAACTTGTCAAACACCAGCAAACACAGCATCTCCATTTTTTAACAAACACAGAAAAAGCATTACATCTGAAAGTTTGGATTTCTATTATTTATAATATTTTTAAGTACATAGTGGATCCATTCATTTCAATGTTCTCCTGTTTGTCTATATCTATCTTTTCCTTCTCCTTTCTTCTGTGTACATTAGCTGTTTTACTGATTTTTTTTCTCTTTTCTTTTTAAAATGACTATCACTAACACCCCAAGGAGCTATTTTTATATTTTATTTTTCTCAATTACATATAACAATTTCTTTTTCAAAATTTTGAATTCTGAAAAAAATGAAATCACATTTAATTTTATAATCATGATTTTAGAAATAGCTCAACCTACTTGTTTATTAACTGTGTATAAGCATAGTAGTTGAAAGGGAGAGAGTTTAGTGTGTTGGAATTTATAGCTACCAATACAATTAAGCTTCTGCTACCAATTTTGGAATGTTGTTGGATGGTAATAAGATTAACAGGTGCAACCTTGGAGTCAGTAGTAGAAGATAGGGATTTATTACAAGGCCAAAATGATATTTGCTTTTGTGAAGGGTTTATAGTCATTACAGCTTCCTCAGAGTCTATAATCAAAATAGGTGCCTCTGGCTTATGTTTAAGTATAGTGAGCTAAATCTGATTATGTCAGTCTATTATTTATAGTGTTAATTAGAAATGACTGAAAATTGTATCCTGATCAGATTCATTCTTATATTTTCTGTTATTTTTACTTTCAAAATGCAATGATGAATAGGGCTTGTGACACCGTGTGAACCATACATTCTAGAGGATGGGACATTTAAAAAGGTCCTGATCATTGTAAATTGTAAATTTACATTGTAAATCCTTTTGATGTCCAAATAAAAAGTCCTAATTCATGTTAAAGTACCCAAAGGACAAGGGCAAATGGGGGCTGCCTGTCTTAATACCTTTTTAAAAATAAAATTAAAATTAAAAAATATATAATTTGTTAACTGTCTTAACAAATATATCCTAAACTTTAGTGACCTATTTTGTACATTTGGTTTTGTTAATCACTTATGTTAATTGACTGTCAAAAGCATGGTGATAGATTGTTTAAATCTAAACAATGTCTTTGCCACAGGCTAGGTGAGATCTCCAACTCTATTTGGCCACAAAATAAAGTTAGATTTTCAACTCAGAATTTTGGCCCAGAGAGTTTTATTTCTTACAGTTCCAAATTCTTTCCCTCCCCTCATTGCAAAGGCAAGCAATTTTATATAAATTTTACATTTGCAGTCATGCAAAACATTTAAAGGAGCTAATTTTAAGGAAAAAAAATAAAAGGAAGTATTACTTTATCCTTTAAACATTATGTTTGTTGAATTTTTATTCCTGGAAGTTGCCATTGTTTAGATTATAAGTGGTTCGGATAGGGTATGAAAGCCAGTAAATATATGTCTGAAGGACCAATAATAGAAGTAACTAAAAATAAATGATATAAAGGGAATATAAGATTGAATTCAAATAAGCAAGCATTAATTAAATGAATAGTGTAGTAGATGAGAAAGAAACAACAACAAAAAACCAAACAATAGTTACTACCCCCATCAAAAAGGAAAACAGTTAAGTAATTGTCAGGCTATTTGAGGAAGCTGTAGTCACTAACACTGAAGGTAATCAGAAGAGGCCTTCTAAAGAAGGTGGTACCTTAACTTTAACCTTAATGAGGAATAACACAGGGGACATTTGAGACGCAACTCTGACTTTTTGAATTCTATGAGGAAGTGTAGTGCTGGAAAACAAACTGCCCTGTAGCCAGGAAATTTGGATTTAAATGCTATATGATTCTAGAAAAAATAAAAATAAAGACAATTTTAAAAATAAGTAAATTCTACATGATTCTGATATGATTCTGGGGAAGTCACTGAAGCTCTCTGGAATCTGTGCAATGGAAATATGAATGCTTATGCTACCTGTGTCACAGAACGATTGAAACGGAACCACTTTGTAAACCTCAAAGCTCAAAGCAAAGGGAGCCATTGCCAACTATTGTTGGCTTGTTGTTGTTAGTTGCATAAAGAACAGCCATGCCTTTTCTTAAACATTTGCTTGAAGTCATTTACAAGGAGAGCATCTTGGGCAGAATGGATTATCATTTTGACCCAAACTGACACTTCTTAAGACCCTTACATCATAAACAGCACCCAAGATTTAAGTATATAACAATAATCATTGTTGAATAAATGTTTCCTTTAAGGAAGAAAGGCTATCTATATGTTTAATTTTTTTTAATTTCCCTTGATTTCTTTTAATATAGCAAACAAGATCATTGTTATATATGAAAAGTTGTGAATGATTTCAGAGTTAACAAGTTGGAAGTGTTTTAGGACTAAGGAAATAATAGAAGCGTTCTCTGGTATATGGAAAGCAATCCTGAGTCTTTTTTCTTTAAACCTATACCTTCCATCTTAGAATCGATACCATATTGGTTTCAAGGCAGAAGAGCAGTGAGGGCTAGGCAATGGGGGTTGTGACTTGCCCAGGGTCACACAGCTAGGAAGTGTCTGAGGCCAAATTTGAACCCAGGACCTCCTATCTCTTGGCCTGGCTCTCAATCCACTGTGCCACCCAGTTGCCCCCAGCAATTCTGAGTCTTAACCAAATAAAAGTCCTTTGAGTCTTTTTTTTTTAAACCTGATAACAATTTTGATGCAAAAGAAATATTTACTTGAAATTACAAAGGGCATTTCTGCCATGGGCAAGGTCCAGCCTTACTCAGGACTCCAGGGATTCCTGACAGGTGGCAAAGAATGAGTCAAGAAAATAACAAACAGAAGACAGCTATATATTTATGGCCATGGGCATGCTTTGCACTTGATAGCTGCTCTGCCATCCCCAGGCTTGGTGTTTATTTTTATTCCCATTTTCCCTGCATACAGATACCTTACCTAACACACATGTCTAAATAGAGATAACTAGAAAAGTGATACATCAACTTTTAACAAATCACTTAATTAACATTCTATATTCTTGTATTGTGATTACAGATTCTTGACAGCATAAAGGTTTCACACAAGATAGATGATTTTGTCACAGGTGGCTTAATTTTCTCATTACCCTGTGAGGAGTTTTGAGCTTACAAACAATCAAGGAAATTTACTTATTATTTTTAATAAAAAGAAATAATCAATCAGAAGTTCTTAAAGACAATTCAACAATCATATCATTGAGGTTGAGAGGTACTGGGAACACAATTCAAATTTAATATTAGACTGATCATTTTTCAGGGTTTACTAGGCGTTTCTCAAGGGGAAGAATCAAGTTACCGAGGCATGATGAAGCTTGGTGTACCTGTACATTTTGTATGAGCCTTTATGATTGATTTGTATGCTGGCTTCATGAGAATAAGTTTCTGTAAGTGGGAAAGTTCTGGGCTTAGCTTGTAGCTACAGTTTTACTGGGAATTATGTATCTAAGTAAAAGTTAACCCATGGTAGTCTTTTGTGATTGGGTTTGAAGGTCTGATCTTTTGGTAATGTTTTAGGCAATTAGGTACAGGTATTTTGCTCTTACATTATTCCTTCTGAGACTAGGGGGAATAGTAATCATGTCAATTCCATAGTTAAGAGATGTTAATGAGAGAGGTTATGCAAAGGGCATTGAGTGAGCAATCACATCTTGCCAAGGGCCACTCTGTGGCCTCCTTAGCTACCATGAGTGACTTTGTCAAGACATTGTGGCCTGATGGCTCCCAGCACATTTCAAAGACAATAAGATAAAATTTCCAATCCTTATAAGAAAGATATGATAAAAGAATTAACACTCATTCATTTTTAGGCTCTAAATTAGTTGGGTAAAAGTCATAAGGATTATAGAGCTGGAAAGAACCTTTGACATAATATAGTCCAAGCATCTTATTTTACAGATGAAGAAACTGAGACCTAGGCAGGCTGTGAACCTTAAAAATTCTCAGACCCTACTTCATAAGGTTAGGATTGTGAACCTTAAAAATTCTCAGACCCTACTTCATAAGGTTGGGTTAAGACCATTCCCCATTTTAAACAATGAAGGAACTTAGATCAGGAATGTGAGACCTCTACTTAGATCAGGAATGTGAAGACCTCTACTCCACCCCTACTTAAGCCTACTTTAGGGGAAGAAACTCCTTGCTGAACAATGAAAAATATTTAAACCCATACTTATAGTAAGGCAAAAAGTTCTTAAGCTGTGCCTAATTTTAGAACTAATACAAAAGGGTGCTAAGTACCTATAAAGGTCAGGCAACTTGTGAACTTGCAAAAGACAAAGAGGTGAGAACTTACTCAGGCGTGAATTACTCAAAAGTTTAGTCTACTCAGGTGTGAATTAAGAATGGTCTGTCCTTTGAAAAACGTCTACTGTGATTGGTAGATGTAAGAACTTAGGGGAGGTGACATAGGAGAAAATTCCCTTTAAAAGGAGCTCAGAAAGGGAGCTGAGGGACATTCACATTCACATTCTGATTGAGATTCAGGATTGAGCTGGTGGAGTCAGCTGAGATGAAGCTGAACTGGTGTCACTAGAATCCTTGCTTGGACAGATCTTGTGGTGAGTGATTAAGGACTGACTGATCTTTCTCTTAAGACTCAGGTCTAGGCCATGTTGGCTAAGGCCCTTCATATTTATTCCTCTCTTATTCTCTCTCACTTTCTTTAATTCCTCATTTGTATTAATTAAAATCTCTATAAACCCCAGCTGACTTGGGTATATTTCATAATTAGCAATATTTCCCTGGCGACCACTTTATATTTGATTTAAAACAAGACACTGTCTTGAACCATATTTTCTGTGGTCACAATTTACTCATCCACTCTTATATCTGCCACAAATTAAGTCTTCCACTATTTTAATTATTACAGGCTAAAGGATCTTCTCAAGGCTACATAAATGATGGGATCTGAGAGGATGAATCAAGGATTCTAGTCTAACACTAAAACTAATAGTGGACTGCACATCTGGCTCTATATAATTACAAGAACTATGTAACATTAAGATCCCCCCCTTTCACATGGGCCGTCAGAAATCTAACTCAGATTCATGAGCCCCCACTTATATGGTTTACTTTAATCAATCAAGCAGAGGGATATGCTAAAGTCATAACCAAGGGGCATAAAAAGTTCTCCTAATACACACAGAGCTCCTCCACATGGATTGTTATGTCACCAGTGGGAAAATACAAAAACACAAAGAGTATATACAGAGCCAGACTACATTTGTCCAAGGAATGTGCATGCAGGTGACATACCAAGAAACCATGTTATCAGGGCATATAAGGGAAGAACACATACATAGGAAACTATGTCCAGCACTACTCAGACTTCTGACACTGAGGAGCTGCTAAGGTTCTCTGATGCTAGCATCACACATACTCTTCATTGAGTCTTGTGCCCTCTTTTATAATCTGTTTTCTTTTAATTTCCCTTGAGTCAACTTTGGGGGCATTTCTGTTGGACTCATGATCACAAAGTTGCTCTCTTCTCTATCTACTAGGCTTCACCTGTTCAAGAACATCAGCTACCATGGGGTACTGTAACAGTTAAAATTTAGGGGAGACTGAGGCAGGTAGAAATTAGTTTCTCTCTGCAAGGAATATTATATTTTTAGAGGTTTATTGAAGATTAAGGATTAAAGAAAATACAGGATAAGGAAAACGTGCCTAGGCCAGAGAGGCCTAAACAAAACCTCACCTACATTATGGAAAGAGCCAAGTCTGCCCCAAAACCAAAGTCCAAAAGAGACATAAAAGCCTTTGCAATCAGCTTAAATCCCTTCTCGATCTCGGCTCACCTCAGAATTCCGTGAGATTACAAAGCATTTTGGGAAAGTGGAGCAAGGGCTTGTGGGGATTGAAGTCCAGAGTTCGAGTCTATTTTTACAGTATTTAGTAAAACTCTCCACAGTAAGAGTAGGCTAATACTCTTTAGTACTCTAAGCTACCATATCCAGTTAGATATGTAGCAAAAGCTACATGAAGACCCTGGGCTAAAATCCTTTGGACTGTTTTTTCTTTTCTTTTCTTTTCTTTTCTTTTCTTTTCTTTTTTTTTAATCCTTACCTTCCTTATTAGACTCAATACTGTATATTGGTTTCAAAGCAGAAGAGCAATAAGGAGGAGACAATGAGGGTTAAGTATCTTGCCCAGGTCACACAGTTAGGAAGTGTCTGAGGCCAGATTTGAACTCTTACCTTTGTTACACATTTCTCCCAGCAAAAGAATTAGTGACTTTTATCCTACATCTCAGTCAGCACAAACCTGCCTTACTTACATAGAGTCATTTGAACCATTTCTCAACTTTTATATGCCCCACTTGTTTCACCATCATAGACTGAAAGACGAATCAAATTTAAGAATACTGTGGTATAGTAGCAATATTGTTGACGTGGTAATTAGAAAACTTGGGTTTGAATCTGAACTTTATGAACTGAGGTGGAGTGAGGGAATATTCACAGCACTGAATATGCCCATCTCTATAAACAGATTGCAATTAAAGGTACACAAATCACTGATAAAAGAAAAATTCAAGAGCAACTTAAATAGTAATTATAGATTTATAATCAATAAATAATTCTCTCCCACCAAATAATCTTTTATTGAAACACTAGTCCATGTTCAGTGAGCAAATTGATATTGGTGACTGATTATGACTTCTAGCTTTATTTGCATTCATGCTGTAATTTGTGTTCTGTGGGTGCTTCACACACACACACACATCCACATACACAAAAACACAAATAGAACATATTAAAATAAAAACATTTTCTCTAACTATAAAACAAATAATTCAAAGTCTATTTGTCCAAAGATATAAGATGGTATGCTACTTTGATGAAGAAAATGGCACCCACTTTATTTGCAATCGTTAGCTATCATTGTACATGCTCAAAGTGTTCTCTTCCTACTGACTAGTCTTCACAGTGGCCCTGAATAAATCAGGATTAATAATTTTCAGATGAAGAAATTGAAGTATAGAGCTTGATTCTGCCTAAGGATGTCACTTATTGATACAAAAGGAACTGGAAAATCACTGAGTCTCTAGTTTACTGAACCTATACCTCACCTCTTGCTATAGATTTTATTATTTAGACATATATGCAATTGGCTTTCCCATTCATTTGTGATCTAGTAACCTTGAGGTTTCACAGTCTTTAAATTTTATTACCTCTAAATTAGAACTAATTTATCTCT
The DNA here is from genome assembly GCF_027887165.1 of Monodelphis domestica. Classification (NCBI taxonomy): domain Eukaryota; kingdom Metazoa; phylum Chordata; class Mammalia; order Didelphimorphia; family Didelphidae; genus Monodelphis; species Monodelphis domestica. The sequence goes on from NC_077228.1 coordinate 356,198,597, forward strand.
CCAAATACTTCAGAATCAAATAAAATGAATGTAAATCAGCAATCAGGTGGCTTTAGGACTGCCTTTTAATTAGAGCTACAGTAATTTGTCTGACAAGTATATCACTGCACAATCAAATTAATGTATACAATAAATTCTAAAGTGGCCATTCTACCACTCGAAACCAGTGAGGCATACTGCATACAGAACAGTATCAATCTGCTACTAAGTTTGACCACGCCACTTGTCTACTTAAGGGAGTGTTCTTTCTTCATTATGTGGTCCGTAGCTAACTCAAATTGCTTTCATGTTCATCACCTTGCATGGATAACCCAAGGCCATTGGATGATTGAAGTTTCCTAACTTCAATGGATTTGAATTATGCTTTCTGCTAACAGCATCCTGACCAGCCTACAAGCCTTCCAGTTCCTAAAATTCTCCTGGGGCTTATTTGTTAGTCATCTCACCAGGTTTATTTGTCAGCTTTATCAGCTGTGCTGACAAGAGTATATATGAAAGTAGGCAGAAGAAAATTGATCAATGGTTCTTTCTGGTTCAAGAGATGCCAGCATAGAGGAGGAAAGGATCCATGATTTTTAAATCATTTCTCTGTTAGCACCTAAAAGCTTCTTAAATACTAAATCTGTTGAGGAGAAAATAATAATTTACAGGTACATAGCACCTTAGCATTTGCAAAGCCCTTCATAAACATTAACTGACTTGATTCTCCTCCAAACCCTGTGAGGTAGGTTGTAAAAGTAGCATCATCATTATTATTTCTTTTTGACATGTAATGCCTCCTAATGCTATAGCTGCCCATCATGCTTTTCAAGAAGCTACATGGGCTTTGGGCTAGGGGAACAAGAGAGGGAATGACACGATGTAGTGGTAGCAGCAGAGGGAGGTGGTCAAGGTCAGAGTGGAAGAGAAGAGGGGAAATTTGAATTCATTCCTCACTAAGCTGGATATCAATTCCATTCACCCTGCCCTATGATGGTTATTCTGAGACCAGATGGTTATTCTGAGAGACCAGAGTCTCTCCTGGTGTTCTGTTAGCTAACATAGGAAAAATCTCAATGTTTCTGAGTTCTCACTGGATCCCATTTTCTATGATCCCCTGCTACTTAAGAACCTGACTTTCTGTATCTGGGACTAGTGAAAGATCCTAAGAAAAGTGTCTATAGAATATCCTACTGGAAACATTGCTGATTTCCTCTACTTTCTATTAAGTCCCCTGTCTGATATACCAGCCACTATCGATTGGTCACTTACCATCTCCTTAGTGTCATCTAACCAGTGAGTTGCACCCCAATATCACTGACTAGTTGTCATCTCCTTGATGAATAAGTAATATCATTTAGCTTTTTAAAAGGGAATTTTACGGAGAAAGTAAAGTAAGGGTAGAAGTAACAAAAGAAAGAGATCTAGTTCTTGTATATACCCCCAATTTTGGCACAACAGTCATTTGAAGGGTTTTTCATCACTATGAAGAAAGCTCTCAGGAAACAGTCACAGAATACCTATGAGTGCTCTGAAATAAGGAGGTAAAGCCTGACTCTCTGTCATATACTTTTGGAAGCATCCTCACCAAGCCTCTATGTGAGTTAATACAAGGAAAAATGTTCCAAAGATTAGGCATGTTTTTTATGTTTTGTCTTCTCCCTTAGGATGTAAGCTCTGGAAGGCAGGAATTCCTTTTACTTTGCCTTTGTGTTTTCAGCACTGAGCCTAAAGGTTGTCACATAGTAAGCATTTAAAAAAAAAAAAAACAACCCTTACCCTCCATCTTAGAATCAATATTGTCTATTGGTTCCAAGGTAGAAGAGTGGTAAGGGCTAGGCAATAAGGGTGAAGTGACTTGCCTAGGGTCACACAGGTAGGAAGTATCCAAGATCAAATTTGAACCCAGGACCCCTCATCTCTAGGCCTGGCTCTCAATCCACAGAGTCACTTAGCTGCTACCCAAAGTAAGCATTTAATATTTGACCTATCGACCTTCCTTCTTTCAACTCTTCCCTATTTTAATCATCTTTAGAAAGCCTTGGAACTTTTCAGAAAATGTGAATGCTTGGTTGGAGCTTGGTTATGCAGAAACTGTAGTATTCCTAGGAAGGTTAAGTAAATTAAGCTACACAGTAAGAGATTAACTGGCTAATGGGAACCCAAATGTCCAAATCGTAGGCTTAAAAAAGATTCGTTTTAATCCCTTCCCACCTATTCTCAGACACTGTGTGGGCTGACAGCTCTAGAGCCTTAGTTCCTCCTCCCTTCCAGACTCTGGCAGTCCAGCAATGTCCATCTTAGCAAATTAGTCTTTTTGTCAATAAAAGCAGAACACAGCTTCAAATGTGCTTAAAGCAAGATGTCTATTCACAAGTGACTAAAAGGAAACCATTTCCTCCTACTGTAAGCCAAGAACTGGGCAATTGGAGTTACTTTCAAGGCTATTTTCCAACGTCTGAATTTCAACCCTGAATGAGAAAGTTCAAATAGCTGAGAACTCATCATCCAGAGATCCATACGCTTAAATTCCTCCTCAGGAATCCAATGTTCCTATTATATTGTTTATTACTCTGAGTGGAAATTTTTCCAACACTGTTATCTTGTGCAAATCACTTTTAGCTTAGCCTCTGTTTCCTCAACTTTAAAAATAAGAAAATAATATTTGCAATGCTTTATAGAGGTTTTATGAGGAAAGCACTTTGTCAACCTTAAGGGGCTGTATAAAATGAGTTCTTCCACTTTCTCTTGATAATTTGATGAATTTCTCTGCAAGTTTAAAAGTCCTTGTGAAATCTAGTTCTTCATTTCCACCTGCCTATTAAATAAAATTAGATAATATTTATAAAGCATTTTAGCTCAGTACCTGGCACATAGTGGTCACTTAATAAATGCATATTTTCCTCTTATTCTTTCTTCAATAGATGTCTTCTCTTAGAGGCTACCTCAAATCCAACATACATCAAACAAAACCCATTGTCTTTCCTCAAACCAGTTCATATTCATGTCTTCAATATATCTAGAAATGGAGCAAAGCTTCCATTTCCTAGCAAATAGAACTGAACCTTAGACTTATCTTTAACTCTTCTTTCTCTTATCCCTTACATTCATTAATATGAAAATTTTGTTAATTCTACCACACAAAAATTTATTACATTGATCCATCCTTTCCATGCCCATCATCACTCATTTAATTTAGATGCTTATTCCTTCTCATGATAACTATTCTAAGACTTTCCAATCAAATCCTTCCATATTAATTCATTTAATCACCAGGATATCCTATATTGGATTAATTGGATTAATAATTATCTCTGGGGTTTCCATTTTTGTACTTAAAAAACAAAACAAAACTATATCTGTGGTAGGAAAACTTTTGTTTTATTCTTCTTGCCAATAAAGCCCAACCCTGAACTTATAGAATGTCAAATCCATTATGCCAAAAACTAGTGCATAATGAAAGCAGGTATAGTTTCACCAATATTAAGTAAGGTTCCAGAGCTATGTTACTTTAGTAGATCCTTTAACAGTGAGTTGGCACCACCCCTTAGAGGGAGGTAGAGGGGAAAAAATAGAAAGTCCTAGATTTTCTGAGAAATCATTAAAAAAAACAAACCCACAATGCTTTCTCAGACTTGCCAAGCATGTACAAACTACCAGGGTGAGGATAGGGCCTTCCAAGGAGTAACTACCAATGTCATCTGATAGCTAAATTGTTTCAGTCCTTGTTCTTCTCCTACACTCACCTCTCCCTTTATCATAGATAGCTCAGGTATTGCCCCACCTTCCCTCCATTTCTATCAGTTGAAATCCCTATGTTTTATATATATAAAATCTCCTATCATTGCCATGAGCACCACCATGCATCTTTCCATAACTCATTGGGTCATATATTGTTTTGACTTTCTGAAGTCCATCATGCCTTATAATTCCCAGCCGTGTAGCATTTGTCAACTAGCCAACTAGCATTTATTAAGCACCTACTATGTATTAATCATTGTCTATGATAATGTTAATATTAAAAAGATGAACTTTTGTCACGGTGAGAAGTTTGGGGACCCAGAAAGCCCCATTTAGTTTTGCATATGCAAGATAACTTGATCCCCACTTTATAATTCAACTTGGGGTCACCTTATTGCTCATATATGACATTCAGATTCTGTCCTACAAACATACACAGACACACCCAAAACACACAAATATACAAACACAGCAGAGTCAAAAGAGTATTTTAAAGGCAGAAATGTATCTGAGGTCACCCAAATTCCCCTCCAAACAACTTTAAAATAATATCACAAAATGAGTTGTGGAGTAGCAGGACTAAATAAAGGTCTTTGTTTTCTTCCTCAACATGACTCATAAGGAAATAGGTTTTGCATGATTGAACATGTATAACCTATATTGAATTGCTTGTCTTCTCAACAAGGGAAAAAGGAAAGAGAGACTTGGAAACTCAAAAAAAATTTTTTTAAATGAATGTCAATAATTGTTTTTGCATATAATTGGAAAAAACCCAAAATATTCCAAAGTCAAATATATACCCACACAAAAACATACTGAATGCATTTATTGTCAACCCACACTTAGTACTCTAATATACATTGTTTCCTCCACTTTGTTTTTCCACAGTGTATAGTTAAACCAATTTCTTTTTTATTAGCATATATTTGGCAGAAGAGACTTTGCAATATTCTTGGGTTCAACATGATCACTGCAATATCATGAGTCAATATATGACAATCAGAAAAGCTAATGTGACCTTGGGCTACATTGGGAGTTATAGATTCTGTGAATAGGTAGGTGCTAGTCCCATTGTGTATTCTGTCCTAGTCAGATCATATCTGGGGAGTCATATTCAAATCTATGGGCCAGAACTTTAAAAGGACATTAATAGTGTGATGAGCACCTAGAAGAAGATAAACAAGGTGATAATGAGCCTTGATGCCATGTTACATGAAAATCATCTGAAGGAACTGGTGATGATTATACTGGAAAGTAGACTGGAGTTGTGTGGGAATGAGGTATAGGGAGAAAAATAAGAGTTGTCTTCAGTAATTAAAGGGCTATTCATATAGAGGAGAGAACGAACTTGTTCTGTTGACCCTTGGTCAAAATCAGGAACAATGGTTTCCAAGTTTCCAAGTTTCAAAGAGGCCAAATTAGGCTTGATTTCAAGGGAAAAAAATGGCCTCATTTAGCTATCTAAACTTGGAATGGACTACCTTGAGAGGTTCTTGTTTCAAGGACTTCAGGTGGAAATTGTTGAGTATTATGGGAGGATTCCTTTTGTGAACTAGATTTGTTGGACTAGATGGGTGCCCACTTTTCATTCAACTATTAAATTCTGGAATTATATGATTTAGAAACAGCAATATTTGGAGAGCCTCTTCTTGGATAAATAATTCTTTTGCTGTTTGAGATTCATACAGGGCACCTTCTATCAGTTATTAATACCTTATATAAGTATATGTGTCATTGTATTGTAATACACTTAATGTAATTCATTCAAATACTTAAGAGAGCCTTGAAGAAATCATTTCCATAAGAGTGTCTGACAAACATATACACATATACATGCACACAGACATACTTGTGTAATTAGGTGGACCCAAAGTTGAATTCTGATAAGGGAATCAAATAGTCTTATCCTGTGTGTATGTATGTACACACATGCACACCATATAAAATATGCCAATAAATACATGCATATATTCACACACATATATTTGCCATATATAACATATATTTGCCACATATGTGCATAAACATATATACATATACATTACCTATGTATAATATGTAAAATCTTGTTTGGGGAGAGACATGTTACAAGTTTGAAAACTTAAACATACTTCATTTCTTTGATTCACAAAATATTCTTTGTCATCTTATGTGTTGACCTTGGAAAATCACATTACTTAATCAAATTGCTCAGAACCTTTTAGAAAAATTAAAGGACACAAACTTTAACTTCCAGGGTCCACTCAATTCACTACAGAAGCCATCTATGCTGTGTTGACTGGCGGAGTTTCAGAATACTTATTACTTTCGTAAAACAGACATAGTGAATATTTTTAAGAGTTTCCTGAATTATTGCAAAGACCGTAGTTATATGGGTTCTCAAAATGCTTACAGATTTTACAAGGGTAAACTGGAAGTCTTATACCTACTTAGGGAGTATAGTTTCACTTTGTGAGTATTATAGTTTGGTATGAGTCTCTGTTTCTCTTCAATGATGGAAACTATTAAAGAACTCAAATTATTTGCACTAAGTTATTCCCAATTCTGTCTTTGTAACTCTCTGAGGTATTCCTATTAACCTTAAGAGTGCATGAATTTATTTTAAAGGTATTATCTATTTATGTACATTACTGTGTATATTTAAATATAGATATATTATATATCTGTACATGCACATATGTGTGCATACATACATATAATAATGATTAAATTAACTTCTACTTGAGTCCATTATACAATATCAATAAGAATGACAAAATTTATTCTACCTTGGGAAAATTTTATGTTGAATTTATTGTTAAATAGAATAGACAATTCAGCATTGGAGTTAGATTTTTTAAAAAATACATTATCATTACAATTATCATTATTAGCAATGATTCAATATCAAAATAAGCAAACACCTTTATTTCATTTACTCTCATTGAAATAATGTTAAAATCATTCCTCAAAGCTGTAGAATTTTTAGAGGATTGGTATGGAAAGATGAAAAGTCAAATGTTAATATGACATTGCCAAGTACTGTTCTTGACACAAATTCATAGATGGGGATATGTTGGTAAACATTAAAAAGCTGGTTCTCTGGGGGAGAAAATGTATGTAATACACTTTTATACTTAATCTGCATCATTCATATTTTCTCCATCACTTAAAATCATCACATTCTGTCTTAGAAATAATACTAAGTATCAGTTCCAAGGTAAAAGTTCAGGAAGGGCTAGGTAATTGGGGTTGTGACTTGCCCTACGTCACACAACTAGGAAGTGTTTGATGTTAGATTTGAATCCAGATTTCCTGCTTCCAAATCGAGCCCATTATACATTAAGCCTCCTACCTAGCCCTCTCCATCATTTTCTTAAGTCTGGCCAAGTAACAAAATAATAAATCAAGCCCTGATTTAAAGTGTTTCAATTTACAAGATATAAATGCTCACAATAAAATTAACAATTTGCTCTCCTGAGTCAGCTTGAGTTTGCACTAGCACTCCCCCTTCCGCCTATGTCTTACTTAGAGAAAGAATATTTTCTTGCTCCCAATAGCATACATTGATAGATAATGCAATACTTGGTCAGAACCACAAGCATGCTGTTCTAGCAACTTCTTCCACCAACATTTTAATTGTTACAACCCAATTGTATCGTCTCATTTGTTCATTTCCTTGTCTATGAATCTTCCATGAGGATCTATCCAATACAGTGAGACCTTCCTCTGGTTCTTCTTATATATCATGGGCACCAGCACAATTCTTGGACCATCCACCCCTTGTTCTCAGTACATAACTGGTCAACTTTCTTTTCTGGGCATATACGTCTTTGATGTTTATTTTTTGTATGCAAATCATTATACCATGCATTTGCCTATTATGTGTTTTCCCTCTCACGTAGGAAATACTGATTTCATCTACTTGTCATATATTTTCCCATATCTCTTAGATCACTTGTGATTTTGATTCCTCTCCATTTTGACTCCTCTCAAGGAGGACTCTCTCCTCTTTGATTTCTAATTATATGGTTTCATGATTTACAGCCACATAGCCTCATCAGGAAAACATTGGTGTTCAAGAGATGGATTTTTGAATCCAGATGCAACTTGCAGGATTTTTTTTTTAAGTCTTTATTTTTAGCACCCCTAACAACTGCCTGCTTTGATGTATCTAACTTTAAAAAACTTTTTAAGCTAAACCCTTCATTTGTTCTCTTGATCCCATTAAGTTCCATTTCTTCTAACATTTTACCTTATCAATTAAAGTTATTTTTTATTATTAAATAATATATTCTCTTTAGGCTTTCTTCCCTCTAACTTAATGAATGTAAGTCATGTACAAATATGTCTCCTATTAAAGACAGAGGTGGATGAAGAGCCCTTCTATAGCAACAACTTATGGATGATTGTTGACTGTCTGACTTGTTGACTGTGTGACTATGATTTTCCCTTTCACAGCTAAATATCTCAATAGTAATCTATGTAGACTGTTCATGTTTAATCATCACAAACTGACTCCTCAACCTCTCCAAATATGACTGCCATCCATATACTAGAACTATTCTTTCCAAGGTAAATCCCATGACTTTGACATTGTCTTCGTCATCCTTAATCTCTGGACAGAAATTTGACAGTGTTAAATTTTTCTGCCTTCTTAATATTATCTACTTTTTTCTACTACTCTGACATTATTCTCTCTTGGATTTATCACAACCAGCTAGAGCAAACTCCTCTAGAGCAAACTCCTCCAGCATCTTTGCCAAGAAAAATTCCAAATGGGGTCATGAAGACTCATACATGATTGAAACAAGTGAAGAACAAGTTGATTTATCCTTCTCTTCTTATCTCCTAAATGTCAGTGTCTTAAAGCATGTCCCTGGACCTATTCTCTCTCTTTTTTTTTTTTGCTTCAGTTATCTCATCAGATTCCTTAGAATTAATTAGAACCTCTTAATTGAATGTAGATGTGTACCTCTCTCTGCATAGATCTCAACATAGAATGTGTAGTAAGAAAGAGTTGGTCAGGATGTCCTTGATCAGGTGACTTTCATCTCCCTAACCCCAGTCCAGTTGATGAAATCATAAAAGGGACAGAGAACAGAAATAGCAAGGTTTTGATTTTCCAAACAAAGTATGAAGGAACCCTCACTGATAAGAATAGGAGAGGCAATTTGCCATTCTCTGGCAGATTTTTTTTTCATGTCACTGATGGTCTGTAAAAGAATCAGCTTGTCAGCTCTGAGAGACAGTTAAAGAAAGAAGCAGCTATAGAGGAAGAACCTGGCTTTTGAAAGGGAATTATCTTCTCACAGCTAGGTGATGCAGTATTTAAGACTCTGGACCTAGAGTCAGGAAGACTAATATTCCTAAGTTCAAATCTGGACTCAGACACTTGCTAATTGTGTGACCCTGGACATCACTTAATCCTATGTGTTTCAGTTTGTTGTTGTTCAATCATTTCAGTTCTGTACAATTCTTTGTGATCACATTTTGGGTTTTCTTGGTAAAGATACTGGAGTGTTTGCCACTTTCTTCTCCAGTTCAATTTACAGATGAGGAAACTGAGGCAAACAGGGTTGAATGACTTGCTTGCTTCACCTAGTTGGAAAGAACCTTCCTCTTTCACTTTCTGGAAGGGCAGAATTGGGCCTCAAGATTTGTCAGTGAATCTCTGAGGGTCCCTGAGAAGAGCTGCTTCCCAGTTTCCCCCATTCCCTATCCCCAAGAAGTCCCTGCATTTGGCTATTCTCATTCCCTGTGTCTTAGGGAGTAGAGAAAAGATCTGTTTCCTTTCTTTTATCCTCCCACAGTGTTTCCCCTTTTGAGGGGCTTTGGATTTAGGCAATAATCCTACCCCACACTCTCTTGGGATGAATTGGATGCAGATGCATTGACAAATGCTAGGGGCAGATGCCCCTAGAAGAAATTTGGGAAGATGCCAAAAGAGCTCAGGCCCAGAGAGATATTTCTTCCCCACATGTTCACATATCACTTTATACCCTTATTTATTCCCTGTCTAGTCCTAACTAGGCCACTTTTCTGAGGAAGATGTTGGGGCTGGAAAGGGTACACAGAATTTTACAGGCGAGAGAAGAGTCTTTAGACATTGAATTCAAGGGCTAAACCTCTTAGTTGGAATTCTCCACTCAGCACTACCACAGGTCTCATGCTTTCTTTCTCTATTCCAGAACTTTTATCTTTTCCCGCTGCTTCTGGACAAAATATCTGCTTTCTGATACCATACCCTGGCCCAGGGGTCGTTAACAGACTCTAGAATGTCTGTTACAGTCTTAATTATATTGACATTGTGCATGTATCACTTTTTAGCCCTTTCTTTCCCATTCATCAAACTAGTTCTTGTCCCCATCCTATCTTCAGCAATATTGTCACGCCACTGTCACTATGACCAAATATAACAAGCAGCTATTTTATCATTGTGTTACCTAGCTACCTCAATTCCCTCATCTGTAAAATGAGCTGGAGAAGGAAATGGCAAATCACTCCAGTATCTTTTCAAAGAAAATTACAAATGGAGCCCTAAAGCGTCAGACATGACTGAGCAAGTTTGCTTCTTACCTTAACAAAAGGCTAACAATTGTCATAGCCATAGTCCAGCAATAGAACTACCTGGCTGGTAGGAGAAGCAAAAGAGTGCCTTGAACCCAACTGTAGTAATCATCCTTCCCCCTACTCTACCCCACCACCCAGGCTCTAATTAGTTTAAATCACTAAGTTGATAAACTGGGAGTTTAGAGTGTTTGAAGGAATATCAGTACATATATGAAAGTTCTCCTAGGAATTAAGGAGAGAAAGACTGAATTAGGCATGGAACTCACTGAGGAAGCTAGAATAGTACCCTGGAAGTCTAATAGATAATAGCCTCCTGATTAGGCGATAAATATAGATTATATGAACTTCAAAGAAAGAGAGATTACTGAGGGTAATGGTGGTAGAGGGAACACTTGGAAGTAGCAAAGGTGAGTAAGGGTTTATTCCGCCTTCTCCACCATGACTCATGTTTTGGGTACTGGACTGGGAAGCTGTGTGGACAGAAAGATGGTAGATAATCCAATTCTCTGAGTAGAAACAGTAACTTTTGTTTATGAAAAATGAATGACGTGAAAAACAAAATTTAGGTAATCCTGGAGAGGCTAATCAACTTACTTGCATTAATGTTATGTTGATATTCCTATGTTAACCATTCATTTCTATTTAGACTTATACAGAAAGATCTTAGAGAAAATGGGTTCAAAAAGCTTTTCATTGAAGTATTTAATTTAAAAACACATTACATTATATTCATACTGTGATAATTAAAATGTTTGGGAGCAAGGGAAATATATAACAATTATGACCGCTGAAATATGTTTTCTACTGTGTCTTGGTTTTATATAAATATAAGATGGTCGCCAGGGAATATATTCCCAATTTATGAATATGCCCAAGCCAACTGGGTTTTATAGAGAAATTTAATTTATAATACACTGATTGATCAATAGAAAAAGAGCGAAAGTAAGAAAGGAATAAGAATGAAGGGCCTCAAGCCAATAAGGCCTAGACCTCAGTCCTAAGAGATAAATCAGTCAGTTGGTTTTATCACTCACCCAAGATCTCTCTAGGTAAGGCTTCTCATGCCAACCTCAGGATCCACCTTCAAGAGAGCCTCCTTTCAAGAAATGTTTCAGAGAATTCTCCTCCTGACTCCTCCTGATTTCTCCTTCCACAGCCTCCTTCAAGACCTCTCCAGGAGCTCTCCCTCCAGGACCTCTCTCCTCTCAGACCTCCTTCAGAGCATCAACCTCCCTCAGTCCTCAGACCCCGCTATCTTTAAGCCAAAAATCCAAGTTCCCTCCCCTCTGTTCTCACATCTACCAATCACTGTCGATGTCTCCCCTCTGCCAGTGGTGACTCTAGTTTAACCCAGGACCACCCAGAGGTCTGTCCCCTTTGCACATGTCTGTTGAAGGTCATATTCTCAAATAATTAAATCTTGATCTTTGCTGCAGCCCTTCCTAAATCCTGTTACTCTGAGTAGGGTGGAGATTGTAGTTTCCAAGACCTAGTTCTGTCATTCCAAGTATCTCTATTGTATCAATTCTAAAATCAATCATGACTTAAAGAACTTCCTGTTCTATGCTTAAGCATAGGTCAAAGCCCTTTCCATTGTTTAGCAAAAGGTTTCTGTCCTAAAGTAGTCTTAAGTAGGGAGAAGAAGGATCCTCCCATGCCAAGGAGTTTCATATTTCAATAGAGTTCTTACTATCAGTAGGAGATTTTTTCAAGTATGAAATTTCCCAATGGGGAAATTTCCAACATTCATAAGTCTAAGAAATTTTAAGGTTTACAATACACAAACACACACCCATACCCCATATATACAAAACAAAAACTCCTCCCCAAACCATTTGTTTTACCTTGTCATGAATCTGATTGTTCTAGGAACAAATTCTATTCTATTTTAAAAGAATTAAATAGCATTCATCTGTAGTGCATTTGCCTTGGTTATGCCCCCTTGGGTTTATACTGGGACATGAAATGATCCTGATGACCTGCTGAGAGGATAAGAGCAAAGTTGTATCACTCTGTGGAAAGTGTTTGTGATTCAAGGAAAGAGGGCTAAAGAAAAGAATGACATCACTTTACAAGATAAGAAAGGACAAAGTCTTAGTGCAGAATGGAAAAGAGTAACAATCATAGTCTAAATGATGCTTTGACCCAGGACACCAACAAACAATGGGAGGACTTCTTCTTCCCCAGAAAGACATACTTCCTCTTTTTCATGACCACCATCCTCATTGTTCAATTTACAGTCTTATTCCAATACAACTATCTCATGGTCACTAGACCCAAACTACCATGGCAATCCTTTTTGGGGGACTTTCCTTTTCTTTCCAAGATTGGGACCATTCCCTTCTCCTAGTGTAATTACATTAATGTTCAGATCATCTCCTATAGCTCTACTGCTAATTGTTATTACCCTAGGTTTTAAAAAAATCATTGTTATGGCTCTTCATTTGTCCCCTCTTATCTTGTAAAGTTATGGCTTCCTTCGTAAAGTAATTGTTTGCTGTTTCCCCTACTCTTTGAAATGATGCACTAATAACTATAGGTCAAACATTGTACACCTTTTAAAGAATCACTTAAGGGCATCTAGGCAGTACAGGGGATAGAGTGCCAGGAGAACCTAGGTTCATATTTCACCTCAGGCACCTCCTAACTGTGTGATCCTGGGCAAGTCACTTAGCCCCAGTGGCTTAGCCCTTACAATTTTTCTGTCTTAGAATTGATACTAAGATAGATAATAAGAGGTTTTTTTTTTCAAAGAATCACTTGAACCCTTCTCCCTTCTTTATCCTAGAATAGCATGTTTTCTAGCACAAAGAATCTTGATAATTTTCTTAATATAATGGTATTTAACTTGGAATTTGAGGCTATCCTAAGAAGTCAGTGTGGCATCTGGGAATTTGAAATGCCTGTTAATAATGCTCAAACTATGAAATTATAAATTTTACAAATGGAGAAAACTCTTGTACATTCAATGCCCTGATCAGCAATATATAACAGATAATCATTGTGTCTCTTTTTACATTTTATTCCTCATTCTTTTAGATAAAGATCCTTTTGGCTTCACCCTCTAATAAAGAGATCTGTCAAAAATAGCATGTTTTTAATTTTTGTTTAAATTTTAGCCTGGCTAGTCAGCTTTTCTCCCTAGACTTCTTTCAGTGTCTCTCTCTCTCTCGATTAACAATTCTCCAGAAGAAAGAATTTATTCTTTTAGCTATATGGAAAGTAAAAATTTCTAGACAAAGGAGTTCACATATCATTTTCTATTATATAATGTCTATTCAAAGGCAGAGATGTCCCTCTTCTCCAGGGCCAGTTTCAGAACAATTATGAAAGAAAGGATAGATTTAATTTGTATTTTAGATCATTTGCTTGAGGTATTCTAAATTGGTGTGAAGCAACAAAATAGTTTTCATTTCTATAGTACTCAAGCATTTAGAAAGTGCTTTTCTCACAAGCCTCCAACAATACTAGAAAGAAAAGATTATGGCTCTAGAGCATTTTGACACTGGTGGTGACTATTGATGCTCAGAATCCAGGACTTCCTTGAAAGAATTCTTCATGGACATCAATCACCACTCAAGGTCATAATGTTGGAGGCAGCAGTTGTAGGTCAGAGTCTTAACGCCAAACTAGACCTTGATTTAGGACCCCCTAAAAATGTTAAAATAATTCAACTACTGAGTCCTGCCATGGTTAAAACCTCCAGCTCTTACTATTTTCTATTTCAAGTGTCTCATTCATCAAAAGCTTGACTTCTAAGATAAATTTCTTATGCTCGTACACTAAAGTCCTTCCTTTCATTATGGCTGGTATTGGTCACTGCAGGAAATGAGTAGATAAGAGGGTGAACAGAGCTAAATGTCACTTGGTTGGTAGGAAAACTGAAGAGTTGAAGTTTGAAAAACTAAGTAAGAAATTTGGAGAGCAACTGTTCACTCAATACATTTTTCTTGGGAATTTATCAAGTTGGATAAAGAATAGGAAGTATTTTCTAACTGAACCTTTAGAGTTGCAAGGGGTTTAAAATTAGGTCTTTGAATCCAATCCCTCCCTGCTTTTTTTTTTTTTTGGTAGGAAGATAGGAAGGGAGGAATCTAATCAAACATACACACATACAAACACATTATTGCCTTTTTTTATACATTGGAAGAAATTGTGAACAGTAGAGGATTTCAGTCAAGACCTCACACATTGTAAATAACAGAGCTGGGCTTCAAATCTAAGGGATTCAAACACTTGTTTGTTAGATTGTTAGAAAGTCATATCACCAACTCTGCTAATGAGCCCCACTTCTAAGAAACCTTGATTGTGTTCCACATTTATAGTACTACTCTTCATATAATTTGTGTAGCTACAATAATGCCCCAAGAACTTCTCACTATGGTCTTCATTTCCTCTCATCCCTGAGGTTTCATGATTCTGTGAAATCCATGGCTCTGTAAGGTTCTCTAAGACTACTCAGTCAAAAATACCTGCTTTAAATCAAACCCAGGTGTATCAGATCAGCCTTTTCTGTTCAATTTGAGTTCTGACTCTCTCTATTACTGTGTCCTGGTGTCTCTACCCTTTGTTTTATTTTATTTTGTTTTATTTTATTATTTTAAACCCTTACCTTCCATCTTAGAATCAATACTGGGCATTGGTTCCAAGGCAGAATAATATTAAGGGTTAGGCAATGGGGGTTAAGTGACTTGTGTAAGGAATTATTGCTACAGAAAAACTTGCAAAGCAGATGCAATGAATGGAATCTTGAAGATCTGTCCATCAAGGAAAATTCTAGAAAAGAATGTGGCTTAGAAGAGATAGTTTGAATAAGTTGGTTCAGAAACTGTTTGAGTCACTTTTTCTTCTCTTCTTGGATCTGAGGAAGAAGGTACCAGAGAGAATTTTCTCTACCTGTTTGGTTATTGGCTTTTCCTTGGAAGATTTAGGATATAGCTCTGAAGATTTCAAGATACTATCAATATCCCTTAAAGACTATTCAATCATACTTACTTAGCATTGAATATATAATAGATTAGGGAAATCCTAAATTCCCTCTCTCCCATCTAAATTCCCTTATCCTTCTTTCCTTTAAAATAAATCCCTGTTTTCAGTATTACAGAGAGTGATTTGTCTGTTAAAAGCTTCAGTCAACTTATCAATTCTGAATCCCTACTTGAATCCAACTGAAAAGATAGCAGAATTGGGTGGGGGGAGGAAAGGAAAGAATTCTGTCTTTCCCATTACCTTAGTTCTCAGTGTGTTTGCCCAACACTTTCAGTTACCTTAAACAACCCAGTAAAAGAGCCTCCAATACAATTTGGCACCCCAGATGGGACTCAAACCCACAATCCCTGGCTTAACTGTTTAAAATTTAAAGAAGAAAAAGTGACTCAAACAGTTTCTGAGCCAACTTATTCAAACTGTCTCTTCTAGGCAACATTTTTCTCTGGAATTTTCCTTGATGGACAGATCTTCAAGATTCCATTTATTGCATCTGCTTTGCAAGTTTTTCTGTAGCAATAATTCCTTACACTTGTCCAGGGTTACACAGCTAGGAAGTGTCTGAGGCCAGATTTGAATCTAGAACCTTCCATCTCTGGTCCTGTCTCTCAATCCACTGAGCCACCCAGCTGGCACCTCTACCCTTTGTTTTAAAGGCCAACTTGAAGGATCTATCCCAGGGAGATAAGCCAACAGTGAATCAATCATTTTCATTGTTGTTTCAATCAAGTAGCACAAATCAAAGCAAAGAATTCACATTTTTATGAAGGAGACTTCATCAATGCCAAAACAGTCCACATAATTGAGGACTTTGGGATTTTGAATAGGAAGACATGCCAAAGTACAATCCTAATCATTGTGTGGCAATTAGGAATTTTATATCTTGTATAGGGAACAAAATCATTAGTGGAAGTAGTGGGGACCTGAAATTTATCCAGTTAGTTTACAATAAGACCACATAATCAAATTTTAACAAATTACTATGGAGAATGACTTGATTGAAGATCAACTCGCATAGGCTTATTGAATTTTTATCTATGTTTCCAATCTTTAAACAACTTTTATTCATGGTGTAGCAGTTACTTTAAAAGATCACAATGTTCTTGTTTAGCAAAAATTACTGAGAAATTGGTCAACTAGGTGGTACAGTGGATAGATCACCAGGCCAGAAGATCTTGGGTTGAAATCTAGCCTCAGACATTTCCTAGCAGTGTGACCCTGAGCAAGTCACTTGACAGTTTGCCTCTGTTCTTACTAAGACAGAAAGTAAGGTGTTTTTTCCCCCCCAATTACTGGGAAATAGAACAAACTGTCTCCATATTAATTGTCCTCATGTATAGTAATAAAAATAATAACATTTTATGGTGATGTAAAGTTAATAAAGCACTACAAAGGACATGCATAATCTCATTTGAGCCTTACAATAATTATATGAGGTAGGTGCTACAAATATTGCCATCTCCCGTATACAGAGGAGAGAACAGAAGCTCAGTGAGCTTAAATGACTTACCTATTATATGTAGTTAGAGAGTATCAGAAATGGGATTTTCATCTAATACTTCCTGATTCCCAGTCCAAGTAGTATGATGTGTATAATGAAATCCCCATTTGATTTTTAATCAGAGGACCTGGATGTGAATCCTGGCTTTGCCATTTCCTACCTAGGTGACCTCAGGGAAGTAGTTTCCCTTCTCTGAGCCTTAGTTTCTGCATCTTCATCTTAAAAATAAGGAGGTTGGACCAAATTACCTCTGTGGTTCCTTTCAGCTATAATCCTTTCTCTTACCTTCTATATTCAGTCTGTTGTCAAGTCCTACCAATTTCACCTTTAGAATATTTCTGATATATGCTCCCTTCTCTAATCTGACACCACCACCATGCAGATATGCAGGCCCTCATCATCTCCCACTTGGACTATTGTAATAGAATTCTCATCTCTCTGCCTTAAGTACACTTCACTATATCTCTCTGTCTCTGCTTATCTATCTATCTACCTACCTATCAACCAAATGACCAATTTCTTTCTCTCTCTCTCTATCTCTATCTCCCTCTCCCCCATCTCTTTCTCTTTCTCTCCCTGTCTCTCTGTCTTTGTCTTTATCTCTGTCTCCCCCCTCTCCTTACCTATCCATCTCTGCCTGTCTCTCTGTCTGTCAGACTCTGTCTATCCATACATCCATCCATCTATCATCCGTCTATCATCCATCCATCTATCTATCTATCTATCTATCTATCTATCTATCTATCTATCTCTTATCTGTACATAGTAGCTTTTTCACATTGCCACCTTTATTGGACTGTGAGTTTCTGAAGAGCAAGTACTATGTTTTTCCTTTCTTTGTAACCCTATCACTGAGCACAAAGCCTGACATTAGACTGACTGATTGGTTCTTAGGAGCTTCTGAACTTTTGGGGAGTCTTTGATCTACACATAAAACTTGAGGCGGACCTGAAATATCAGTCCACTCAGATGCCATCAAGAGAGTATTATGGTAATGAGTCTCTAAATGAAAATTAGTTCTCAATTGGAAATATCATAGCAGTTCTATTGACCCTGCCACTCTTCCCTTCATAAATAGAAGTTGAGTCTCAGAGGAGGAGAGATTAAATTCATCTACCTCAATGATCTCCTCATATTAATCAAAATCCCAGGCCTATCCACTTTTGGCTAGTGTAAAAATGGACTGGAATCCAGGACTTCAATCCCCACAAGCCTTTGCTCCACTTCCCCAGAATGCTTTGTAATATCACCTGGGCCGAGATTGAGAAGGGATTTAAGCTGATTGCAAAGGCTTTTGTGGCTCTTTTTGGACTTCCATTTTGGAACAGAGGCATCTCTTCCATGAAGTGAGGTTATCTTGTCTAGGCCTCTGGCCTAGGCACATGTTTTTTCTTATTCTGTATTTTCTTTAATCCTTAATCTTCAATAAACCTCTAAAAATATAATACTCCTTGCAGAGAGAAACTAATTTCTACCTCCCTCAGTGTCCCCTAAATTTTAATCTTTACACTAGTGAAACCACAGGGAAGTGCAGAGAAATAGTTTGTTTTTTAAAAATTCTCCATCTGGCATAAGTGCTTTAGTACATATTCTAGGCTTCAGGTTGATTTCTAAGTTCTGGAGTCCCTCAAGGCAATACAAAATATAAGCTCAGAGATAGGCAGGTTTCAGATGTCTAACCAGAATTAAAACTAAAGGATACTCAAGCAAGACAGAGTCATACCTACCCTCTGAGCTGGTCTAAGCTTCACTCATGTTCATCCTTGGTAGTTTAGGTATGAAATTAGAATGAAATAAGATATTTATAATCCTATCAGTTAACAAAAGTAGATTTACTTAGCCATACCAAGTGAAGGACATATAGAATAGGAAGGAAATGTTCATCCAGGATAAAGCATTAACCCAGATCAGTATAGTTTCCCAGTGCTGTTCATTCTGCTAGTCTGTGGTTACAAGCATGAGTCAGGAACTCTAGTCCCTGATTTTTTCATGATCAGAGAATCATGTATTGACCCAAGTCTTAATCCTCTTAGCTTCCTCAAGGACAGTTTCAATATATTTAAAGAAAAAAACTGGCCTTAACATATGGAGAGGGGGAGGGAGGAATCCAGCATGTGTATAAGAAATTAAATATAAAATATAAACAAAACAAAACAATTTATGCAGGAGAAGCAACACAAATTCAAGAATTTGTAGAAGACCTAATATTGGGGATGATACTTGAGTTTAGCCTTGAAGAGTTATAAGGGGAAGAGGTGGAAAATATCATTTCAGATGTATTAGGCACCCTATATAAAAATTCAGAGGTAGTAGATAGAATCTTTTGTACAGAGAATAATAGTAAGTAGGGCAGTTTGGCAAAAAATATAGAATGAAGGCAGCTATTTGACTACAATTCCTAGCTTTGTGACCCTGGGCAAGTCACTTAACCCCAATTGTCTAGTCCTTACCATTCTTCTGCTTTGGAACCAATACTTAGTATCAGTTCTAAGATAGAAGGTTAGGGTTTTTAAAAAATAGAAATATAAAGTGGAGTGCAAGACTAGTCTTGAAAGATAGGTAGAAGCCATATCACAGTGAACTCCAAAATGTCAAAATTCTAGTACTATTAGTAGGACTCCTGATAGCATCTAAGAAAAAGAAAACTTTATAGATTATTCAGAAAGATTAAGTGTTTTAAAGAATGTGTTTAGAATTCCACACATGGATAGTACCAACTAGTATTTACCTAAGTCATTGAAAAGTTTAGGAAATATGATTATCACGAGTGGAACATATTATGGAATACCACACATTAACACTTGAGACTTGTGGAGAAAAGATTCCATATTAGTCAATGTCAGTGCCTTCAAAACCAATGTACTTCCTTTGTATCACACCTTTTCTGAGGTAGAGTAGATTCCTCTAGCTCCTGCTCATGCAAGAGAAGGCAATTTTTTAACATTTTATGTAAATAAAATAAAAATGTGCTATTCTGGTTATAGCAAAGGGAGCCAAGGCTTTTTGGGAGCACTGATTGTAGGGATGGACTTGTAATCAATCAAGAAGCATTTACTAAGTATCTACTATGTGCAAAGTCCTATAGTAAACACTATAAACACCAAGACAAAGTGAAATCAATTCCTATTCTCAAGAAGCTTACATTCTTTTGGGGGGTGTAGGGAAGACAGGGAGAAGTACACATCTAAATAGAAACAAAATATATACAAAGTAAATTCAAGGTAATCAGGAGGAGTCATATTAGTGGCTGAGAGGAATCAAGGAAGGCCTAATGTAGGAGAAGAACCATGGGATGATCTTTGGAGGAAACTGGTGATTCTAAAAATTGATTAGGAAAAAGTGCCAACCCCCCCCCCCCAAAAAAAAAAGAACCAGAGGTAGGAGAGAGGTAATATCATTTGTGAGGGACAGTATCTACTTTATCCTAATTACATATAAGTAAAACATCCTAGCACAAATTGTAGTGCTTAGTCACTTGCTTAGTGGAAACATATACTTGGGTTTAAAAAGAATTTGTTATTTTAATAATGAATTTCCACATGAGTTTTCCAAAGTATATAATCCAAAAAGTCTCTCTTCCTTCTTCCTGGCAAGCAATTCAATCTGGGTTATATATATGTATTGTTATGCAAAACAGGAAACATACTTTGCTCAGAATTTGAAAATCATAGATTTACTTCATTTGTGTCTTTTATTGAAACTTTAAGAGAAAATTTCTCAACTATTACATTAGTGATTCTATCAGAATGGTCATAGAGACAAGGAGCCTAGAATGGCCACATTTTCCTTTAGAAAATGCCTGAAAAAATAGTAGAATGAGCATAAAATTTCAGTTTATACAAATATGAACCTATTATATTCACATAGATGTTGTGTGGGAGAGCTTTGAAGTGAAACCCCAGGTTCAGGACAGTTTACCCTTTGCAAGAGTGCAAGACTCCAAAACTTAGCTTAAAAACAAAAAGGGAGGGGGCAGCTGAGTGGCTGAGTGGATTGAGAGCCAGGCCTAGAGACAGGAGGTCCTAGGTTCAAATTTGGCCTCGGACACTTCCCATCTGTGTGACCCTGGGCAAGTCACTTGACCCCTGTTGCCTAGCTTTTACCACTCTTCTGCCTTGTAACCAATACACAGTATTGATTCCAAGACAGCCAAGACAGAAGGTAAGGGTTTAAATATATAAAATAAAAAGGAGGGAAATTTATTAATTTGGAAGTCATATTGAAAGACCAGGAGACAGGGTGTAGATGGAACACTGCCTCCCTGAGGAGAAGGGGTTTGAGAGTTTTATACCCTTTTGACAACCTGAGTTACTGGATAAAGAAGGGGGAATGGGGTGCATCTGGAATAGGGTAATTCATTGAGGTTGGAGGTATAAGGGATGATCTGTGAAATTCAAAAGATAAGATACCACCTAACACTAATCACTTTGGAACCAGGAAGTACAAATCTATGTTAATTGAAAATCTAGGGGAAAGTCCAAGGAGGGGGGTGGATGCTCCCAGAAAGGAATTTATGTCCCCTTTCACCTAGAACACTTCTGGAGTATGGGGTATATAGAAGGAAACCTGTACCTCCATATCAATTGGAAAAGGACCTAAAAGAAAGCTTTAGAAATTGTACTTTGACTTGAAATTTAATTTTAGAAACAGTGATTGCTATGAAAACAGAAATGTAAAATCCAATGAAAAAAATATATTTTGTTTATTTTTCTTTCTTTCTGTTGTTAATAGTATCAGTACTTGGCTTTCTCTGTTGCAAGGTACAGTAATCAATAAGGATGTATAAATTACTATTTAATGGACATGCAATTTTACAATAATAAGTCTCAGCCATCTGTTCCTACCTCTCATTATGAGTTGAAGGAGGGTATAATTCATCAGGAATAATGCACAAAGGAGATAGCCTGAGAAGATTTCAGTATTATACACATAGATAGTTCTCTGGCTAAAGAGAATCATATTTCAGTATGTACCTTTCTTAACCTTTAATCCACAAAACACATGAACACCTTTGAATAAGGGTAGGAACTTGAATAAGGGTAGAATTGATCAGAAGCTGAGCACCGAATTAGCTGTGTCTCTTTTACCTCCCCAACCCCTAATTCATAAAGTTATTTTCACAACAAATGGCACAAATTTCAAACCTTTTTTCAGGTTGTTTTTTTTTTCCTTTTCTTTTAGGTAGCTAGGGGTGGTAAGGGTGATGGGGGGGAAGAAGGTTGGGACAAGCTAAAAGCCCTTTCCTTTTGGCCTTGCAATACTTCCCAGCATGAAATTGACAAGGAGTAGTAGGAAGTTAATGGTGGGGAAAGTGAAATTAACAGCACAAGCAGAGTACTTTTAAAGCTTTTATTTGGGTTTAGATAAATATTTACAGCGATACTTTTACTTTACATTTGTCATGCTGACACTATAGCTCTTACCATAAACTCCTTCTTGAAGGATTTATTGCCTTTAATACTGTGAAATAGCAATATATACATATAGATCTTCAAAACTCTCTCCTGCTTGTTGAGAGGATAGCTGGTAGAAAAACTAGTTTCATAGCAAAACACTATAGAGAAAAGGTTTTCTTTTTTTATGGGCAACAGTAGGAACAAGTTTATTGACCTGTTTCCTCAAACAGGACAGCACATATACTTTTACTGCACAGCACTTAAGAATTTTAAATCTCAGGCCACAACATTAAGAAAAAAATAACATAGACCTTAAGACCTTGCACATTCATCCAATTTGCAATTGGCCAGTCTCACAGTTAGCAAAGGAGTCTAGGGAAAGCAAGATGAAAGTTTTTCTGAAAGGCTAAATAAAGAAATTAAAAGCTCTCCTCTAGTCTTTTGTCATCCTGTTATTTCTGCAGAAACAAAGGCAACAATGTAGTTTATTCAAATTTCTGTTTCTTGTCACCTGCTGGGAGCTAAATCCTATCCTATTTGGCCTCCAATCCTTCCTCAAACTATGGAGCAAATCATCAGCTTGACTGTTTCTACTGGCATCTAAGGACAGAGCCTAGCCTTGTGCTACCAGTCAGGAGGGGATTGTTGAGCTCTTCCCTTCCTCACTCACTTTTTCCATTTTGCTGCCTTTTTCAGAAAGAAGTGCAAATCATCATGTCATCTTGTCAAAGAAGTAAATACATAAATCGTGCTCAATGGAGGGAATACAGGACTGGAAAGCAAGAAGGAATTTTGAAGTCTCTTTCCTTTTGTTCTGACAGTATAGAAGGAGAGGAAAAGAGGGGCTTATCCAGGGCCTTCAAAGTCTCATGCTTTTTGTCAACCAGAGTGAGGCTGGGAGTGTATATCCTTCGTAATTTGTTTCCAACTCAAAAGGCAGATTAAGCTTATATTTGGCCGTCTCAATCAAGCCATTTGAGACACGTCTTATGAATTTGTAAGTAAAGCTGTGTATGTAGCATTAAGAGGAAATTGAATTCTTGATCATTTTCATATTATACTGAAATTAGATGGTTATTTTTGAAATTTATTTCATTCATGAATGTTTCTTTAATATGTATTACAGTAACAACATTATAACCACTTTGAAAGTCTTGAGAATTCTGCTCTATGTAGTAACAGACCACAACCACAGAGAACAGACAAAAACATGCTATCTGCCTCCTGAGAGAAGGACGATGGATTCAAGATAGAGAATAAGACATGCATTTTGTACATGGCCAATGCCTGGATTTGTTTTGCTCACTTCTGACTTTTTGTTATAAGGATTGCTTTCTTTTTCTATTGAGAAGGGAAGCTAGCAACAGTGTTACACTCAAGTCCCTTCCAAAGCAAGAAAGAAACAGAAATGTGACACTGAGGGTTTTAATAAAATAGAAGAGTGGGTATTGGTGCATTCATGGTGGTGACTTTCTATAATCCTAGCCACAACTGGGAAGCTAGGTATATAGAAGGTTGGTCCTAGAATAAAGACCTGAATTCACTTTTGCCCTCAGGTAATTATTAGCTGAGTTAATCCCACTTAGCCCCACGATGCCTCAGTTTCCTCCACTGTAAATGGGGATAACATTTGCAAAGTGCCTGGAACATAGTAGGTACTATATAAATGCTTATTTCCTTCTCTCCCTCCCTCTGGGGAGGTTGGAATTATTGAATCTCGCGCTGAGGAATTTTGAATTGTTCTAGCAGAGGATTTCTGACATCAATATAGGAAAGATAAACCAGCCCAGGTTGGAAATGAAGCAGTTAAAAGGCTCTTTTGACTGAGTAGCTTGGGTTTTATATATGTGTGTATGTTCATATTTATGTATGTATGTGTATACATGTACACACATATATACGCACATACAAACATACGTATGTGTACATTTATATATACAAGCTGTTATATAATAGAAATGTTTAGTCTCAAATGTAATCCTCCTTTTCTGTTCACTTTCTCCCCTTTTTTGGGTGCTTATTAAATTCAGAACATTTTTAAATATCAGTTCAATGGCAATCCTCAATATTCCATGTAAAATTTCCAAACCTCAGAAAACTATATAAATAAAAGTTGATATCATTAGATTATTCTTCTTTATGTTGTCTGGATAGAAGCAGTCTTGAGAAAAGTTCTAATTCTACTATCATTTGTGAGATTTAAAATGGTTGAGGTCTTAAACTGTAGTGGTTAAAATAGAGGAAGATATAAATTGTGATAGATATAAGAGAGGGTGAGTAAGTTTGACCGTAGAAATATGTTTCACTACAGTGTCTTGGGTGGGTTTAAAATCAAATATAAGGTGGTCTCCAGGGAAATATTCCCAATTATTCAAATACCCAAGTCAATTGGGTTTTATAGAGATTTTAATTAACAATACAATGAGTAATCAAAGAAAGAGAGAGAGAGAGTAAGAAAGGAATAAATATGAAGGGCCTCAAGCCAATATGGCCTAGACCTGAGTCTTAAAAGAGAAATCAGTCAGTTTTTTATAACTCATCATAAGATCTGTCTAAGTAAGGATTTCTAATGACACCAGGCCAGCACCATCTCAGCTGCTTTCACCAGCTCCCTCCTCCATCTGAATGTTTCAGAATCAGTCTCCTCAGAATGAGTCTCTCCAATCTGAATGTTTCAGAATGACTTTTTCCCAGCTCTTCCCTGATCTCTTATTTTTAAGGGCAAAATCTCCTCTGTCACCTCCCCTAAGTCCTTACATCTACCAATCACTGTAGATGTTTCTAAAGGACGGCACATTTTGAATTCACAGCTGAGTAAGTTTTTCAGTTCTTTGTTCCTTGTAAATTCACAAGTTGCTTGACCTTTATAGGTACTTAGCTTAAGAAAAGTATGGGTTTAAGTACTTTTCATTGTTCAGAAAAGAGTTTACAACTTTATCTTCCCCTAGGGCAGACACAAGTAGGTAAAGTAGAATTCTCACATTCCTGCTTTAAGTAGAGTTCACTGCCCAAATGGGGAATGGTCTTAATCCAATCTTATAAAGTAGGGTCTGGGAAATTTTAAGGTTTACACATTCTTGTGAGCATAATGTTTGACTAACTTATACCAACTAGTAAAAAAATAATTTAGTTTTATAGTTGAAGAAAAGTGTTGAGGTGCAAGCTCATCCTTTTTTATTTTTATTTTTTGAAGTTTTACTTTCTGTCTTATTATCAGTTTTAAGACAGAAGACTGGCAAAAGGTAGGCAATTCAGATAAAGGGTTTTGCCCAAGGTCACAAAGTGAGGCAGTATCTGAGGCCAAACTTGAACTCAGGCTCTTCAGCCTCCTGGTCTGGCTCTCTATCTACTGTAAAAATGGAAATTTGAACCCCAGACTTCAATTCCCAGAAGTCCTTGGTAGTTCCCAGAATTACCTTTACTCCCACTAGAGATACCCACCTGGGCCGAGAACAAAATGGGTATTTAAACTGACTGTACCGCCTACTCCGCTCTCTTCCTGTACTCAGAGATTGCAAGGATGAAGTGAGTAGACTAAGTGCGGGGGTTCTGAATTTGGCTAAATCAGCCATGGGCACGTGGTTTATTATTATGTATCCTTGATTTCTAATAATCTTAATGATCCTCTAAAAATATAATATTTTTAGTAGATGGCAACCACTAGATTGGATGAGAACTTCTCAAAAAATTTTTTTTTTAAGATAGCCTAGATAATAATTTTTTTTGAGCCACATTTCTCTGGCCAAGGTATTTTACCCTCTCAAAGCTGTTGCTGATTCAGCTTGTTCCAGCCATCCACTTCAGACCTTCTTGATTCAATATTGCTCACCTAGTCTCAACCCTGCTAGACCCAGCCCGATCCTGCTGCCTGCTTCTGAGCTCCAGCAATCCGGACCTGTGCTCTCACTCACCTGGTCCCGACCCACCTGGCCCCAGCAACTCTGACGTCTGAGCAGATTGCTCATTGCCCCAGGCCCAGGACTCACTTCCACCAGCTGATAAAAATGGGGGTGATTTTTCTTTAGGCTACAATTAGCCTCCACGTGGCAAGGGACAAGGGGCAGGGGATCAGAGGTGTGGAAAAGGAAGAGAAGGAAGAGACTTTTCCAAACAGGAACTTATAAGCATGGCTTTAAAAGGATATCTTTTGAGTGCACTGGTCCTTTTATTTATCTCTCCAGATGGTTCCTTATCATTGGAAGTACTTGAGAAATCTTTAAACTTACTCCCTGTAATTCTCTCAGAGAATCAGGGGAAAAATTCCACTCCCTGCAATTCTTTGGCCCAATTTGAGATTCCAAAAACCCACCCTCTGTATTTCTCCAAAACAAATTGGGAATATTCAAAATTTAAGTGCTCCTACTACTAAGAAACAGTTGAGAGCAATTTTAGAAGCAACAGGGTTTTGCAGACAATGGATTCCTTGCTATGGGAAAATTACTAAACCCCTTATAGCATTAACAAAGGATTCGGTTCCTGAACCCCTCAAATTAGAGCCTGAACACTTGTCAGTTCTATCAGATCTAAAAAAGGCTATCATGTCTGCCCCTGCTCTAGGCATCCCAAATTACAACAAGCCATTTACTTTGTATGTACATGAGCGAAGAGGAGTAGCCTCAGGCGTTTTAACTCAGACTCTGGGGCCTTCTCAGTGCCCAATTGCTTATTATTCAGCCCAGCTGGACCCAATAGCTTCAGGAGCACCACCATGTCTTAGAGGAGTAGCTGCTACAGCCTTACTAGTGACAAAAACTGTTGATTTAGTATTGGGATGTCCATTAACAAATATGTGCCCACATGAGGTAGAAGCATTATTGATAAAACATAGAACACAGGCATTCTCGGATCAGAGAATTACAAGATATGAAATAACCTTATTAAATAGTGAAAACATTACTTTAAAACGTTGTACTACTCTTAACCCTGCCACCTTGCTTCCAGATTTACCAACTTCAGGAGAATCATTACACAATTATGAAACATTAGTGTCCATGGCAGAAAAGCCTCAAGATAATCTCTTGGACACTCCCTTAGACAATGCAGATCTGATTTTATTTACCGATGGTTCCTCTTTTATGAGGGATGGCATACACTACACTGGAGCTGCTGTAGTCCCAGAATTTGCCACTGAATGGTCAGCTTCACTATCTTCTAACATTAGCGCTCAAGGAGCAGAACTCATAGCTCTGAAGCAAGCTTGTATAATTGCCAAGGATAAAAAGGCAACAATTTATACGGATTCTAGATATGCTTTTGGCATTTGTCATTCAGTCGGAATGTTATGACTCCAAAGAGGATTTTTAACCTCAGCTGGAAAATCTATAACTAATGCAGAAATTATTAATGAAGTACTTTCTGCTCTACAACTTCCTGAAGCCCTAGCTGTAGTTCATTGTTCTGCCCATACAGGTGGCACTGACCCTGTCTCTAGAGGAAATGATTGAGCAGATGCCGCTGCAAAGCTAGCAGCCATAGAAGGACCTGAATTAATTTTAACATTAACAACCATTGATGATTTAAATTTATCACTTTCGTATAATGAAAAGGAAGTAGAAAAGTGGAAACAAAAATTTAAAGCAAAACAAATCAATGGAGTATGAGTGTCATCTGAAGGAAAACCCCTGCTCCCTAGAAGTTTCTATAATCAAAGTTGCCAATCTATTCATAAAAATGGTCATTTTGGCACCCAGGGCATCGTGGACTTTGTGAAGAGAGTATGGATAGCTCCTGGTATAACTACTATAGCCTCTAAAGTATGTTCAGCCTGTTCTACCTGCCAGGCATATAACCAACATGCATTTCGTGGAAAAGCCTTTGGTGGACGTCCTCTGGCTTACACACCTTTTGAACATCTACAGATAGATTTCATAACAATACCAAAGGCTGGATGTTATAAATTTTGTCTAGTAATAGTAGATCAACTAACCAGATGGCCGGAAGCATTTCCTACGACCCGAGCCACAGTGGATTTTGTTGCAAAGATACTTTTAAAGGAAATTATTCCTCGCTTTGGACTACCAGAATGTATTGATTCAGATAGAGGAAGTCATTTTACCGATTCTGTCTTAAACCAGATATATTCTTGCTTGGGAATAACTCCCAAATTCCATATTCCATATCACCCCCAGAGCTCAGGCCAAGTGGAGAGGATGAACAAAGAACTTAAGACTATGATTGGAAAATTATGCACTGAGACACATTTAAAATGGCCTGAAATTCTCCCTCTGGTCCTATTTTATCTTGGAAGCAGGCCTACAGGAGACCTACACATCTCACCATTTGAGATGCTTTTTGGACATCTGCCTATACAAGATAAACCTTTTTCCCTTGCATATACATCACTATTAGGGGGAGATACTACTATTGCTTCCTATATACAGGAGTTACAGCACAAACTATGTGAACTTCATGAATCCAGAGCAGCAGTACAAGCTGGACCACTAGATTTTTCTCTTCGTGACCTGAACCCAGGAGATAAAGTTTATATTAAGAATTTCAAGCGAATTGGAGCAACTCAACCTTCATGGGAAGGACCATTCCAAATATTGTTAACTACTCCAACATCTATAAAGGTTGGAGAAAAGGACTCTTGGATTCACTGCTCACATGTGAAGAAAGCATCTTATGCTGAGACTGATTGACTGTACCCTATCATATGAATTGGTGATAATAATCCATAGACAAATGGATGCTGTTTTTTGAGAACACATTGAATTACTGATTTTTCATTATTTTTTATTATTTCTTTTCTTTATTTTGATTAGAATATTTGATTTTTTTCATTTCTTGTACTAAAGGTACACATAATTAATATTAATATATTTTTTCTGCAGTAACAGAAGTTTAATATACATACTTACTATAATATCAATGCATACCCAAAAGCTTTAAACTATGGGAACCTGCCATCTATTGATAAAATGTTATGAGACTATTATTAATGTTTGTATATGACTCCAGAAAAAAGGGATAAGAAACAAGGAGCACAGACTTAACCTGAATAGTGCCAAAAAGAGCACACATGAAATACTAATGTGAGACTCGAGGTTGTGACGCTTGACATACGTTGTCGTAGGACTTCCTTGTATCTACACTCTTTGTGAAGTACTCATAAAAGTACAAAGTTTGACTATCATGCTGGCTCCCTATATCCTTGAGAATGTCAAAAAGTCAGACAAGGGAATGACACTTCCCCATCAAAATAGAATTCTAATTTTTTTCCTGCTTATATTATGGCAACTTCCTGTAGTCTTGGCTACAAATGGCTAAATGAAATATTACTGCATTATGTTCTACAGACTTGTGGGATAGAAATTACTTTATATTGGACCTATACAAAGGCCTATTTTGAATTTTTTTCTTATGTTTTTTATTGTGTTTTTCTCTTCTTTTGATAAATGACTCAAACACCCCCATAACTCTACATTGCATTCTGAGTTGAACTGAATGTTTTTAACACCTACTTTAGGGGGGATTGTATTTTAATTTAAAAATCTAAGAATTTTGATTTTTTTGTTTGAGATTGTATTTTTACATAAAATCCAAGATTTTGATTTTCTTCAAGAAAAGATCTTCAAGAAAGAAGCTTGAAACTTCTAAATCCAGAGAATGAATTGTTGCAGGAAGATGCCAGAAAATCCACACTACATCAAGAAGATCAAGAATGAACTTTGGATATGGTTGATTGAACTGAACATTGATTGAACATTTATTGTAAATGTACATATTTATGCCAAAAGGGACTGCCCCCAATTTGGCTTTCTGTCAATGTGCCTAGCAAAACATTGGTTTTGCTTTCTTTCTTTTCTATTTCCTCCCTCACTATTATTTCTCTTAGAAAATTGAATTTGTGTATATCTATAGTTAGAAGTGCATTTAGAACTACAAAATGATTATGTTAAATGATCAATGGGGAGACTAGTCTCCCAATGATCATTAGGGGGGATTGTGAATCTTGAAATTTCTCAGACTTGTGAATGTTAAGAAATTCCCCATTGGGGAATTCTCCATTGGAACAATTCCCTACTGGGAACATTGCCCATTTGGAAAGTGAGAACTCTACTTAGATCAGAAATGGGAAGACCTCTACTCCACCCATACTTAAGACTGCTTTAGGGGAGAAAACTCCTTGCTAAACATTGAAAGTACTTAAACCCATACTTATAATGAGGCAAAAAGTTCTTTAAGCCTTGCCTAGTTTTAGAATTAATACAAAGGGGTGCTAAGTACCTATTAAAGGTCAGGCAACTTGTAAACTTGCCAGGACAAAAAGGTGAGAAACTTACTCAGAGATTCTAACCTACTCAGGGGTGGATTACTAAAAGGATTAATCTATTCAGATGTGAATTCAGAATGGGCTGTCCTTTGGAAAATGTCTATAGTGATTGGTAGATGTAAGAATTTAGGGGAGGTGACAAAGGAAAAAATTCCCTATATAAGGAAAAGAAAGTCTCCTGAAGAGAGTCAGAAGAATCCCTCTCTGGAGAAGGATGGCTGGCTGAACTGGTGTCACTAGAATCCTTGCTTGGACAGATCTTATGGTGAGTGATAAAAGACTGACTGATCTCTCTCAAGACTCAGGTCTAGGCCATGTTGGCTTAAGGCCCTTCATACTTATTCCTTTCTTACTCTTTCTCTCTTTCTTTAATTCCTCATTGTATTATTAATTAAAATTCTCTATAAAACCCAGTTGACTTGGGTATATTCATAATTGGGAATATTTCCCTGGCGACCACCATATGTTTGATTTAAAAACAAGACACTGTGGTGAAAACATATTTCCTGCGGTCACAATTTACTCACCCACTCTTATATCTACTATAATTTAAGTCTTCCACTATTTTAACTCACTACAGTTTATGGCATCCACTCTTTTAAATTCCCACACCTCACTATGGGGAAGCAGCTCAGTGGCTCAGTGGATTGAGAGCCAGGCCTAGAGATGGGAGATCCTGGGATAAAATCTGGCCTCAGACACTTCCTGGTGGTGTGGCCCTGGGCAGGTCATTTAACCCCCATTGCTTACCCCTTACCAATTTTCTACCTTTTGACAATAGGCATTTAAATGGATAATTAATTAAAAAAAAAAACACAAGAAACTTTAAAGAGACTGGAGGTTATATATTTTCAGGCTTTTCAGACTCCAATGTTTTATAAAAATCTCTGCATTCTATTGCATTTTTCTGATTGTTTTGTTTAAGATTTAGTTTTCTTGGATTTAAGTTCATATATTAACGCATTCAATACTATTCTGTTACACTGAATCATTTTAATGTACTGAGTTTTAATTAGTGTTATATTCCATTGCTTTTCCCCTATAACTACACTGAACAAATGTTATTGAATAAGTTCATATAAAAACAGCTTTTCTATTTTTGACTTTGTAAATTGTCACATAGAGGATAGATGGACTCCATCGGAACATTGCTACAATTATATAACAACCTTTGGTAAATTTAATGAGCTAAATATCTCAAATTGATTTTAAGGGGTTTTTAGTCATGATTTTGATATTTTTTTCCAACAACTCTGGTCATTTTGCCTGCCTCTGATGGGGATAAGGTCCATTTTAGTAGCTGAAGTGAAATACAATTATAATCCCCACCTCCCACATTTATAAAAATGTGAATGGATGGGACAACAGTATCATACCAGTAGAGCTGGGAAGTTAATCCCAGGGAATTGTACCCCTAGAAGACTCCCCAAAAAGGAGCATCTCTCATTTATAACTCTTCAGCTCACTTTACCCAACATCAATAGTACAGGGGTTTGGGTTTTTTTTTTCCCTAGACTCCTCTGCCACATTTTTTGTAATGAGATCTAGATTTCTTGATGATGTTCTAGACCCAAAATAAATTTTACTTTGTTTAAATATGTTTACCAAGGTTGAAAGATTTGCTACATTTGTAAAAATTGTGAAAAATATCCATCAGTTTGTAGGCTTTTAGAAATGCCATACAGCAACTTATGTGAAATATGATAGTGGGTTTATTTGCTATTGTAATTAACTGGGCTACTGAGAATTTTGGGGATACCTACATATTTGTATTACTGTTCTTTATGGAAAAAAAACTGTTACCTTGTGAAATTCTTTCGCTTGTACTCACAGTGGATCATGGCCAGGTATGAAGAGGAAATGGATCTAATTTTTGGTGAGAAAGCCTTGTATTCTGTATTTCCTTAGCTGACACAGTGTGTCGGTGATTTTAAGCTACATTTTTGAATTTTAAAACTCTTTTATTATTATATTTTTCTTGTATGTGCAATATACTATTTCAGTTTTTTTATTTTTTCTCTCCTTTTTATATTTGAAGCACATCATCAGTATTGAGATTTTTTGTAACTTTTTTGATTTTGCAGTAATATAAGTTTAAAATACATTTGCTATAATGTCGATACATGCCCCAAAAGCTTGAGACTATAAAAATGATGCCACTAATTGTTTAAAAAAATTATGGGACTTTGCTTAATGAGTCTGTCTGATTCCAGGACAAGATATACAAAAGAGTCATTGCACAGGGCCAAAGAAGCATAAAGCAAAACCTGAATTGTGCTATAAGAGCCCAGAGGTCAAAAACAAACAAACAAACAAACAAAAAAGAAACAAATCCAGGAAGGATTGATATGAACTTCTAAGCCAATACAAAGGACTTGAAACTAGTGTGAGACTCAAGGTTGCGACACTTGACATACGTTAAGACGTAGGCCTTCCTTGTATCCACACTCTTTGTGAAAATACTTACAGACGAGTATCCCAAACTTGGCTCCTAATCTGACTCCTATAATCTGGTCCCTTTTCTGTCTTTCATAATGTGACAAACTTTTTGTAGTCCTGGCTACTGACTGGGTAAATGATTACTTGCTTATATCATTTTAAATAGGCCCTGATTCAAGGACCTGTTGTAGATTTATTTTTCCTTTACTTGGAATTTTTACACATAAGACTTTGATAGTCTATATTTTCATCCAGAAATTTTCTTTTTTATTTGGATTTTCTGATGTCTTTTTAATTTCTCTTGCCGATTAACTCATATACCTCATAACTCAGCCATGCATCCCTAAATGATCCCTGTGTTTTTCAATCACCCTCTTCAGGGGGGTATCTATAAAATATTATTATTTTAAATTACAAAGTTTAAATTCCTTTTGAGAAGAATTTTAGTTTAAGAAACATGCTACCTCTCTGAATCCAGAAACTGAACAGTTTGGAGAAGCCACCATGAAGATGCCTCCAGACCACAAGCTGCAAGAGAAGATCAAGAATGAACTTTGGGTGTGATTGATTGAACATTTATTTGTATGTATACTTTCATGCTAAAGGGGACTGCCCCCTAACTGGCTTTTTGTCAATGCATCTATCAATTATTGGTTTTGTTCTTTTTTCCTCTTATCCTCAAATTATTGTAATCTTTAAATTGATTGTGTTTTCATGGTCCTTTTGGGGAAATTCTTCCCAATAGGATCAAAAGGAGGAATGTAAAAATGGAGATTTGAACCCCAGACTTCAATTCCCAGAAGTCCTTGGTAGTTCCCAGAATTCCCTATAATCCCACTGGAGATACCCACCTGGGCCAAGAACAAAATGGGTATTTAAACTGACTGTTACACCCCCTACTTGCTCTCTGCTTCCACTTCTAGGCTCACACGTCTCTCTACCAAGCAGGCAAAATGTAGTGAGTAGGTTGCACGTGCTTTCTTTATTTTGTATTTCTTAATTTTAATAATCTTTAATAAACCTCTAAAAATATAATGCTTTTAGTAGATAAACAAAATTTAATTTTAACACCACTGAACCACTTAGCCCTCTGATGTACTCTGCTACCTAGATGCCTTGGTACAAACGCATCTTTGTTTTCTGGTGCTAATAGTATTTTGAGGGACATCTCCAGTGGCATTCAGGTGACATGAATGACATATATTTCTTCCTCTATCCCATATGGTTTGATTTGTTCTGCTAGATTTCTAGACATTTAAACTATTTCATTCCTATAATTTGGAGGCTTTAAATGTTCAGTATGACATATATTAAAAACAAAATTCTTAAATTTTTGTGAACTAGTGTCATGTCCAAACAATTGTGGATCACAGTTTCATCTACAATATTACTCTGATCCCAGTAGAATTGTTGCATTCTGATGGATATTTCAGGTTTTAAATTTGGAGTATGGGGTCTTTAATTTTATTATTAGCATTGTTCTTATAACCATAATTATTTCTTCTTTAAAAGGTGTTGCTATAAATTTAATAATGTGAAAAAATATTTAAGGCTTTGCTGTCTGTTGTGCTAGAGCCATTTTAAACAAATTAAAAGATAAATGCAATTTAATCAAATTCCTTAAGAAATTTATTTTGTATGTGCATGACATTTGGGGATCTTATAAAGTTTTCTCATCTTTAAAGCAGAACTTCTTCAAAATACATTGATGTACAAGCTATTCATAGCTACACAGTATTCAAAAGAAATTAGACAAAGCAAAAAATAAAGAGAAATGGATACGTAAAAAACAAGTAATGGCAATGGTTATGAATCACTAAATTTTTGATCTTTGAAAGAATCATAGAATCATCATGTACAACTATGACATGTGGTACATCTCATGCTATCTCAGTACCCAAATTTTCAATGATCCTTACTACCTTTAATAGTAAAACTCACAATTATAATTGGGGCTCTTTTTTCTGTGAACAATCACAGAATAGATATAATAGCAAATAAATCCCTAATTCAAATGTCTCCACTTCAAATAGTAAGGATCCCTTTCTTTTTTTATCCAGTCCCTGCTTGTGTGTTCTGGTACCTGAAATAGAATAAGTATCAGAGTTTATGATGATGTATTGAATTTCATAGTCCTGAAGCCATTCCCCAAAAAGCTATACTAGCACCAAATAAGCAAGAAGGAGGTATAGGTAACCAGAGGACACTTGAGTCACAAATGCAGAGGCATTACAGAATTTTTGATAGGATGATGGAGGAGCTCCCCAAATGGAACTTGACCTGGGGGTAAGGAAAGAAATATGCTAGATTATGACAACATATTCCCATTTTGTTATACTGAGGTCACACCATACAAAAATAGGACATCCTAACAGGAAGAACTGGAAAATATGTAAGGAAGACACATTCTTAATGTTAATGCTCTTTTGGGGGGAGATACTTTCCTTTTTTCTGGCAGGAATGACAGCAGTCCAACAGCATCTCTCTCATTTAAAAAAAAATTTTTTTTTCTATCTCTGACATCCTACCATTTGCTATAAATATATTCTCTTTGTTGGTTACAGTAAGGATTTAATCACACTCTCCCATCATTTATTCTCCTTTTTAGGTGGGTAAAACAGTGGGCAGATAGATTTGTTGCCCTTTTCTCAGTTTCCTTGCCAGACTTTTTCCCTGAATGATTTTGTTGGCCATATGACCTCATATCAAGTAAATCATCCTCAGAGGACTTAAGAGGCATCACTTTGTAATCTTAATTCACCTGATGTTCATTGTTGCTAACTTACTGTTATTGTTAAGAATTATATTCTTAATTTATGAAAGGAAAATTTTAATTTGTTTGAGTATTTGTGAAATTTCCCTCAAAGTTTAGGTGCTTAGAAGTTCTCATTAAACACCTGCCTCTGAAGGGAAGTTGCCTCTGTATTTTATTGATATTCAGTCAACCATCAGCCACTTATTAAAAGATTTTGAAATTTACTTAAGGAAAAAGAAAATGCATTCAGCTCTCAAACCCCTTCCTAAACAGTTTTCATTAATTTTGTGAGGAGAATTCAGGGATGGATGTAAGAAAATAATTCTAAACTTCCTACAAAATAATTTCTCATTATCTGCATGAGGAAGAGTTAATATGGTGGGTGAACTGGAAAGGGCCTTGGATTTTGTGCCAGAGAACCTGTGCTTGAATCGTACCTATCTTTCCTGTTTACTGCCTGTGTGATCACTGGTAAGTCACTTAACCTCTCTTGCCCTTGGTTTCTTCATCTGTAAATGATGAAGTTAGATTAGATCATCCCCAATGACACTTATAATTCTATATACTGCCACCTTCACTTTAGTGAAACAGATTTACCAACCATTTTGTGAAAAAACTGCGTATTTCTACCCCTTGTTCAAGTTATTACTCTGTCTGAAATGCTCACTACTTTTCTCTGATTATTTTAGCCTTAATTTTTCTTTAGAGACACTAATTAAGTCTACTAATTCCATAAGGACTGATTCTATTTTCATAATTTATACCCAAGTGCTTAGATATAATTTTCTCTACTGAAGTATTACAGTACTTAAAGAGTTTGTGACACATATTCTCTCAGCAGTTCTACCTTCCATTGCTATTTAACTTTTTATGACTTTGTCCTGTCTTCTCACTAGCTTGGTTCATATCTTATACTTCTTGTATTTCTAGTATCCAGTACAGTGCCTCACACCTAGAAGTGTCTCAAGTATTGTTGGTAATGATAAAGAATAATACCTTCTTAATTATTGTCTCCTTTTCCTGGTTATTTATTTTAACATAAAATTCTAATCTATGATGTGTTTCTAGAAGCACACAAATCATATGAAGGAGTCATGGAAATCAACTTGAAAAATATATGTAATACTCACTGACTAGAACAAAATTATTGTATGGTTATTTTGGTGGTTTGAATTCTGCTTCCCTAGTGTTTCCTATTTAAAATGTTGCCATACTACTAACAAGAATTGTTATTATTATAGTGCCTTATATTTCCATATCACTTTCTAGACTTTGAAGCACTTCCATCTACATTATCTCCTTTAATCCTTACCACCATCCAGTCTATCAGGTTGGATCAAGGACTGTTATTCTTCTGTGATAGGTTACGGTGCAGAGATTCAGACTGCTGAAAAGAATTACTCAAGGTCATGCAGCTAATAAATAAAGAATAGGGTGCAGAACACAGATTTTCTCATTCTTAGCTTACTATGCTTTTTCAAGCTCTCATCATGCAAGTCTTGTTTTAGATAAATTGCTATCAGACAACAAATCTATTAACATTTCTAATCTGTGAACTGGAAACTCCTGCCTTGAATAAAATATCTAACCTTGAACTTTCACAGATATAGTTTAGCTTCAAGTTTTGAGTGTTCAATTTTTTCTACAATAGGTGTTATAAGGGCACCATATCCATCACATCTGGGAAATTTTCTTTTTCTCTTTCTTTTGAGAGATCTAGAAAGAAGGAATTGAGAAACATATTCTGGTCAAAAGTGCCCCAGAGAGGATCCAGGAAGAAGCATTCATTCATATTTCACTTACTTAAGAGTTTTGTATGAAATCTCCCCAGGTTTTTATATCTAACCAAGATGGAAAAGTTGGAAGATTAAGACTAACCTGAAACATATGCTTTCCTTCTTGCTCTTGGGTGATTTACTTTAATTGATATAACTATAATGTTGGTAAGGTGTTTGAAAATTATATAATGAAATTGTCTTATTTGTATTGCTGATAAAAAAAATAATAAGCAATTGAGTAATGCAGATGAGTGAATGAATGAATGAGTAATTATCCTTTCAATTTTCAACAGGTGATATTTAATAGCAACAGAACTCTTACTTCCCCAAACCCAAGGAAGCTTCAACACCTGCACAAGCCTGAAAGCTGAGAAGCTTCCTCAAGTGTGAAGCTTCATTTTCGGCACAATTAGACTAATTACACTGCCAGATCAACTGGAGGTGATGCAGTTGTATGTGAAAGTCATGTAAAAGCATTTAGAATCACTGTTTTCTCTGTTTTGTACATATTCAATTACTAAGATTTTGAGATGAATTCAAAATCATTTTAGGTGTATTTTCATGATCTGCATTAGGGAAATAGAGAAAACAGAAGGTGTTGAGTGTGCAGAAAGACTTGTGTTTTAACCCTTTAACAGAAATATAAAAAATGTAAATTTAGGTGATAACAAATAGGTAGAATCAGGAAGAGGGGAAAAAAAGTATTTGAAATGAGTTTTGATAGTAACTGAGTTCTTATCCCAGTTGAATTCCAAGGATTTATTGTGAATATAAAGATCTAATAATGGCATTTCTTTTTAACTTAGTCTCACTTCCCTCAATCACCTAATTCCAAAGACTATTATGCTGAATAAAAATAGACTAGCCAGCTGAATTAATTGTTCAAGAGTTACCCTCATATAAATGAAAAGAGAGCTTTTCTTCCTTCCTTCCTTCTTTCTTTCTCTTTCTTTCTTTCTTTCTTTCTTTCTTTCTTTCTTTCTTTCTTTCTTTCTTTCTTTCTTTCTTTCTTTCTTTCTTTCTTTCTTTCTTTCTTTCTTTCTTTCTTTCTTTCTTTCTTTCTTTCTTTCTTTCTTTCTTTCTTTCTTTCTTTCTTTCTTTCTTTCTTTCTTTCTTTCTTTCTTTCTTTCTTTCCTTCCTTCCTTCCTTCCTTCCTTCCTTCTCTCTTCCTGTTCAGCTATTGCTTTTCACAAACATAGGCTGAACTTTCCAACATGAGCCGTACCCCATCTCACCAGTGAAATGATTAATTTGCATTCCCTTATGAGTACATTGCATTTATATTCATAAGTATGCTCATTTGTATCTTAACATGCTGAGGAGTCATTCAGTGCCCAATTTGTCCCACAGCTTTAGTACCCAGTGCAAAACAAAAATCTTTTTTTAAAGGTGCTGGTAAAAATAAATCTGAATTAGAGGAGTAGATATGGAACATAAAGAACCCTGAACCACATAATCTCAGAGTTGTCTGAACCTTCAAACTCATCTAATCCAAATCAGTACATGAACATGACTCCCCTTTAAAATTCTAATATGTAATGTTTAAATCATATATCCTTCACATAATCAAAGTCTGAGAAAGGACAAGTGACTTACCCATACCCAGGGTTACAAAGCTAGAAAATATACATGACTGGATTCAAACTCAGATCTTTATGATTCCCCAAGATCAACCTACATGTCTAGAGTTGTAATAAATAAAAATGAATCTTGGAGAATTTATACTAAATTTATAAATATTTATTAACAAAGAGAAAAAATAGAGAAAGATGATATCACCAACCTAACTATCCAAAGTCCGCAGCCAAGTTGCTTCTGCTTCATCAAGTCCTAGATTCCCTGTGAACTCTGGTCCATTTTACAAGTAGGGTCCTGGGAGCCCAGCTAGCCAAATGGTCAGGGTCAGACAAATTAAGGTCAACTAAGGAGCAGGTTTGAGTTCAGGAAGAGATCAGAACCCAAAAGACCAAGTTCCCAGATTCTCAGCTCAACGTGGCCCCCATGGTGGCAGACTTCTGCTTACATAGTTAAGCACCTGGATGACTACTCAGCAAGAGAGCTCCTTTCACAAGTCAAAAAAATGTCAGTGAGCCATAGCTGGTCTTTTAAGTTCAATCTGAACCCTTCCCTTAAGATTTTCAAATTGCCCAGGTTCCTATAGGAATCTGGCCTGCCATGCTGGCAAATTAAGACACATGACTGTGAAGTAAATCTTCTGGGATTGGGATGGGGATATTTAATTCACATAGAGGAAAGTGCTGATGGCACAATAGTCAATATGTTCTGGACATGTTTTTATCTTTAATGCAACCCAAGATATAGATTCATGGCCACTGTTTTGATTGTCATGTCACAATGGTTGATATTTATGAATCTTCTAAAAAACTAACCCTGGCCTTTTCTATTCTTCATACAACTATAAGAGCAATTACAACAGTTAAGGCAAAGATACATAAAGGTTTGAACTAAGATGTGTAAAAATTAAATTACATCTCTAAAAAAAATATTATAATTTATGAGGTTTAATAAGGATTATTAGAAATCAAGGATACAAAATAAAAACCACGTGTTCAAAACAGGGTTCAAAATCTCCATTTTTCATTCCCACTGAGGCCCAAAGAAGACTAGTCTCTCCAATGGGTCTTGTAAACATACCAGCCAGGAAATTACAATAATTTTAGGATAAGAGGAAAAGAGAATAAAACTAATAATTTCTAGGTGCATTAACAAAAAGCCAGTTAGGGGACAGTCCCCTTTGGCATAAGAGTATACATACAAAACAAATGCATTCAAACCCCACACAGTTCAAATAACCATATCCTAAAGTTCACTCTGGATCTTCTGGTGCATCGTGTGGTCTGTGGAGGCATCTTCATGGTGTCTTCTCCAAACAGTTCACTCTCTGGATTTGGAGAGGTATCATGTTTCTTAACTTAAAATTACTCTCAAAAGGAATTTAAACTTTGCAATTTAAAATATTAATATTTTATACATAGCCCCATGAAGAGGGTAATTGAAAAACACAGGGATCATTTAGGGATGCATGGCTGAGTTATGAGGTATATGAATCAATTGGCAAGAGAAATAAAAAAATTTTTAAAAAATCCAAATAAAAAAAGATAATTCCTGGATGAAATATAGACTATCAAAGTCTTATGTATAAAAATTCCAAGTAAAGGAAAAATAAATCTATAACAGGTCCTTGAATTAGGGTCCAATTAAAATGATATAATCAATGATGCATTTACCCAGTCAGTAGCCAGGACTACAGAAAGTTTGCCACACTATGAAAGACAGAAAAGGGACTAGATTATAGGAACCAGGTAGGAGCCAAATTTGAGATACTTGGTAGAATGTGGAACAAGGAAGACCTGCCTTTAACACATGTTAAATAGCTGCAACCTTGAACCCCAAACAAGTTCAAGTCCTCTTTGTCTTGGCTCCAAATTAC
Organism: Monodelphis domestica; assembly: GCF_027887165.1. Taxonomy (NCBI): domain Eukaryota; kingdom Metazoa; phylum Chordata; class Mammalia; order Didelphimorphia; family Didelphidae; genus Monodelphis; species Monodelphis domestica. Next base: position 356,239,450 of record NC_077228.1, read on the forward strand.
ATCAATCCCACCAGGATTGGTTGGTCTCTTTGACCTTGTGCTTGATTGGCACTATGCAGTTTAGCTTTGTGATTCTTTGGCACTGTGAAATGGCTCTTTTTGTATTCTCTTGTCCTGGAATCAGATAGAATCATTAAGCAAAGTCCCATAATTTTTTTTAAACAATTAATGGCATCATTTTTATAGTCTCAAGCTTTTGGGGCATGCATTGACATTATAGCAAATATAGTTTAAACTTATATTACTGCAAATTAAAAAAATTAAAATCTTAATACTGGTGATGTGCTTCAAATATAAAAAGGAGAAAAAAATAAAAAAAATGAAATATTATATTGCACATGCAAGAAAAACATAATAATAAAAGACTTTTAAAATTCAAAAATATAGTTTATAATCATTGACACACTGTATTAGCCAAGGAAATGTAGAATACAAAAGTTACTCACCAAAAATGAGATCCATTTCCTCTTCATACAAGGCCATGATCCACTGTGAGTGCAAGCAAATGAATTTCATAAAGTAACAGTATTTTATAAATAACAGTAGCACAACATGTAATGCACATTCAAAAGGTATCAATATCCCTCAAATTTACAATAGCCCAATTAATTACAATAGCAAATAAACCCACTATCATATTTCACATAAGTTGCTGTATGACATTTAAAGAAAATGGATACTTGTCACAAGTTTTTCAGGTGAGCAATGTTTCAACCTTGGCAAACATATTTTTAACAAAGTAAAATTTATTTAGGCCTAGAATATCATCAAGAAATCTAGATTGTTTTGGTGGAAGTAAAATGGGCTGAAGAGTTATAAATGAGAGATGCTCCCTTTTTGGGAGCCATCCAGGGGTACCATGCCCTGGGATTAATTTCCCAGCTCCTTTGGTATGAGACTGTGATTTCCCATCGGGAGGTGGGGATTATAATTGTATTTCACTTCAGCTACTAAAATGGACCTTACCTCCTGTTAGAGGCAGGCAGAATGATCAGAGTTGCTGAAAAAAAATGTAAAAATCACATCTAAAAGACCCCTTAAAATCAATTTGAGATATTTAGCTCATTAAGTTTTCCAAAGGTTGTTATACAATTGTAACCAGTTTTGATTAAGTCTATACATCCTTTATGTGACAATTTACAAAGTCAAAATAGAAAAAAAGGCTTGTTTTTTTTTAATGTGGGTTTATTCAATAATATTTGTTCAGTATAGTTATAGGGGAAAAGCAACAGAATATAAGAGTAGTTAAAACTCAGTACATTAAAATGATTCAGTGTAACAGAATAGTATTGAATGTGTTAATATATGAACTTAAATCCAAGACAATTAAATCTTAAACAAAACAATCAACAAAATGCAATAAAATACCGAGATTTTTATAAAACATTGGAGTCTGAAAATCTTTAAAAATATAACCTCCAGTCTCTAAAGTTCATTTTTTTTATACATTGAGATTCCTTTTGTTAGTACTGTGGAATATCCCATAGCAAGAATGAACATGGGTTTTAGGAATCTCAAATTGGGCAGGCCCAAATGGCAAAGAGTTGCAGGGACAGTAATTTCTCTCCTGAATCTCAGGTGAGATAAATAAAAGGATCAGAGAACTCAAAAAATATCCTTTGAAATAGGAAATGCACTGCTCTCTCATAGAATAAGTCATACTTGTAATCAACTTCCTGTTTGGAAAAGTCTCTTCCTTCTCCTCATTCCCCCCACCACCCCCAGGTCCCCTGCCATGTGGAGCCTAATTGTAGCCTAAGGAAAGAACAGCCCAGTTTTTACCAGTTGGTTTGTGATTCTGGAGACACAAGGACAGCTACCAGCAGCCTGGGTCCTGGGGCTGGCCTGGGGCAATCTGGCTCAGAGGCTGGAGATCAGCTGGGGTTGGGGCTGGGGCTGGGGCTGGGGTTGGGACTAGGTTGGGAGAGCAATCTGGGTCAAGCAGGTGGATGGCTGGAGGCAATCACAGATAGCAGGAGGCGGGAGCAGGCAGCAGGAGTGAGCTGAATCAAGAGAGCCTTGGCAGGAGAAATGTGGCTTAAAAAAATTATCTAGGCTATCTTAAAAAAAAATTGAGAAGTTCTCGACTGATCCCTTTGTGGTTGCCAAAAACTGTAAAAATTAAATTATATCTAATAATAAAAATAATATATTTTATGAGGTTTATTAAGGATTATTAGAAATCAAGGATACAAAATAAAAACCATGTGTTCATGGCTTATTAGCCCATTCAAAATCCCCATGCTTAGCTTACTACTAAACTTACTACATCATTGCAATGGAAGCAAAGGGAGCAAAGGGAGCATGGCAGGTGTTACTGCCAGTTAAATACCAATTGTGATCTCGCCTATGTGGGGACTCAGGTGAGATTATAGGGAATTCTGGGAAATACCAAGGATTTCTGGGGATTGAAGTCTAGGGTTCAAAATCTCCATTTTTCTAGATGACCTAAGTAAAAATGGAAAGCAATAGAAGAGTACAAGAGGTATGGAAATTGCAGAAACATCAAGACTTGGCAACTGAATGTAGCCAATACAGGGTAAAGAAATGTTATGCCTGACTGATAATGAGTATGATAGTACCATAAATATATATTGAGCAGCTAGTGGGGGAGGGTCTGATTTTGAGGTAGAGGTGATGAGTTGATTTGGGGATGTGTTGTGTTTGAATTTTTTGGAACTATCTATCCAGAGATGTACAGCAGGTAGTGAGAGATACAGAACAGGAGTTTAGGGGCAAGATATGTGGTGAAGATAGAGATCTGGTAGTCATCAGCATAAAACTAATATTTCAAGCCATAGAATTAGAGAAGATCCAATTCCAAGAGGGATGGGTGGAGAAATAAGCAAAAAAGGTTAAGGTAAGGACTTTGAAATTTCTTTCCCTACCCTGTGTTGTTGTTCAGTTGTTTCAGTCATGTCTGACTGTGACCTGAGATACTAGAGTGGTTTGCCATTTTCTTCTCCAGTTCATTTTATAGCTGAGAAAACAGAGTTAAGTGACTTACCCAGGGTCACACAGTTGGTAAGTATCTGCAGTTGGTTTTGAACTAATGTCCTCCTGATGCCAGGCCCAGTGCCCTAAACTGTGCTACCTAGCTGTCCATAGCTGTCTCTATTCTGTAGTCAAACACAAAATAGTGATAGCAACGAACATTCTCTAATTCAAGTGTTACTAGTCCTAAGAGTTGACTCCCCAAAGCACAAATTTATTGCACACCTAGACTCTTCACTTTTGTTTACTGGTACTAGAATCTGTATAAGAACCAGGAATGAGTAGGATACATTGATCAGGAGGAGAATCATAATCCAGAAGATCACAGCAATGGCAAAATTGTATGGATCACATTGAGGTAACTAGAAGAATAGAAAAGGCACTGACATAAAAACATTGTAGGAGTTTGCCATGTTGATGGGAGAAATCTTTCCCTCTCATTCCAACCCCATGGCAACTTGGATTAGACACTATATATGAGATTATTCCAATATACAATATATATATATATATATATATCTTTTATTTCAGATAAATTACAATAAAGATGGAATATATTGATTGAAAGTAATGGAAAAATGCAATTAAGATACATCAAGAATATCCACATTCTCTGTTGGGAGTTTTCTCTCCTTTCTAGAAGGAAAGGCAGCAATCCAAGGGCTTGTTTCTGTCTTTTGACTTGCTGACCTTACAGTTTACCTTCTTGACTATGTGGAAAGGAAAACTGAAGCAGGTTTTGGACTTTCTGCCACTCACGTGCAACAAACAGCAGTTGGAATGTTAGAGAGAAGATATTGACAAGAATGACAGTTGGTGGGGGGAAGGGTACTTGGAGTGGCAGTTGGTCTTGTGATGCTCTCTCTTCTTGACCCTCTGACTGGAAGGAACCTCTCTCCCTGTCTCAGGATAGAAGGTCCTCTATTCCTGGACTTTTCCCAGCTATGTGCTATACATGGATTCCTGTGATCGTGTCATCAAACAAAAGGATGAAAGGGAGCGGTTTGAACTGTAAGGCTGGTCTTTAGTGGTGTCAGCCTGAAGAGACAGGCCCAACCAGCTCTTAAGATCAGAACTTTCTTCCTCTTGCTGTCTACTGCTAAGACTTTGAACTTAAGAAACCTAGCACAGATTAGCATAGACAGGAATAAAAGAAACCCTCCACCAGCCTGTGAGGCCTGGTCTCAGCTTAGAAGCTGAGAGAGACTCAAAACCAATCTAGGGAAACCCTTCTTCCCTATTCCCTGATACCTCCCCAATCCAAACTTGTTATTAAATTCATCTTTATTTAAATAACTGCAATCAGATAAGAAGACTATCATTTTAGGGGAACAGAGGGAGCTGAACCTAAGGACAGCCATTCAACCATAAACAATTCTTATTGGACCCCTGCTGGGTGACCTTGGTCTGGGGGATGCTTGTCCCTCAGGGGAATCCATGCTTACCTGCTTGGTGTATCTTCAACATCAATCAATAGAGAAGATGTTCCCTCAGCCTAACATAGATGACCCATTTCTCAGGAACCCAAATTTTCAAAGATAACCATTCTGAAATACTTACATGGTAATGTTCAAATCTCTCTCCTTTTACCTCACGAGCAGCCATATTCCCTCTCTCCCTTCAACCTCTTCATTTCCCTGTTAAAAAACCTTCATTTATCCCTTGTATCCCTTCAATCTTGTACAATCATTATAATTATTACCTCTATCTATCTATCTATCTATCTATCTATCTATCTATCTATCTATCTTCTTCCTCTTCTTCTCCTCTCTCTCTCTCTGTCTCTTTCTCCTCATCTCTTAAAACTGTTAATTTCTATAATACTGATGTTATTGTATAAATTATTCTTCTGGTTCTACTTATTTTACTCTATCAGTTTTTCTGAAATAATCTTTTCTCTCATTTCTTATAGCTCAATAGTACTCTATCATACTCATATACCATAACTTATTTAGACATTTTTCTTTTGATGGACAACCCTTTAGTTTCTAGTTTCCAGTTTATTTTTTTTTTTTGCCATCACCAAAAGTGCTACTACACGTGTTTTGTTTTTGTTTTTGTTTTTGTTTTTTGTTTTTGTATATATAAGACCTTCATTTTTCTTTAATCTCTTTTGGATATAAACCTAGAAGTGACAATAGCTATTCAGTAAATTTTTGTGTATAACTTCAAATTGTTTTCCAGAATTGATATACCCATTCACAATTCTGCTAACAGTACTACATCAATGTTTTCCCACAGCCTAAACAAAATTTGTCATTTTCTTATATTGTCATCTTTGCCATTCTGATGTTTTTAAGATGCAATCTCAGAATTTCTTTAATTTGCATCTCTTTAATTAGTAGTTGTTATTTGGAGCATTTTTCATATGGTTAAAAATAACCAAAGTTTTTTGTTTTGGAGACTTTCCCCCCACTTTTGAGAACTGTTTGTTCATATCACTGGACCATTTATTAATTGAAGAATTACTTTTTTTTAAAATAGATTTAAATCAGTTCTTTATGTGTCTTGAAAATGAGAACTTTATCAGATAAAGTTGCTGCTAGATGTTTCTCATTTAATTTCTTCCATTTTAATGTTAATTAATTAGATTTGTTTGTGCAAAAATAATTTAAGTTTATACGTAATAAAAATTTTCTGTCTTCTATATCCTATTTTGAGGATTTTTATAAGCTGAGAGAGAATGAAATGAGCAGAATGATTGACCCTATTTACAAATAACAATAGTATAAAACAAATAAATTTAAAAGCTGTAAGAACTATGATCAATAAAATGAAAATTTTGGAAGACTAATGATGAGTCATGCTATCTAATACAGACATAAGTATTTAGTATACATTTAGAGAACTTGTTTGCTTGCCTATGAATGGTTGGGGTCAAGGAGAGAGAATGGATTTTGGCTAATTTTTAAAAAAGATGGAGGTTTCACAGATGTGAAATGTTACATTCAACTTCAGAGGAGGTCAATAGGGGGCAGCAGGGTGGCTCAATGGATCAAGGGCCAAAACTAGAGATGGGAGGGCCTAGGTGCAAATCTGGCCTCAGGCACTTCTTAGTTGTGTGACTGAGAAAGTTATTTAACTCTCATTGCCTAGCCTTTACCACTCTTCTACCTTAGAACCAATACACAGTGCTGATTCTAAGATGGAAGATAAGGGTTGTTTTGTTTTTTTTAAAAAAGTAGTCATTGCATTGACTTTTCTTTCCTGTGTACTTTGTTATAAGAGGACTTTCAAGAAGTGAGGATATTCTTTAAATATTTGTAATATAAAAATAAAACTTTAATAACACTTAAAATATTATAAATAACATAAAACAAAAAAATAAGCATAATCAAAGATATGTTTCTAGAAGTAGAATCTCATCAAAAGCAGTCATGGAAATCAGCTTTAAAGTTGCTTTTGGATGAGATACTATTAGTACAAAATTGTTTGAGTGGTATTTTTTTGTTTGTGTGATTCTCACATAATTAAGTCTTCCTTTAAAAATATTGGGATGATAATCATCATAATTATATTTTATATTTCCATGGAAGTTTACAGTCTTCAAAGTATGGAACATACAATATTTCATTTAATTTTTATAGCAAGCCAGTGAGGTAAGGAAGGTCAGGTACTGTTATTCTCAGATAATAAATTAAGAAACAAAGATTGATTGCTAAAATGACTTATCTAAGGTCACAGATGTACTATGAAAGCTCACCATAGAACACAGGTCTTCTGATTGCTAATCTAATATGTATTTTCCATTTCCTTTCATAAACATTTAATTTAACAAACATTATTACAAGGCCACAAACCCATTGATTCTAATTTATCAAAGGAGAACTCCTGTCATCCAAAAAATATCCTGATCTTGAATTTTTACAAGGATGATATTTAAAGACTGACTTAATAGATGTTTTTTGACCATTGGCTTTTTCATAAATCAAATGCTCAAATTTACCTGACTTTCAAAATCATATAAACATTGTTTTTTCTCTCTCTTTTTTTTAAGACCAGAGAAAAGGCAGTGAGAAATTTATCCTGGTAAAGCATTATAGGAGAGGGACCCAGAAAGGGTCATTTATTTAATCTAAGATACTCTAACAAATCAGGAGCAAAATGTCTCTAGTTCATCCAAATATTTTATCAAGTCTAAGACTTTTTTGTCTTTCATTTTAGGTTTTATATCAGGGAAATAAGAGCAATATGTAGCATGTGCCATTCTTTTCCATCCCAAGTGATTTACCATTAATGAGAAGCAGTAACACCTATAAACTGTGGAGCTTTCCAAGGTGGAATTACTCTGAGCAGTGTCATAGACCAACTTAAGTCCATATCCTCCACCACAGGAAGAATGAGAACCACCAGGATGCAAGATTTTGGAGCTTGCTGCAGCAGTGGAAAGGGAAGGAGACAAGGATGAGGAAAGAGACGTAGGTCAAATAATAGTACATATCAAAGAAAAAGTCCAAGAGTTTAAGAGAGAAAACCTGAATAGGACTCTAGTTTATATTCAGAAAAACTGCCAGAGAGGATCCTAAAGATAGAAGGAAGAATGAGTAAAATCTCAAAAGAAGTCAGAGCACATTGTACCAATATTGCAGTATAAAAGGAAATGTAGCAAAATTATCTATTGGAAAAGAGAATGTGGAGTACTTCCTAGAGTTAAGTAAGCAACTTGAAGAAGGTTCAAAAAAGAAATTGAAAAAAAAAACCCCAGAAATTAGGAATAAATGTAGATCAAGAATTAGAATTCTCAAAACAGGACTACATAATCTAAAATGAACAGGATTAGGAAAAATGAATACAAAATAGAAAATCTCCTCAAACAAGTAACAGCTCTGAAAGAATAACAGATTGGAAACATGATACAAAAATAAAGAAAATTGGCAGAATTAAACTGGATGACAACAATGTTAAAAAAAATAATTAATAATTTGAGGATTCTATTTCTCCTAGAAGAACCTGACAAGTCAAAAATCCTAAACACCACAAAGCAGAAAACAATAAAAGAAAATAATCTAAAATATCTGAATACAGAAAACAAAGTATTGACCAATCCTACTTCTAGGGTATGGGCCCAGCTAAATATTTTTGTGGGACTTCTGTCTATATAACCAATTTGATTACGAATGTATTACAAAATTCATTGGCCCATGTAAACTATAATGTTTTCTATGAAAATTTAGAAGAGTTTTCAGTATTCATTTTTTTCTTAAGTATTATAATTTAAAACAATACAGAGCTGAAATAATGTAGATATTTGGTTTACTATTGTAGTCCATGCAACTACTCCTCTTACAATTCTATATAGACTGCTGATGTGTGGAATTCCACCCCTCCCCTGCTCCATGGATCTTCTTAGCTAGCCGAAACACCATTCATCATATATGCCAAGAAAATGGTTTATACTGTGAATGCTTATCTCACTCCTATAGTTGCCAAAGTTTCTCAGCATGTCAAAAATATCGCTTCATTTTCAGAAATGTTCTCGACACCATTGGATAACTGATCTCCTGAAGTTAGAATACATTGAATAGCCTGCTATCATTCCTCAATAACATAAATTCCAACAAAAGTGTTGCTCTTATTGAAACAGCATGTGTTAAAGGACAAAATAGAGCAAATGAAAGATTTCAAAGGGAACTCTGTTTCAGCATATTTTGCATTAAAAGTTCAGGTATTATTTTCATGTAATAAATAATTTAAAATGTTTTTGTTGTAATCATATGTCATATCTGAAGCAGCTATGTGGTGTAGTGCTTGAAAGAAGATATAAGTTCAAATTTCCAACCTCAGATACTAGTTTTTTCTGACCCTGGGGAAGTTACTTAACCTTGGTCTGGCTTAATTTCCTCAGCTATAAAATGGGGATAATAATGGCACTTCTCTCACAAGATTTGTTGCAAGGCTCAAATGAGATAATAAAGCCTGGCACCTAGTCAGAGTTTAATAAAGATGTATTCCCTTTCCATTTCCCCAATTTACAGTAAAATTTAATTGCTCATTTTTGATATTATTTGTTGTGTTGACAATGCAAGTAAATCAAAGAATGGATTGTTGGCACTACCTTTACCTTTTGTACTGCCCTGACCTTTTGAAACCTCTGAAACAACTGTTTTGAGATTAAAATAGCCATTATGCATTAAATGTATAAAATACATCAAAATTTTAATTTAAGAAAATGAAATCTTGTGAAATATGAGAATTTAGGTAAAGAATTAAAAACTTTTTATCTGTGAGTGTGGGACTTTATTAGAATTTCCAAAAAGCAGAAACAAGTCACATGGGTCACATGAAATTTCTATTAAATTTGCCAAATTGCTGGTCCTTCTTTTCCTTTGTAAAAAATATTTCTTAAAAACATGGTTCACTTGGTAGGCAGTGAGATGTATTAATAAATTTGATGATGTAATAACCAAAAGCATAATTATATCAATGATGTAATTTTGTTTTTAATGTCAAGTGAATGTGCCTGATAACATTATAGTCTCAGTTTTGTACATGTGCAATTATTCAAGGATAGACATGGATTTGAAACAGTTTTAGATATTTTTTGTGATAGGATTTGATTTATTTACTTTTGGGGGGAATTTTATTTACTTAGTTAATTTAGAATATTTTTCCATGGTTACAAGATTCATGTTCTTTCTCTCCCCTCCGCCCAACTCCCTCCTGGAGCTGATGCACAATTCCACTGGGTTTTACATGTGTCATTGATGTGATAGGATTTGAGAAAATAGAAAGATCAAAGAAAAAATAATTTCACCTAAGCAAATAGGATTTGTATTTCAACAATTTAGCAAGGAACCTATCATTCAAATAAAAAGGTTAACATGGAAAGATAAAATATCTAGGAAATGACTCTTCTAATTGAGTTTCCTCACCCCCCTGAATTTTAAGGATTCACTTTGACAAGTTGTGAGCCTCAAAGCTTAGTGATGAAGATTTTTTTGTATTACATGATGGACCCTCATTGCTCTTAGTCACACAGACACACACACCTAATTATGATAGGATATTGCATCTGATCAAAGTGGAGATGGCTTCCATTTAATCCTCTATTGACTGTCCTCTCTAGGCAGCATAGTCTCAGGAGATCAGCTGATCTAGAAAGAACAGAGGAAACAATTAGCAAGAGATAGTTAGAGATAAACTTAACATTTGATATAAAGTATTCCCTGGATGAAGTGAAAGTAATTATTGTAAAGTTGGGAGACAATTTAAAAAAAATTATAGCTTACATTTTTAGAGTGTTTTGAGTTTTCAGGGGTGACATTTTAGAAACTGCATTCCATTTCCATGGTTATAGGATGTTTCCAGACATTAAAAACTCAACTTTTCAAAAAAAATCATTATTCTTTCAATGATGCTATGTGACTTCAAGTAATAGAAGACCAAGTTTTCCAAACAATCAAAGTGGAACATTACCCAAGGGGCAATTGTATGTTCCACAATGGATATTAAGAGGCTGAATCATATCACCAGCAATAAGATGCACACAAAAAATGGCATGAGAGGAATCATTAAGATCATATATACCCAGAAAAGGAGGTTTGCTCCTTCATAAAGCTAGAGGAAGGAATTGCAGAGGCATAGTCTTATCTATTGCAAAGATAGCAATAAAACTTTAAAATATCTGCAGCAGTGGTTCCCAATATTTGGGCCACAAGAGTTTTGAAGTTATTACAATGGGTAAAGAGTTAGCATAATAAACAAACATTATCTCCTATGGACTGAATAAGTCACAATTCATTCACAATCATTTTTCTCAAATTCATATATAGATTATTGTGATCAGTTAAAAATAAAATCATTTCAAAGTTTTATGAATATTATGGTACATTCTTATAAGTCAATGAATACTTTTGGTATATTTGGTAAAATTATTCATATAGTGATTCATGAAATTGATTGATGCTACAAAAGGGTTCCTTGATCCCCCAAATTTTGGGAATTACTGGCATAGAGAAATGCCTCCAGCTTGTTTGGAAGTTCTCTATGTTAATTTGTGGGAGGATATGTATAAGAATTATCCATTGGTTAGATGGCCTATGATTCAGGCACAGAAAGAAAACCTTTAATAGCCCCTGGAAGCTCTCATCATCTATCTTTCCTCCCTTTCACAGCTAAAGTCCTAAAAAAAGCTGCGTACATTTTTGGCTTCTGCTTCCTTTCCCAACCCTTTACAGTTTGGCATCCAACTTGATCTCATTACTGAACTGAAACTATTTTCTCTAAAGTTACCAGTGATTTTAATGACCAAAACTAATAGTTTCTTCTAAATTTTAACCCTTCAACTCTGAAGTACTTAATACTGTTGACACCCTTTTCCCACTCAGATACTCTCTCTTGGTTTTAAAGATGCTACTTTCTCTTAGTTATCTTTTTATCTGCCTGATCATTCATTTTCAATCTCCTTTAGTTGGATCACCATCTAAAGGTAAAGGTTTTTAAATTTGAATGTCCAAATTGCTACTTCAAGTTGCCTGTGAGTACCTCCTCCCCGCCATTACCCCAGAGGGTAGAGAGAGGAAATTCTCACTTTGGGTGGCTGGACAGAGTGGTGGGACATGCAAAAAATGTCCTCAGGCACTGGGAAGATGGAGAACAAAGCAGCTCCCCCAGTTTCCCCTGGGCAAGGGTGCCAATCCCTCACCAACATTGCTCCAGAGTATATTCATTAATGTTCTATCAGTTAGTCAGGCAATCAATAAACATTTAGAACTTCCTACTCTAACTCAGTTACGCCATTAAGTAAGTATGGGGGATAGCAAGAAAAACAAAACTTAGTCTCTGTCCTACAGAAGACCACAATCTAATGGGAAAAGAGGGTATCAGTGAAAGGGAGGCATGACAAAAGTTCTTCAATCAAGTGAGAAAATATGATGTGTCTGTCCTGGGTTCCCTCTTTTAAACAGAAGTCCTTGCAGAATCTCTTTGATGTTCTCTCTTGAATTAGAGGGAAGGAGGTACCCAAGGGACAATGGGTAGTGGAAATGTGTAAGTTTTAGAATTTATTTGATCCTATAAGAAGATGAGTTCCTATAGACAAGGATGAAATCTAGATGAACAACCAGGTAGAAAGTGAAATGATGTCTGATCAGGGCTTTCTTCTTTTCTCTCTGTCCTTTTAATTGGTAACCTCATGAACTCATTTGGTTTTATCAGGATGACATCTTTGTCTCTACTTTGAAGTTAAATCTAGCATCACCAACTACTTATTGAACACTAACTGAAACTCAGTATCTGCCAAACAAAATATTATCTTTCCCTTACAGTTACTTCTCTTCTGAATTTCCCTCTTTCAAGGACGCTGCCATTATTCTAGTTACCCAGCTTGACAACCATGGGAGCATGCCCATCTCCTCCCCTTCACTCACACCACATATCTAATTAGTTGCCAAAATGTCTACATAATTTTTCTCAAAAATGGGCTATCTTCTCTGCTCATAAAACTATAGACCCAAGTTTAGGCCTTCATTACCTCTTTCCTGGACTATCATAGTAGCCTCCCAAGTTGTCTTTCTACCTCATCACTTCCAAATCTAATCCATTCTCTACCCAGCCACAAAGGTAATTTTGCTAAGGTATAGATCTGATTATGCCACTCCTTTACTCAGTAAACTCCAGGTTCTCTCTATTATTTGTCAGTTGAAATATAATCTTTTGTTCAGAATTTAAAGGCCTTCACAAGCTGGCCCCAATCTGCATTTCCAGCTATAGTAAATACTATTCTCCTTCATGTGCCCTACAGTTCAGGCATGTTGGTCTTACTGTTCTCCATACACAATATTCTATTTTCCATCTTTGTACCTTTGTACTGGCTACCCTCAAAGCTTAGAATGCATGTCCATGTTGTCTCTTAAAATCCCTATTTTCCCTCACCATTCAACTTAAGTACTATCTTCTGTGTGAAAGCATTTCCCAATTCCCCCAGTTCTTAACTACTCACACTCCCAAATTTTTGTTGTTCTTCAGCCATTTCAGTCATGTCTTGAACTTTGTGAGCTCATTTGGGGATTTCTTGCAAAGATACTATAATGGTTTGACATTTCCTTCTCCAGCTCATATAGATGAGGAAACTGTAGCAAAGTGTGTTAAGTGATTTGACCATGGTCACATAGCTAGTGTCTGAGATTGGATTTGAACTCAAGATTTCTTGATTCTAGCCCTGGCACTCTATCCACTGTCCTATCTCTCTGACCCTAAATTATCCTCAAATGAATAGCTAACTAGTTATTTATCTATCAATGTATCTCAGTCTTTTTCTCTCTAATATCTATTTATGCATCTACTGCCATACATACAAACATATACATATTCTCTGGCTAAACTGTATTCTCTCAGGAAGCAAAGATTATTTCATTGTTGTCTTTGCATCTTCAGCACCTAGCATAATGGATGGAATATAGAATATAATGCTTATTGAGATAGTTATTGATCCAAAAAGTGGTGTTAAAGGGATTTTCTTAATCTCTCCCTCTGTCTCTTTAAGAAACAAGAGAAGGTGCCAGTGAGCCAGAGCTGAAGATTCCATTACCAGAAAGATAAGGGGAGATATATAAGGAAGGAATCAGTTGGCAGTTGGGCTTTTGCCTCTGGATCTCTGGAGAGCAGGAGGTCAGACTATCTTAAGTCTCTACTACTGGCAGTTTACTATTGAGAGTTGGAGGATGAAACCTTATTTAAGGAGGTTGTGGGTGGTGGCTATTGATTTATTGGTATAGATAGTGAATCAATTTTTGGTAGAGTAAGTTAAATAGGCCTGGTATAAAGGTTAAAATATGGTTGAGACTGAATGTAATAATTATTTTGGTTGCCAAGGATTTTCTTTATAAAATCCTAAATGAAACACCCAAGTCAGCTGAAAATTTTATAGTGATGTAATTGATAGTGGAGGAGATTAAGGAGAAGGAAGAAGGAAAGGAGTAGGTTTTCTCCCCCCCTGCCTGGCTAGCACCAGGTGGGAAGATTAGGAGATAAGGTTTTGGAGTGTGAAGGAGGAAAGAGTCAGCCTGAACTCCAAAAGGAAGGGCTAAGCCAAGATGCCCGAACCTGAATCACCTCCAGAGCAAACTCACTGCCAAACCCAGACAAAATAACTGCCACCACTCCAAGAACACCTATCACACTGCCAGACAGAGTTGCCTCTTGAGGAAGAGAGAGGAAGAGATGTGCCTTATATAGATGGTTTTATGTCACTTTCCTGTGTCTCATCTGTACCAATAATAGCTTAGCTTGACTTAGGACAGTCCAGGAGTCTGTCTGCTTTTTCTCCACATGTCTATTGAAGGCCATTTCTTCAGATAATTAAATCTTGAGTTTGGTGCAGACCTTCCTAATCTTCTTTAACTAAGGAGGGTGGAGAAATGCAGGGTTCCCAAGATCTGATTTTGTTAGTCAAAGTCTCTATTGTTATTGATCAGGAAATAGCTAAATCAGATCTTCTAAAGTACAGTCTGATTAGGGTGGAATAGTTTTAAAATTCACACAGGTCTGGTCATGTAGGAAGCACCTGCCCTTGAAGATAGTTGAGTAGGTTTTTAGAAATGTTTGATAATACTAGGAATTGAGGTATAGTCAAAGGGTATTAGAATAATAATTTTGCTTTCCTCCTTTCTATTTTCTATTTACATTTCTCAAATTAAACTAAGTGTTTTATCAACCTTCTGTCCTCACTTTTGTTAAACTCCTAGCATTTAACTCTTACAAGCCTGGTGAGCCACTAGGAGTTTAATTAATCCGACAATCTTCTGTTCCTCACTTTTTACTATCTCTACTTATCAAGAATAGGCAAAAGGCAGAAGTATAGGAAATTTTAGGCAATTTAAAATGGTGCTAGATATCATGGTACATGTAGTGAAGGAGGGGGTTCCAATATATCTCAAAGAACTCCTATTCCTAGGGAACTTTACTGAGCTGTTATATTCTCACAATTTTGGATTGTCTCTGATTATTACCATTTCTGGGATTTTTCATTCTGTCAGGATTACTTCAAGGATACCAACTTTATCAAATATTTTGTCTAATTCTCTCTAAGAAAAAAAAAAAACAACTGAAAGGTAGATTAATGGAGTTGCATACTTTGAAGACAGTATCTCTCAAATGGCCGAAACTGTTTCTCAACTGAATGAAACTATCTCTCACTTTAAGCAACCTCTCTCTCCTACTGTTCCCACTTCTTCCACCAACTCCAGGGTAGCTCAAGCAAAAACCCAAAAGAAAGAAAGTACAATCCTATTCCCTTAAGAGAAGCACCAAACTTTAGTCCCCCCCCAAAAGAGCTAGTTAATGTAAGACATTAAAAACCATTTATCCCTCAGGATATTGAGGGATTTTAAGTAGAACTCTCTTTCCTTTGAGGATGAGCCCATAGTTGTTATAAAAGGGCTGGCAGGCATATGCCAACAATTTTATCCAATCTGGATTGATTTTGAGCAGTTGCTAGATGAATTGTTAACAAAAAGGAAAAAGAATAAGGTTATAATGCTTACTAATGAGGCTTGGAGAATGGAGCAGTTCACTGGCTGGTGGAAGACATTGGATGGGATTTTAAAGATGAAGCTGACTATACCAGATGGTATCGAGCTATGGAGTCAATACTCAAATTAATGAGAGCATGTTCTGACAGACCAGGTACCTAGGCAAAATTTGAAAAACTAAAACAAGAGATTAGAGAAAATCCTTAACAGTTCATGGACAGACTTGTAGAACTGGGAGGAAGATATATGGACTTAGATTTGACCAGAGAAAGGGATATTAGACAATTGAGAAGGCAGTTTGTGAAAAATTTGTTGCAGGGTGGTCAAGGACTATTTCAAAACCAGTTGTCCTAACTGGCCAAATATGGACCTTGGTAAATTAAACAGAGTGACAGTATATGTGTATATTGATTATAAAAGGAAAGATGAAGATGATAGTGACTTACTGAGAGGTCATTTTTGAGTTGAGTTTTCAAGGTAGCTAGAAATTCTAAGAAGAAGAGGTAATGAATGAAAATATTTCGGCATTGAAGATAGCCAGTGAAAAATGAAGAGATAAGAAGATGGAGACTGATATACAAGGATCAGAGTTCAATATGACTGGGCTTTAAATGTCAAACAATTTATATTTTATTTCAGAGGTAACAGATATAGATTGGAGATTTTGAGTAGAGAGATGACCTGGCAAGATCTGTATGTTGGGAAAGTATCTTTGGTAGCTTTGGTGGAGAATGTATTGGAGTGGGAAGAGATAGGGTAATAGGTACCTATTAAAGTGACAAAAGCAAGAGGTAGAACTAGAATGGTGGCTGCATGAGAGAAAATAAAGAGATGGGTTTGAAAAATATTGTTTAGGTTAAAACAAAATTGGACAATATATATATGGTAAGAATAAAGGATTATTTAATGTTGTAAAACTAGGTAAAATTAGAAACTAATTCCCTCAACAGTAATATGGAAATTTGGAAAAAGGAATGGGCTTAGGAGAAAAATAATGAATTCTATTTTTGATTATGTTCAATTTGAGATGCCTATGGGATATCCACTTCAAAATATGCCCCAAAAAAAGTAGTCTCTTATCCTTCACAGGGCCCATCCTGGTTCAAATCTTCATTATCTCTCACCTGGATTATTGTAATAGCCTCCTAATTGGTCTCTCTGTCTCAAGGCTTTCCCCACTTCAATCTATCCTCCACATATCTGCCAATGTGTTTTTCCTAAAATGAAGATATGACTATGTCTTCCCTCTACTCATAAAAACTCTAATCTATCCCTGTTACCTCTAAAATCAATATAAATTCCTCTGCTTGCCTTTTAAAGTTCTTCACATTTGGACTCTTTCTACCTTTTTAAGTCTTCCCACTACTCTCCTCCAAGCCTTTCATGATCCACCTATACAGGACTACATTCTATTCCTCACAAATAGTATACCATCTCCCACTTTTGTGCCTTTATGCCTTGGATATCTAATGTGAAATATTCTCTTTACCTTTATTTACTGGAATAACTGGTTTCTTTCAAGGCTTATCTCAAGATTGACCTATGTTTTCTGGGTCACCATTCCTTGCATATACATTGCTTGCTGCTATTGCCTTCCTCTCCAAAATTACTTTGTATTTAATTCATATATGTTTTGTAGATGATATGTGTATCCTCCATCACAATATTCACTCTGACTTTATATCTCTGGAATTTAGCACAATGACCTGCAAAAACAAAGTGCTTAATAAATACTTGTAGTTTGTCAGATTGATTAAAAATGAAATCTAAAACTGAATACAACTCTTTAGATAGATGTAACCTGGGCACAGTGGAGTACAGTGGGATTATTACTTCTCTTGTTCTATTAATACAGTCCATGATAGATCTTATGACTGATTCACAGCATTGACTCATAGGAATTTTGCAGAGTAATAAAAGATACAAATCGAACTAAGGAAGTTTTTGCAATAGTTAAGGTGAGAAGAAATATAGGTGTAACTTAGGACAACGAGTAGGAATGGCAAGGATGAGAAAGATTCAAACGATATTGCAGAGATAGAATCAATAGGATTTAGTAACTAATATGTAAAAGTATAATATAAAGGGTAAAGGAAAGGGAAGAATCAAAGGACTTGGTGACAGAAATTATGAAGTGATCACCAAAACAAAGGTAGACATTAAGGGCAAGAGTGAATTTGTGGGGTAGAAGTGTAAGATGATTTCAGTTTGAACAAGAAGACTGTTTTTCTGATAAGATAGCCTATATAAAATGCCCCAAACGGGAATGACTAAACAAAATGTGGTATCTGATGGTGATGGAATACTATTGTGCTGAAAGGAATGATAACTGGAGGAATTCTATGTGAAGTGGAAAGACCTCCAGGAATTAATGCAGAGCAAAAGGAGCAAAACCAGGAGAACATTGTACATAGGGACTGATACACTGTGGTACAATCAAATGTGATAGACTTTTCTACTAGCAGCAATGCAATGATCCAGGACAATCCAGAGAACCGTCTGAGAAAGGACACTATCCACATCCAGAGAAAGTACTATGGGAACAGAAATGCAGAAGAAAAACCTATGATTGATGTGTATATGATTACGGTGTTGATGTTAAAAGATCACTCAATTGCAAATACGAATAACATGGAAAAAGGTTTTGAACAATGCTACATGTATAACCCAATGGAACTGCTTGTCAGCTCCAGGAGTGGGGAGGGAAGAGGGGTGGGGAAAATCATGAATCATGTAACAATGGAAAAATATTCTAAATAAATTTTAAAAATAAAATAAAAGCTCAAAAATGCCCCTGAGGGAAATGGAGTAAAGAAATTCCAGGAAGGTAGTGAGAATAGAGATAGAGATATAAATTTGGATAGTATTTACCATAGAGGGAAAAACTAAAGCCCTAGAATTTGATGACATCTAACTCTGAAGGAGAAAATATAGTGAAAGAAGCAATGGGGAATAAGGGCAGCACCTTATTAATCACCAGTATAAAGAAGTGGTAAGAAGTTGAGGATCTAAGAGACAGTTAAGTGGCTTAATGGATGGAAAACCAATCCCAAACACAGGAGTTCTGGAGTTCAGATCTGACTTCAGACTTGCTGTGTGACCTTGAGCAAGTCATTTAACCCCAATTGTCTAGCTCTTACTGCTCTTCTTGGAACTGACACAGTATCAATTTTAAGACAAAAAGTTGAAGTTGAAGAACCAGTAAAGAAGAGAAAGAAGTTCTGGGAAAAGCATGGGAACATAGAGAAATTAAAGTTATGTCAGGAAATAGTATCTAGGAAAGGTATGATTTAGGTGAGGGGGTTGATATAGAGAAGGTGATCAAATGTCAACTGTTTCAGAGAGGTCAAAAAAGGAAGATAGAAAAAAGTCCATGGATTTATCTGTAAGGAGGTCATTGTGGGTGGAGGAGTTTCAGCAGAGTGGTGAAAAAAAAGATGTTAAAATAAATTTCTTTCTTTTGGGGATAATTACTTTTAAAGAGACAGCACTCATTTGGCTGTAGAAGCTTTAGTATGATTGTAAAAAGTCAGTCTCATGACCTTATAGTCACACTACTTACATATTCTTGGAATTAAGGTGCTCACCTCTTTGAAATAAATGCCTTCTTCCTGACAAACCATCTGGCTCCTTGAGAGGTAATTTTCTTGAGCGGTTTTTTAGAGATAAATTATTTCCCCCATAGAGCCAAATGGTGTGCTGGGCAGGAATTTTTTATTTCAAACTGGTGAGGCCTTTTTAGATGGAGAACCTATGACTGAGATATTTTCACTCTATATGTTACATTAATCTTGATAAGAAACATCATTCTAAGTCCCTAACCCATATGTTGAGATTCCTACTATTTCCTGAAAATATTTTCACGTGACAGTAAAGTAGACGTTTGCCAAAACTTTGGAAAAGATAGAATACCTGTAAAGTGACCTTGCTAATTTGAAAAATAGCTTATTTAAAATTTAAAAATCAATACTATAGAGCCATATTGTTAACAGAATTATAGAAAAACAGACATGTCAATATTCTGTTGGTGCAACTATGAATTTGTTTTATTATCCTGGAAAGTAAATGTGAATTATGCTTAACATGTGTCTAAAATGTTCATACTCTGACTCAGAGATGCCACTGCTAGGCATGCACTCCAAGGATAAAACAACAGAAAAAAATAGTCTTATAGTCAATAAAACATTCATTGCAAACTTTTATTTTTGGGAGGGGGCAGTAAAAAAAACTAGACACAAAGTAATTGTCCATCAAATGAGGGATGGCTAAACAAATTATGGAATGTTAATGTCATGCAATATTAATGTGCTATAAGAAAAATGAAAAAGTCTAATGAGCATAGAAAAACATATGAAATGTACAGTGAAAAAAGCAAAACAAGGGTAACAATGAATACAATATAACACGGGGAACCCCTCCTCTAAACTGGATGCTGGATAATTATAATGACCAATAGTATACCTTGAGCAGAATTTCAAAATGAATCTCTCTTTTTTGGCAACAGTGGAGGGTCAATAATATGAAATATCATATATAATGTCAGAATAGTCTCTGTGGATTTGCTGAACTTCTCTTTATTTCTTTTGTCATCTTTTATTACAAAGAATGATATTTTAGATGGGAGCATATGTAATAAGAACGGAATTTTATATAAAATTAAAAAAACTTTTTAAAAAATATTTTATTTGATCATTTCCAAACATTATTCATTAAAGACATAGATCATTTTCTTTTCCGCCCCCCCCCCCATAGCCGATGCGTAAATCCACTGGGCATTACATGTTTTCAAAAAAAAACTTTTAAAAACACAATGGAGACATAGACCCCTATCCTACACAAGATAACAATGGATTGTACCAACTTGGGGAAAGATTAACTAAGAATAATTGAATAGTATGAGTATATATGATTTTCTCAGTGTGTGCACATTGTTCTTATTACATATTACAACACTTTTACACCTTAATAATCTTCATGAATTGTTGTGGCTGGGGGGAAAATAGACAAATTATCTAACAGCAAATGTTGTGAAGAATGTCCCTGAATTTTGCTCTTTTGGTTGTTGGCCAACAACCATATATCTCATTTTTAAACTCTTAATAATTTTTTTTTTGCAACGTGGTAGGACTTAAACTTTGTTGTCATTTGGCTTTCTGAAATTGGAGTTACTTCTGTGTCATATGAGGCACTGAAGTAGGGTGCTAGTAGATGTGGTAAGAAACACTTTAATAATTTCACAGATGAGTGATCTGATCCTTGATGAGAATATTTCCTTCAGTCTCTCATATCCATACCTCATCCTACAGGATTCTTTGCTATATCTTTGCAGAAATCCTCTGTAGAATGTTTACTAAATGCACTGGGGGGGGGGCATCCTTTAGGCTTCATAGCTAGCAATGGAGTACACAGATGATCCATCGGTTATCCTTCTATCTTGCTACAAAACCAGTCCTCTTCCTTTTCTGGTCACATTTTTCTATGAGAATATCCTTAACTCTGTTTCTTCTGTGTAATTTTTTATTGGCTAAACATCACAGTTTATTCACACATATCATGTACTTCTCCATTGCCCTTTCAGTAACTCATAACTTAAATGAAAAGTGTGATATTCCATGGCTTAAAATAATATAGTGACAACTGGAAGAATATTGCTGTATATAATGTATCAAAGAGAAATTTGAGATCATTACAAATACAATGCAGCTTCCCAAAGCCAACCCTGCTCACTTTTTCCCTATAAAGTCATAGGTCTTCCAACAGTGTCTGATACTTCTCTCTCTTTTTTTTTTAAATCCTTACTTTCTGTCTAGTAACAACTCTACAGCAGAAGGACCAGTGCTTAGCAAATGGGATTAAGCGACTTGCCCAAGGAAATGTCTAAGATTAGATTTGAACCCAGGTCCTCCCAACTCCAGGCCTGGAACTCTATTTGCTGTGCCACCAAGCTGCCAATGATCAGTTTTCTGATGAATGTGATATTTAAATCACTTTAAAAGACTGATATATATTAATTTAAGGTCACCAAGGAATTCACTTATGTAATTCCTAAATGAAACACTCAAGTCAGCTGCCAATTTTTTATGGTGTTTTAATTACAAACAGGAGGAAGAAAGTATGTGAGAGAGAGAGAGACAAAGAGACAGAGAGACAGAGAGACAGACAGACAGAGAGAGAGAGAGAGAGAGAGAGAGAGAGAGAGAGAGAGAGAGAGAGATTGAGAGAGAGAGATTGAGAGAGAGAGAGAGAGAGAAGGAAACTCAGAACTCTGAACTCACAGAACCACTCTGGCTCAGGCTGAGCCAAAGCAGGTGTTAAGGCCTTGGATAGCCAAGGCAGGGAAAGGGATCAGTCCTTATCACTCACATGACCAATCTGAAGGAAAGCAGTCTGTGGGGCTCCTCCAACCTCAAGCACCAGCCTCGAACTGAACTCTTACCCTCCTCACAGGAAGTCCTGAGAACTCCAGAGGCTGTTCTCTACCTCACTTCTTGCGTCTCACATGTACCAATGGTGGCTCTAGCTTGACCTAGGACTGTCCAGAGGTCTGTCCTTTTTTTGCACATGTCTGTTGAAGGTCATATTCTCAAATAATTAAATCTTGAGTTTGCTGCAGCCCTTGTTACACTAGGGTGGAGAATGTAGTTTCCAAAACCTGATTCTGTTATTCCAAGTATCTATATTGTTATTGATCAGGAAATAGCTAAATCCAATCTTCTAAAGAATGGTCTGAATAGAGTGGAGTAGTTTTGAAATTCACATGAACCTATTGTATATCAGTCTAGATATTTAGTATGTGGTTTTTCTTGAATTAAAGTTAAGTCAAGGTTTCTTGAGTGAATATACATTTTATTTGGAAGGTTCTGCAATATTCTGAGATTTAAGGCAATCACTTAGTGCACCAGTGGCCATCCTCTAGGTCTAGCCTAATGTCACAACATCATTTATGGCAGGAATTCCTATTCCATTTGTACTCCTTACAAAATAATCTCCAAGATGGTGGTGGCACATATATTTGGCAAAGATCTATCTTCCTGTCTATTAAATACCTTGATATTAATCATCTTGGGACCTTTGAAAAAACTCATATATGCATGAGATACACCTGGTTGAGGAAGATTAAGGCAGCATTTTGATATGTCAAAAAATGCTTACTTTTTAACTTTTAAAAGTTAGCAAATAATAAGCAGAATGAAATTCTATATTCTTTCTTTTAGTCAGTTTTATAACTACAATGTATTCTATTGTAAGATATCTTTTTTTAATTTAGAGAAATTTTTGATTAATGATATACATTTAAATATTATTCTTCACAGGACTAATGACTTTTTATATTCTCTAATCTATTTCTTTTTAAGTTAGTCCTTATTAACTAATCTTATTTTCATAAGGAAAAGATTGAAAGGTGTACAGCTGTCTGGATAAATGATAGAAATTTTTGCAGTCTGGTATATATATATATGGTTATAGTGAACTGAATTTTAGGCAGCAAGAATGGTCTGATGTCAATTTACTATAAATTTACAAAAACTGAAGGGAACAGATAAACTGGTATTTATGGTTCATAATTCCACATTAATACTACATTCTAGTATTTAAAATTTGAAGGCATCTTAGATATCTAATATAGGGGTGTCTATCAAGTCATTTTAAAAATAAATATAAATAATATTTATATAATGATACAAAATGATATAAAATATAAAAAATAATATATATAAAACATACATATATATAGAAAACCAAGCATTTCAAAAATATATATATGAAGTAATTGAGGGAATTTTTGTAATAAGAATTCCCTACATTGATAAAATCAGAGGTCCAGACCAACCCCCTAAATTGTTAGGGGGGGGTTGTTTTGTTTTTAGGAAAAGGAGATATTCTATGTCTCAGAGTCTGTTTGTTAGACCACATCCTTTTTTCTAACAATAACATTTTTTTAATGTTGATATTAATTGTGATCTTTTGTTTCTACATCCTCTCTATTTCCTACTAAATTCCTACAACTACTCCCTCTGAGAATAAACTCTTACAATAAAATAAGAAGATTGGAAGAAGGAAAAGGTAATCAAAGCTAAATAACACATCAGAAAAGTATATCATTGTATGCAGTACTACATACAAAGGTATTCCACTTTTTCAAAAGACTAAGCATTAGCAGTTTCACCCATCTCTTCAAGAAACAAGATCATTAAAATTCCACATATATGCTTCCATTGTTTTGTCATTGTTCTTTCCATTTACATTTATAATGCCATTGTCATTATTCATATTGGTTTCCTGTTTCTTCTTATTTTATTTTGCAGTAGTTCATATTTTTTCTATGCTTTTCACTATTTACATTCATTATTTCTCACAAGTCAATAATATTCCATTATACTCATTTTCTACAATTTGCTTAGCCATTCTCATTGTTTCTACTTCTTTGCTACCTCAGAAAAGGATTACTTTGAAAATTTTGGCATATATAGAATCCTTTTTTCTGTAATTTATCTTTTTTTGTAGTATATGCCTAGCA